>NW_022589712.1:63371061-63669725 GCF_004348235.1 Phoca vitulina | reverse complement strand
TAAAAAAAAAAAGAAGATAGTAGGAAGGGAGAAATGAAGGGGGGGAAATCGGAGGGGGAGACGAACCATGAGAGACTATGGACTCTGAGAAACAAACTGAGGGTTCTAGAGGGGAGGGGGGTGGGGGTATGGGTTAGCCAGGTGATGGATATTAAAGAGGGCACGTACTGAATGGAACACTGGGTGTTATACGCAAACAATGAATCATGGAACACTACATCAAAAACTAATGATGTAATGTATGGTGAGTTACATAACATAAAAAAAAAAAAAGAAAATGTAAACAAAGTTGTTTTCTCTTTGCCCAGTAAAACCAATTTCTATGTTTTGTCTTATTCAAGTCTTTAATGCTCCATAATACTATTTAGGCATGTGCTTTAAAACTTTCTAAGATTTAAACAAACTTCCCACGATTGAAATTGTAAACAAAGTTTCTTCAACTAATTAGGCTTGCTTATTTGGTATGTTATGTTCTGGTATAAGATCATCACTTGATATTGTGATTATTGAAGTGTTATGTGTCACAGAAATAACTGAATTTCCTTGTCAATTGCATCATAATGAACTTTCAGATTGTTAACAATGTCCATTTTTGAGTTTTTGTCATTTATAATTGTTCTTATTCTCTTGCAAAATGAGTTTCATCTTCATGGAGATTCATAAAAAGGACTTACTTTTAGGACAAATACAGGTATTCAGTATCTTTAAGATTGTAAAACTGAAATGGGTGAGACTTTCCAGAACTAACTAAAGCTGTATTCAAACTGAACAAGAATTAGCAAGATAGCACTAAATGAATTGAGAAAAATTACTATAGTTTCATGACTCTTATTTTAAACATTGCTAGTTGTCTAATGTTTGCTCTTCCAGATTAAGGAAATTTTCTCTTAAGATACCTATGACTTATAGAAATGTAATAAAATATTTATTCATTTGTCAACAAACTGAAGCTTTTAACTTTTCTCTCTACCTGAACCCTCTGAATTTCAAAAGGTCTCAGTATTCTTTCTTCTATGGGAGTCATAGTCATTTGCATAAATTCAATAAGAATCTGTTTTCCTTGTAACAGGACACCATTAAAAACACTGGTTATTGGGGCACCTGGTGGGCTCAAGTCAGTAGAGCAGCTGACTCTTGATTTCAGCTCAGGTCATGATCTCAGGGCCCTGAGATAGAACCCTGCATGGGGCTCCAAGTTTAGCTTTCATCTCCCTCTGCCCCTCCCCCATCTTGCGTGCACATGTGTGCTCTCTCTCTCTCTCTGTCTCTCTAATAATAAATATTTAAAAATACTGGTTGTTTTACCAAGGCTTCGACTGGAATGTCATATTTGAGAGACATGCGTAGACTGAGATATGACTGGACAGCTTTAAGGAACTGAAGTTGATTTAACGAAACATGGAGCCATAAAGCCTCTTGGGAATGTTGGCCTGATACTTTGCTTATAGAGTTCCCAACAGCCTTACCAGGTGTATAAGGGATGTCACTTCCTGGCAGGTGCAGGAATCTCAGGACACTTTGGGGAGCTTGGGAAGAGGAGTTCACCCAAATGTACAGGTATTGCAGGCATGTCTGATGGCAAGTACTTGGCTTGGTTTCTGGCCTAGAGAGGCTACTAAAAGTTCAATATAGATTCCTTATGAAAGTTCCAGCAAAGCAGATTTTAAAAGATTTGTATGACTAATTGCTGTACTTGCTAAGCTTATGTAAGTAATTAGGCAAAGTTTGTTAAAACTGGACTTGTTTTACAAATGAATAGTCTTAATTTGGCTATCTCTGGAAATAAGGGTGATTTTAGGGAGAAAACTTATGTCTAAACACATCTTTGTGGTTGTTAAATTCTAGCTCTGATTGTCTTTGAATGTTGTTTGCCTAAGGAACACAACTTGAGGTAACCTTCAGAGAAATTGCCACAATATAGAAATTGTGTATAGCTCATAGACAACTACTTATTACTCTGTGAGGATAATAACAGGACTCCATGAGCATATGATTAGTTAAGCAGCTGGAAAATGGGATTAATTCCCCAACAATTGTATAACTCAGCTAGCACCTTGACCAATTCTGTGTGGCTGTAATGACAAAATCATTCCTTAAAAGCCAGAGTGCACCCCACTCCATAGAGTTAACTATGGACTTGTGGAGATAATGGATGGCCCCACCTCCCCTATGACTGGATTAGGTGATACACTTGGGAATGCCCTTATCTCCTGAGGCAAGTCTTCTCCCACTTGCCAGTGATGCCTCATAATTAGGATATTATTAAGGCTAGACATGAAACAAAGAGGGCTCCCTTTAGCCATATCCTTTATATATCATTATATCCTTTAGCCATATTTGCATCAGGAGCTACCTCTATTGATATAAAATTGCAAATAGAGGCATTAGTCAAGCATACAGCAACCACCTTTAAATAAACTCGACACGCAGTCAACCACAAATTCAAAAGATGGCCCTCCAAAACCGAATGACCCTTGATATCCTGACTGCAGCTCAGGGAGGTACCTATGCTTTATTAAAACAGAGTGTTATGTATATACTCCAGATTATTACAAAAATGTGACAGGGTTACTAGAAGACATGACTACTCAAATTGGCACTTTAAAACCAATACCTATCTTTCTTTTAATGATTGGTTAAACTCCTGGACTAGAGGAAGATTTTTGTCAACTATCAAAGAATATCCCTAGGGCAAACTGTGTCTGCCATTAATGACCACCAGAACTAGTACAATCCAAAACCTGAACCCTCTTTTCTAGGACATATATATCCAAAACAATTCCATATATGAATGATGGTTCAACCGGGATTCCAGCCCATAGCATTGGAGGGTCTCTTCCATAAATCCCATGGACCTGACCGCCAAGGAATTTTCCTCAAATTGCCTATCAGCACGTTAATATAATACCATGATCTGGTCTATAACTGTACAGAATCCCTGATGGACTGACAAGTATTGGTAGGGACATCTCTATGCCCCTCATTTAGCAGGAAGAAGCTATTGACGATGAGACCTCCACCCAAATGCAAAAGATTTGTCATTGTTGATTGTCAGGGGGAATGTAAAGGCCACTTTCAGGCAAAAAGGCTTGAGCAATGGAATACAGACAGGCTCACCAGGTGACCCACCTCAAAATATCCATAGGCCCTAACTGTGCCTGCAACCAGGTACAGTTACCAAAAAAGGAAGAATTCCATAGGTCACCGTACCTCTTCCCCCTCTAAAAACAGTTCCCACCTACTACCTTGTTGCAGACAGCCTCTCCTCTGCTTGCTGCTCCCTTATGGTGTATTCAGTAATCTTCTGTCTCCTTTGTTCTGCCTTGGGTGAATCCTTTCACTTCCTGAGACATCACATTTGGGGGGCCCCCATCAATTGAGAGACACCCCATTTAGTCACTGCAGAAAACAGTATAATAACAGCTTATGCTTCTAGACAATGCAGGACACGTCCCTCAGATGATGCAGGATAACATAATCAATAAATATTTGAACACCTGTTATGTCACTCTTCATCAGTGAACAAAATAAAGTAGAAATTATAATCATGGAGTGTGGTTGCAGTCTGCCTAGATTTGAATCTCAGCTTCACACCTTATAAGCTCTAGGATCTGGAGTAATTTAGTTAACCTCAGTGTCTCAGTTTCTTACCTAGAAAATGGAGAGGATAATAGGCAGATATGAAGATTAAATGAGTGGACTTGAAGGAAGGAAGGAAGGCAGGCAGGCAGGCAGGCAGGCCTCGTGCATCTCAAATTCCTAAGTTCAAAGAAGATGTTAAAATACTCAGTATGCAAAGAGGTTTTAAATGCTAGGAATAAAAATTTTAAAAAGGAAGAGAGGTAATAGTTTTGGAGGCTGAGAGCATGTATGCATATTTTAAAAGATTGTCCAGAGAGGGTCTTACAGAGATGGTGATATTTGAGCAAAGGCTTGAAAATGTCAAGGAAGTGAGCCATGTGTATAAATAGGGGGGAGAGTTTGCCAGGTGAAGGAAATAGCAAATGAAGGATCCTTAAGTCAGGCATATAAGCTAGTGTTACCAAGAAAGAGGAGATGTAAGAGATTCAGAATGAGCAACTAAAAGGACAGAAGATGTGGGCAGAGAGGAATTGAGTGACTAGATGATGGAAGTTCTTGTAGACCACTACAAAAATTTTAGCTGTTAACATTGGAGCCAAAAGTCTATGAAATATAATCCTATAGAGTCTTATGAAGGATTGTAGCTGACTGTTATGCGGAGAATAGAGTGTGCAAAGCAAATGAAGAAGTGTAAAAATTAGAAATGTCTTTTTCTAGGAAGGTGGTATTGATACTATAGTCACATTCCAAGTATGGTTTGAAGATGGAGCCAACGGAATTTTCTGACAGATTAATTATAGGGTATGAGAGAAAGAGAACAATTAAAGATCACATTAAGATTTGCTTGTGTAACTGGAAGAATGAAGTTGCCATAGCTTATATGGAAAAGATTGAGGGAGGAATAGGTTTAGAAATGAAAAGAAGGAATTATGTTTTGAATTGTTGTTTTTAATTATTTAGATTATTCAAATGTCTTAAAAACTAGAGGCCTTTAAAACTAACGAAAGAAGGAAAGGAAGAGAAGAGAGAACAAACTTGTTTTTTTTTTTACAAGCCAGGTGAAAGACATGCTCCAAGAAAGAGGAAGAAAACAATTGTATTAAGTGTTGCTAATGAGTGAAATAAGTGAAAACTGAGATTTAACTTTTGCATTAAACACCAGAATCGAGAGAAATTTGCTTTTAGAATTGGAGAAATGAGTAGATGTGAAGAATACAGCAGAATGGGGAAAAATATGATTTGGGGAAAAGAGAAAATTGCTGGAATGATGGGATTAAGTAGGTAAAATATGATGGATTCTAGTGCACAAGTAGAGGGCATAACCAAGGCTAAGATCACTGAGAATTCCTCTGGATGAATATTTGCACAGATATAGGTAGATGTGATAGGGAACATGGAGAATTTCTCCTCCAATTGCATCTATATTATCAGTGAGTAAAGGTAAGAGTAGATCAACATGTTGAAGAGAGGAGATTGCATGCACTAGTCACATGGAAGAGTGGATTGTGAAGAGTAGCATGATTCCTGGGTTATACAAAGAACCTAATTGAGATTAGGAGTATAAGAGCAAACCAAGATCAGTGCCTCCTTTGACAAATCTCTTTCAGGGTTCATGGCTTCTCCACATCCGTGATCTTAGGGAGTTCCCATAAAACACTCTGTCCCTCTAGTTGGAACACTGTATGCAACTGTGATAAAAATATTTGACTCTATCTTTCATCAGTTGAGTTCCAACCCAGAGAAAACATGCAGTGATTGGAAATTCTTCAGTTATTTTTAAATATATTCCATTCTAATTATTAGTTGATCTCTTATCTAAGTACAATTGGAATTCATGTTAATGAGATTATCCCAAAAGAAAATTTTCACTTTTTTGGTTACAGAAGATTTTCTGGAAAAGTTGTCTGTGCTTCCAAAACTTTAGTGATTTGCATAGCACCTTCAAGATTTTATTCTTAATTGATTGTTTTGAATGGACCCAAGCCAATTTGGCTGTTCAGCAATTGTTGGGTACTTTAAGTAAATATTGGTAGCCCTTGGCAGTTAGAGGTAAGTAGGAGCTCTGCATCTTTTCTCCCACCATCTCAATGCCAGCTGGTAAGTTACAATAACTGCAAACCTTATTCCAAATTCTGATAAAACTACAAACATTGACTAGAAAGCCAACACAAAACACCCCAGCAATCTGTTCATATAGGCTTAATGAAGATCTCACCCTCTGTCCTAATATATTCTAGAGAGCCCCTTGATAGGATGTTTCACTCAGAGGTAGAGGAAAAATATTGTAAGGTAGAATCGGCCAAAACTTTAGTCAGATTGGTTGGAAGGCTCTCCATTTAGTGAGGGCTCCCCATGTATGAGAATGTTAGACTTACTAGTTTCTTACATGTTATTCATGCAAAGGTGGGAAATCAGTAAAATATTTCTATGCTAACCATGTCTTTTAACACCACTCATCTCATTGATGAAAAACCATTGCAAACATCTCTAATAATAATAACCCCTGCCCATATATATTTCAATAACAATATTGAAGTGTTTGAGCACTCTGAAGTGTAGATTCCTGATTCAGATAGTGCAAATGCTAACCAAACACATGTTGGTTATAGTTAAAGGTAACTAAAACAGACAAAATCAAAATGATAGAATATTCACTTTCCATGGAGGAATTGCTCTTCACTATTCAAAATCAGGGCCCAATAACATTGCATCACACTTGAACCAGTACTCTTAATTCATGCTATTTGCATATATGTATATATAATCTGTCTCTTTTAACTTCTTTCTGGTCAATATGTGTGTGAAATAAATTTGAGGACTAATTACATTTGATTATAATAATGCATTTTTAATAAATGCATGACTCTTTAAAATTTTCTGTAGACAACCTAAATGAAGATGCACTTGAATATTTAATGACTTTTTAAATATTCATTAAGGTAAATATAGTTTTAAATATGAAAATTATTATGTTTTTGGAATAGCATAAATATGAAATCTATCAACTCTATAGTATTAATTAATATTAATATAGATTACAAAGCACTAGAGGTGCCAAATTATCTCTCTTTGGTAGCCTAGCATAGCATAATTTATACCAAAAACATAATGCTTTAAAATGTGTAATTATAGGGCACCTGGGTGGCTCAGTTGGTTAAGCGACTGCCTTCGGTTCAGGTCATGATCCTGGAGTCCCTGGATCGAGTCCCGCATCGGGCTCCCTGCTCGGCAGGGAGTCTGCTTCTCCCTCTGACCCTCCCCCCTCTCATGTACTCGCTCTCTCTCATTCTCTCTCTCTCAAATAAATAAATAAAATCTTTAAAAAAATAAAATAAAATGTGTAATTATATTACTCTTTTTCTATGATTCCATTGCATAAAATCTGTCTTAATACTCCTTTGATGGGCGCCTGGGTGGTGCGGTCAGTAAAGCCTCCGCCTCTTGGTTTCAGCTCAGGTAGTGATCTCAGGGTCATGAGACTGAGCTCCACATCGGGCTCCATGCCCAGCGTGGAGTCCGCTCAAGATTCTCCCTCTCCCTCTGACCCAGCTGCTTCTGGTCTCTCTCTCTCAAAAAAATAAATTAATTAAAAAAAATACTCCTTTGACAAAATGTCTGAAAGTAGAGGAATCATATTTCCCTGTCTTAAATTATTTTTAATTATTATATTACTTCTCTAATAATTAGTGATAAAACAAATTTCATTTAAATAAACTTAAGAGACCAGTGGAAAATTATTATGCCAAATGGAAGACATTTTTCTTTTAGTAGTACTAGATTTATTAATTCTGTAGTGAAATAAATAAGGCATTTTTCATGATAATACTTGCTCCTATTTTATAGTCTTCATGTTACTATGTATTGTCAAAATATTCTATGAAGAATTCTTTTCTAGTTACCTTTACATTGTTCCAATATAAATAAAAATGCTCATCTCCAACCATTCATATGATCACTAACAACATTCTGAGCTTTTATTTAATAATCATTGATTTAATAGGCCTCCAAAATATTTGAATACAAAATAAAACACAGGTCAGAAGGCCACAAGGTTAAAATATGATGGAGTATGAACAAAGGAAAAAACAAGAGGAAGAACAATGGTAATACAAGGGGAAGATAGAGATGAAAGAAGCAGAAAACCAGAAAAAGAGGATAGTAGAGACAGATCCAAGTATGAGATTACTCTCCAGTTAAGTTGGTTCCCAAACTCTAGAATTCAAAAATTAAATACAACAAAAATTAATTCAAAATGGAATATACACTTGAATATAAAATCCAAAGTTGTAAAACTCCTAGGAGGTAATATAGGAGAAACCTAGGTAACCTTGGGTATGATGATGCCTTTTTAGATACAATACCAAAATGATGATCCATGAAAGAAATAATTGATAAGCTGGATGTCATTAAAATTAAAAACTTTTTGCATTGTGAAATACAGTATCAAGAGATTTAGAAAAAAAAAGGGGGAAGCCATAGACTGGGATAAAATTTTTGCAAAAGACACATATCTGATAAGGGATGGTTATCAAAGATATATAAAAATACTTTTAAATTTAGTAAGAAAACAATCTGAATAAAAAGTGGGCCAAATACCTTAACAGACATGTCACCAAAGAACATAATAGACATGGCAAATAAGTATGTCAAATTAAAACAAAATACCAGTACATATCTATTAGGCTGGCCCAAATCCAAAACACTGACAACACTGAGGCGAGGATGTAGAACAACAGAAACTCTCCTATATTGCTAGTGGAAATGCAAAATGTACGACCACGTTGGAAAATAGTCCAGCAGTTTGTTTACAAATTGTTTTTATAAACTGTTTTTACGAACACACTCTAACCATATAATCCAGCAATCATGCTCCTTGATATTTATTCAAAGGGGTTGAAAATTTATGTCCACATAAAAATCTGCACACAGTTTTGCTTTGTCTATAGCAAGCAGCTTTATTCATAATTACCAAAGCTTGGAAGCAACCAAGATGTCCTTCGGTAGGTGATGGTGAATAAACTATTGTAATTCAGACAATGGAGTATTATTCAGCTCTAAAAAGAAATGAGCTACTATCAAGCTATAAAAAGACATGGATGGGGCACCTGGGTGCTCAGTCAGTTAAACATCTGACTCTTGCTTTCAGCTCAGATCATGATCTCATGGTCAGGGGATCAAGTCCTGTGTCAGGCTCTGTGCTCAGCATGGAATCTGCTTCAAGATTCTCTCTCCCTCTCCCTCCCTTGCTCTCTCTCAAATAAATAAAATCTTTAAAAAAAAAAAAAAAAAGACATGGATGAACTTTAAATGCATATTACTAAATGAAAAAAAAGCCAATGCAGGAAAGGCTACCTATGATATAATTCTGGAAAAGGCAAAACTATAAAGACAGTAATAAAGGCCAGTATTTGCTAGGGGTGGCAGGGAAGAGATAAATAGGCAAAGCACAGAGGATTTTTAAGGCTGTGAAGTACTCTGTACAATACCATAATGGTGGATGTATGTCATTACACATTTGCCCAAACCAACTCTATGTACAACACCAAGAGTGAACCTTAAGGTAAATTATGGCCTTTGGGTGATTATGATGCATCAGTGTAGGTTCATCCTTGGTAAAAATGTACCACTCTGGAGAATGATGTTGACAATGATGGAGGCTATGCATGAGTGAAAGCAGGAGGTATGGGGAAAATCTCTATGGCCTCCCAATTTGATTGTAAACCTAAAACTGCTCTAAACAGAGTTTATAAAAAAAATACAATATTCACAGGGGAGATTTTAGGGATAGAAAAAACATCTGGGGAAAAATATGAGAAGTATTATATCAAAGGAGACATGCTTCCCCCTCAACCCTCTAACATCTCCATTCCTGACCCTCACTCTCATCTGTTGACTTTATTTCTTCAACAAAATTGAAGCAATCAGAGAAAAACTTTTATAGACTACCACTACTGTATCTATCAACTTTCTACATCTCTGCCCATGCACTTCCTTCTTGTTTCTACAGATAAGCTGAAAATGCTCCTCACCAAGGCCATTTCTTCACTTGTACAGTTGCTCCCATGCCTTCTTGCCTATTTAAAAACACTGTTCTGGCAATTTTCTCCTTATTTCCATAATTGCCAGTCTTTCCATTTGTAAGTGATGATTTTATCAGACAAAAATATACTATTTCTCTCATCATTAAAAAATAAATTGTCTCTTGACCTCACTTTGCCTTCCAGGACAGCCCCATTTCTCTGCTCCCATTACAGCAAAATTCCTTGAGAGATTTCTCTATACCTGCATTCTTTAATGTCCCTTTTCCCATTTTCTCATGTGTCCACTATTTTAGGATTTCATCTCACTGCCCTCTACAACTCTCTTATTAATAGCACCAATGCTGTCTCTTTATTAAATCTTTAGGACACTACATAATTTGGTTTTTCTCCTGCCTCTCAAGCCACTCCTTCTCAGTCTCTTTTATGGGTCTTTCTTGTCAGGTCTCCAGCTTCAAGTGTTGCCATATCTTAGGGCTCATTCCTTAGATTCCTTAGATGACTTCTCTACTCTATCTCTCTTCCTTCTTCAGATCACACCTAACAATATATTTATATGCCAAGTTTATATTTCCAGCCAGATCTTTCACCTGAACACTAATATATATATATACACACATACACACACACACATATATATAATACTAGTTTTTGTATTACTGCTATAACAAATTACCACAAACAAGTTTAAAACAACAAAAATTTATTTTCATACAGTTCTGAAGGTCACAAATCTAACATCACAGTGTTGGTAGAGCAGTTTCCTTTTGGAGATTTTGGGAGAGAATACATTTATTCCTTGGATTTGAAACTGAAGTTTCTAGAAGTTTCCTGCATTCCTTAGCTCATGGCCATGCCTTTATATTACTCCAACCTTTTGCTTTCATCATCACATCACATCTCCTACTACTGATTCTGATCTCCTCTCTCCATCTTATAAGGACCTTCATGCTTACACGGGCTCATATGGATAACCCAGGATAATCCCTCCATCTTGAAATTCTTAATCACATCTTAAAGTCCTTTTTGCCACATATGGTATCATTTACAGGTCCTAAGGATTAGAACATGAACTTCTTTGAGTCATTATTCAGTTTGCCACAATATCCAACTGCCCAATGAAGCCTCTATTTGAATGTCTTCTCAAACAAAATGGCCAAAACTGAGCTTCTGAGATTCCAGCACAAACCAACTCCTCTGTTAATTGCAACTCTGTTCTTAAAATTTATTGGTCAAAATGTTTGGTACCATTTTTGATTCATCTATTTCTCTAAAAGTCACAAATCCAATTCTTTAATAAGCGAATCCTATTGGGCACCTGGGTGGCTCAGTCCTTAAGCGTCTGCCTTCAGCTCAGGTCATGATCCCAGGGTTCTGAGATTGAGCCCCGCATTGGGCTCGCTGCTTTGGCGGGAAGCCTGCTTCTCCCTCTCCCACTCCCCCTGCTTGTGTTCCTTCTCTCGCTTTGTCTGTCTCTGTCAAATGAATAAATAAAATCTTTAAAAAAAATAAGCAAATCCTATTGGATCATCTTCAAAATTCAGTATTCTATCACTTTTTACCATCTCCAGTATCACTCAACTGGACCCTGCCACCATTA
The DNA here is from genome assembly GCF_004348235.1 of Phoca vitulina. NCBI lineage: Eukaryota > Metazoa > Chordata > Mammalia > Carnivora > Phocidae > Phoca > Phoca vitulina. The sequence continues at coordinate 63,658,505 of NW_022589712.1, read as the reverse complement.
TCTTCTGGCAGCAATATCCACTTTGCCTGAGTTAAAAGCAGCCCTGGTGACCAGGCACTCAATATGGCCAAATCTGTTTACTCTGATCTTCATCATTGTGCACCAGAATATGTGATTGTCTATTGAACCGGGAGGAGCAAAGAGCACTTTTGCTTACTTCTAATGTAGTCATACAGCAAGCATTTTTAGTCTTTTTAAAGTCACCTTAAATCCCTTTCAGAACAACATGAAGTATATAAAAATAGTAGTGAAATGTTTAGTAAACAGTACTTATTAACACCCCCGTCCCCTTCCAAGGTGATGAGATACCCCACTGCCTATAGGTTTAAATTCAGATTCCTTAGCATGGATATAAAGCCTTCATGATATGGCCTTACTCTGTTTCTAGAGTCAGTTTGCACCATTCTATATCCTAGGCACTAGGATTCTCTGCCCCGAAAAGACCACATTCTTGCTTTTATCCTTCTCGCACAATTATAAGTACTAAATATAAGCATGTAGTAAGGTTTTGTTGTTGTTGTTATTGGCAGTTATCCAGAATAACTGATGTGTCCTTTTATAAAGTTTTGAGAGGAGTGTGTTAGAAACCATTCTCTCACACTTGTAATCCAAAAAGTTGTATCGTCTCAGTAGGAAGTGAGGCGATCACAGACATGTCTATGTGGCAAGGAGATCTTTCATGTATCTGCTATTTGTTAGCTGTGGGTAAATAGAGAGTCTTGGGCTTTTGAATGAAGCTACTGTTAAATACCTAATACTTTGCAGATCTCCCTCTCATTATGTACTGCAGATGTTTGACTTTAAAAAGCCACCCAGTTCTGAGATTTATATTGCTGTTTATGGGTTGTAAGATGTTTTACAATTATTTTCACACTTGATCCTCCCTAAATCCTATGAATGAGAAATGACAGGTATCACTCTAATTTTTTTTTTAATTGTGTTTATTTATTTATCAGGGAGAGAGGCGGGGGCACAAGCAGGGGGAGCGGCAGGCAGAGGGAGAAGCAAGTTCCCTGCTGAGCAAGGATCCCAATGTGGGACTTGATCCGAGGACACTGGGATCATGACCTAAGCCGAAGGCAGATGCTTAACCGACTGAGACACCCAGGGGTCCTTCACTCTAAATTTTAATATGAGGAAACTGAGGCTGACCATTTATCTAAGTTGAAAGTGGCAGAACCAGAACCAGCTTTAAGATTAAGTCATTCTTTGTTCTTTTCACTATAGCATACTACACATCAAGTTGTCCCTGTGTATATACAGTTTGGCGATGATTTATAGTTATGCCTCTTTCCATGATATATGTGCTCTCTCTCCCCCTAAGTATTGCCTTTTAACTGAAAAAGAGAAATCAACTTCTGGAATATCTTGAAACCATTTTGGGCATCTATTTTTTTTATACCGTAGGGTTCAAAAACTATATTTTTGGTGCTTTTTATTAGCATTTTGTGTTTTTGTAACTGTTAGGGATTATTGTAATTTTGGAGTTAGATGTGATGTCTGTACAGATACGTGAAAACCACACATTAATATTCCTGTCCTTATACTGATCCTTGAGACCAGAACTGTATATCATAAACTGCTTTTATAGTACCTCGTAGAGCAATAGGCACGACGATAAGTATATCAAACAAGACACCCTTGAACAAAGAGCTATGACGAAAGAAAGTAAAATTAACTTATTGTCATGCAATTTTGCTATATCTTTCCTGATAATATTCTAACTAAAATAGTTTGGAAATCATACAGTTATTCATCCAGTGTCTATTTAAGTCCTTCCTATGTGCCTGGCATATGATCTAGAATGGTACTGGCAAACTATGGCCTACTGGCCAAATCCTTTGGGCCACCTCTTTTTATAAATAAAAATTTTATTAGAAAAAAAAATTGCTACCAACTCATATTGCTTTTCTGCTTAAAGTCCTTGCATGTCTTCCTATCTCATTTTTGGAAAAAACAAAGTATTTAATATCTATATGCCCTGCTCCACCACCACACCCCTAGTCTCTCTCTCTGTAGCCCCATGCCCAGCTTCCCTTCACCTTGCTCATTTGACTCCAGTCACACTGGCTTTGTGCTGCCTCCTGAACTTGCCAGGCACAATTCTTCTCACACTTCTGCACTAGCTCTTCTCCCTGCAAGAATCTTTTTTCTTGCTGATAGCCTTATGATTTTCTCCTTTGCTTCCTTCGGGGTTTTACACAAATACTAGTTCTCAGTAAGATCTTCTTTGGCCTTATTTGAAATATGAACCTCTTTTATTTCCGACAGTCTTGCTTTACTTTTTCTCTTTAATAATTATTACCATCAATTCATTAGGTATTTCACTTATGTTATTTATACCTCTCTCCTCCACAAAAATATAAGATCCATAAGAGCAGAAAGTTTTGAGTATATGTTCCAGCACCACATGCCCAATGCTGAAACAGTGCTTGAATCATAAGGGCTCAGTTAATTAATTTTAATTAAAAGCATGAAGTTGTTATTCAGAACTTTTTTCTTTGTGTTGTATTCAGTAACAAGGTTTTAGATACCTAGTCATTGTAATCTGTTCAGTCTTCTACGAAGACTGTATATAAAGAAATGACACAATACTCCTGACTTTGAGAGAAACACTGGGAGATTTTTATCACTATTGTTTCTAAAAGTCTTGAAAAATTTCTGTCCCACACCAAGTGCCATTGGATGCCATATATGATATTTCTCCAACAGTGAAATTATGAAAAAACTATATATGGTTATTTTTTAATATAATGGGCCACATTCATGATACTGAATTTTTTTCTAATTAATAATATAACCAAATCACAAAAAATGCAACACTAGAATTACTGGTGTAACTGTTTTTTTTCTGGGATTGTCCTAGGGTGAGGCAATTAGGACAGTTAACTGATTTTTCCTTTCAGCTCAGGCTCCAATAAGGCTCAGAAATCTAAACTTTAAAAAAAAAAAATTAGGTGCTTTATTCATCATAAATATTTACATTATTTTTTATTTCTTAAATACTTTATTAAATATTTACCTTGATTACTGAATTTTTTTTGGTAACTTCTTAAATTTATGCCCAAGGCAAGTGCCTCACTTTCCACAATGTCAACCCAGCTCTGTTTTGCACAAGCTCTACTGCAAAAGAATAGATCAATATAAAGAATACCTTCCATATGCTCTTACTTGCTTAGCATATTCCACCCAGCAAAACTAGAACTATCTAGTTTACTGACCAGGATGTTTTCTGCTCTCACCACAGAATTTGGACTCATACTTAGGATAGATATGGGAGGGTGGGCCCTTGTGATCATTGGTAAGTGTTTCAACATTAAAAATCATAATAACCCTTAAAGAAATCCATTTCAAGCCTGAATTTAATTAATGAGAAACTATGTATAGAAAGCAAACATTAAGTATGAAATTGCAGATGGAAATTCAGAATCCCAGTGGATATCCAAGAGAATAAACTGAAAGCTATTAGAATTAAGAGGGTTCATTATAGTAGCCATGTGAAAAATATAGAAACTGGTAGCCTTTCTTCAGACCAGCACAAAGCAGTTGGGTAATATTAACAGGAAAATAGAATACAACAAGACTTAGATGTTCAATATCTGGACAGAAAAAAAAGTAAAGCATCATTACATACTTGGACTGAAAAAGAGAATGCTACAAATTTACATTGTTACATTAACTTACAGGTTTAGGGTAATGCCAAATAAGGACCAGTAGTACTTTTAGAACTTGAAGAAGTTTGACTTTCAGAGTGGCAGAGTAAGACCTCTGAAAATCCACTTCTTCATTAAAGCAACCAGAACACTGGCAAAAATGTCAAAACTGATTTTTCTGAAAAAAAAAAAAAAAAAAAGGCTTGATTTTTTTTTTTTTTTAAAGATTTTATTTATTTATTTGAGACAGAGAGAATGAGAGAGAGAGAGAGCACATGAGAGGGGGGAGGGTCAGAGGGAGAAGCAGGCTCCCTGCCAAGCAGGGAGCCCGATGTGGGACTCGATCCAGGGACTCCAGGATCATGACCTGAGCCGAAGGCAGTCGCTTAACCAACTGAGCCACCCAGGCGCCCTTGATGTTTTTACAATATTAAAAATTGCTATACAATAGCTGTTAAAACCAGCAGTTTGTGGCAGAATGAGTTAGGAGTGCCTGCAAAGTCCCATCCCCAGAGATTTGTCACTAATGTACCTATCTGGCAGCATGCTGAAAAGCACCATTCTCAGGATTGGTCTTTATTTGATCTTAGTCACAACTCTCCCCCTGAGCGAGGAGTCGACCCTCATGGCATTTGTCAGAAACGATCAGTAGCAGTTGTTTAACCACACGTCTGTCTCAGGTGGCATTACTCATTGGGGTTAACAAAAAGGCTGACCAAAATGCTTAAAAGGGAAAAATTAGAAACTGAGATGTTCATAAGGAGCTTGAAAAGCTAAGGTGTATTCCAGAAATCTAAAAAGAAAACTAAAAACACATGTTCAGGGCTCTGTACATGTCCAGAAAAGAACTAGAAGGGCCCTAATATCTCACCTCTGACTGACTTTGAGACTCTGTAAGCAGAAAATGAAAGCTAATGCAAAGTGAAGTGCCTGCCATAGCGTGGAAATTAAGCCACAACACACGCAGTGCTCTTCAAAGAAAGAGAGACATATTTGATCTAAGCATTTAAGGAAATTTCTGTTCGTTCATTAGACGAGCACTAAGCAAATCAAGCATAGATTTCAGTGGCCACACATGACAAAGAATATAGACTGTACATAATTAATCCAGGAAAATCACTAAATCAACAGCAACAACATCAACATCAACAAAAAGCCTGTGGAAGAGGATTCTGATTTCTAGAATTGCCATACAATTGATTGATTGATCGATTGATTTTTAACAGCCATATTGAGGTGTAATTGATACCCAAATACCCACATATTTAATGTGTTCAATTTTGTGAGTTTGAGCATAAGCATACACCTGTGAAACCATCAACACAATCAACGTAACATATCAATCACCTTCAAATTTTCTTCACACCCCTTTGGTTTGGTTTGGTTTTGTGTTAAGAACATTTAAGAAATCTACCTTCCTAACAAATTTTTTAACTGCACACACAGTATTGTTAATTATAGGCACTATGTTGTACAACAGATCCCTAGAAAATATTACCTATTGAACAACTCCCCATTTTGCACCCCCCTAACCCTGGCAACCACCATTCTACTCTCTGCTTCTATGAGTTGACTATTTTAGATACCTCATGTAAGTGGAATCATGCAATATTTGCCCTTCTGTGACTAGCTTATTTCATTTAGTGTAATTTTGCTCTTTAGACAGATGCAGTATTTATCTCTGAATTATACCTAAATAAATTTAATAAGAATAAAGCATAAAAGAAACTCAAAAGTTACTTATAATAGTTTCTACAGACTAAATACAGGTAACTCGTTTAGTTTTTATTCTAAAAAACTTAAAAAAAAAAACCTTTCAGAAACCCCTTTATGGGCCAAGACTTCATTTATTTTTTGTTAGATTGGTCATGTGACTCCAAGGAAAATATGGGTTTATTAACAGATATCATTATTCTAAGCACGGGGTCAGAAAAATGATTGTTCCTTCCTAAAAAATCATTTTATCTGTATTTCAACAAAGAACAGGAGCATAAAATTTTTCAGATCTCCTATGAAAACAATCTTTCAAATAAACTGAGTCCATAATGTGCAGCCGAAACAAATCTGGATAATATAAATCAATGTGCTTAATGCACCTTGGAACCTCAAACTACTACTTTATTTTTTAAAGCACTTTTTCCTTTGTTAATTTATTTTTTTTAAGATAATTTATTTATTTATTTATTTGACAGAGAGAGAGACAGCAAGAGAGGGAACACAAGCAAGGGAGTGTGAGAGGGGAAGCAGGCTTCCCGCTGAGCAGGGAGCCCGATGCGGGACTCGATCCCAGGACCTTGGGACCATGACCTGAGCCGAAGGCAGACGCTTAACGACTTAGCCACCCAGGCGCCCCTCTTATTTTATTTTTTAAACAGGTATCTTTAAGCCAGATTTTTATCTATCCATTACATCTTTAAATTGTTCTTGTGTGGTGACTTGGTCCTTAAAATTTATTAAAATAGACTCAATCTTATTGATATAGATTTCTTCAAAATTTGATCCAACAACTGGTCACATATGACACTAAGGATGACTTCCTATTCACTGTAAATAACCACAATATTAGTAGAGCTATTAACAAGTAAAGTAGAAAATGAACTCAAAATTTTATTGTAATTTAACTTTTAATATTCTGTGTTCATTTAAAATACGTTTGGTTAAAAAAAATTTACTGGCATCTACAATAGAGATACCTTCTAATATACATTGCAGAGGAGTTGATACATTTTGTCTATAATATTTATATTTTTAGCATGCTACTCCTGAAAGAAAATAAAAAGATAAACCCATGTTGAGTATTAAAATCTTCCATTAGTTTTTTCTCTAAATTTCTAACTAGCCTAGAACCACCAGAGGGCAGGCTTTACATTATAATGAAACAAGAATTTACTTTCACATCTATTGTAACAGTACACACTTAAAATGTTTTAAAATGACTGTTTTAAGAGTAGAAATTTGTCACAGTATAACTACTTTTTGAGAGGTAAATTAAGCTAAAACATATCTTACATATATTCTTTAGTACTCGTGTAGTAATTTTAAAATTTTTGACATGACTTTTTTTTTTTTTTTTTTGGAACCAGTGTTAGAGGAATCATGCAATTCTGCATCTTCATAAAATTATGTTTAATACCAAATAAATACCCTTTCCTAATGTTTAGTTCACAAATAAATTAGTGATTGAACTAATCTATGTGTTCGCCTAGTCCTGTCTTCTGGATAAGGCAAAAGGAGTTCAGCATGAAACTTCAGCAGCTGGGGTTAAGTCAGAATCTTTGTATATGGCACAGAGTTCCTCCATCATCAAAAAATAACAATAAACTTTGAAAACACAACTTATTCATAAGCCACACCGTAAAATGTGTGTGTTATGTATGGCATAAAATTCCTGTTTCATTATAAAAATCTTGTAGTTAGCCAAATTGAAAGTCGCAATAATCTCTGCACCAGGATGTATAGCAATCTATATTAAGATATATCCTACAGTTCCTTCTCAATTTTTTTGGGTGTGTTCTGCTGCGCAGGAGAAATGGATCCTTAGACATTCACATTGTATATACTATACTTGATGATTGATGGCAGATATTGAGCACTTAGCATGTTAAACTGTGTGACTTGCTCAAAAGCACATAGTTGGTGACTGGTTAAGCCTAGGTTAGTACTGATACTTGTCACCTTTCAAAAGAGATTTATTTTTTTCAAGTAAATGTCCAGGGTCCAAATACTAACAAAGAAGTGCAAGGTATTTGAATCATTAGATTGTAGTCCGAAGAGGGATGGCCTCAGTCTAAGAAGTGGTCCAGCTACAATCAAGTTAAAATGTGAACACTTGAATAACTACCACCTACAGACCCCTGGGTAACTTGAGAGATACCAGATATGACTATCTAAGTCTAAGTACCTTTCAATTAAAAAAAAAATGCCATGATGGTAGAGAGCTAGGTAGATGAAATGGATACAAATTCAAGATCATAAATTTGTGCAAATCATTATATTTTCTTTTTATTAAACTTAAATACTGGTGACCCACTGTGGTAGACTTGTTGCATCAAAGGTCCCAGTTAATGGCTTCCCTGAATCCATGTCATGGACAATTTCACTTTGCTAGTGCCATGTGAGCATGACAGTCCTGGCCTTGTGCACACAGGTTTGTGATAAACTCATGAAGGATGAGACACTTGGAAGAAAGCCAGCAGTAAACCCCAGAAGCAGAGCTATCTAACTGACTCTCAACCCACTAAGAACCATGAGGGGGTTTAGCTGTGCCCAACTGTGGTAGGCAGACTATTGATCTCCCAAAGATATGTTGTAATTCCTGGAACCTGTAAATAGGTAAATAACACCTAAATGCCAAAAGGGACATAGCAGATGTGATTAAATTGTGAATCTTAAAATGGGAAGATTATCCTGGATTATCTGGGTGGGTCCAGTGTAATCACAAGGGTTCTTAGAAAGGCAGAAAGGTCAGGGAAGAGATCAGAGAGAAAGAGCATTTTGATGATGCTACACACTGTGTTTAAGATAGAAGAGGGGGCCATGAACCCAAGAATGCACATGGCCTGTAGAAACCAGAGAAGGGAAGGAGATGGACTTTCCTCTTGAGCTTCCAGGAGGAAGAGAATCCTGCTGACACCTTCAGTTTAGTCCTGTTAGATCCATTTCTGACTTCTAACACCGAAACTGTAAAATAATAAATTCTGTTGTTTTAAGGCATTAAATTTGTGGTAATCTGTTATAGCAGCAGTAGGGACTAGTGCTCTAGCCTAAAGCATTGCCTGTAAATTCATGAGTTAAATAAGCTGTTTTGATTTCAGTTCTAAGTGGTAGGGTGTTTTATTACCCCATTGCTAGCTGATATACTCTTTGAAGCAGAGATTTTCTTTTCTTTGTATATTTTTATATGCCCCAACTATTTAAGAAAGTAAGGACCAAATACTGAAAATGTGCAGAAAAAGCGAGTAAGACAAGAAAGAGGAGGAGAACTGTATTACCCAAAAGAACTTTGTCAAAGTTCTTTTTCAAGATGTACACTCTGTCTCATTTAATTTGTAAACAACCATACAGAGTAAATATTCTTAATGTCGCATTTTAAAAATAACTAAAACACAGATATAATGTAAGTTCTACAGCTGGAAATGAGAGCACTTCGAACTAGGTTCAAGTTCTATTAATAATGACTTTCTGAATCATAGCACTAAGAAAAATATGACTTTTATATTATAAAACTAGGAGGTTTTATACTTAGTGTACGGTGTTATATAAAATCTGTGTCCAAGAAGACTTATATGAAATTCTATACTTCAGCAGAATGTGTTTTCAGATGAAAGCTTGCCTCTATCAGAAATAATGCAATTATCATGCAGTAGCAGAAACAGAAAAATATACTAGTTTTGCTTTGAATATGTATACATGAACAGTATCAAGAATGTTTGAAGAAATTTGTTATAACAAAAGAATCTGATTTTAATAACTTTGCTAAGGATTTTAGGGCTAATGATATCTTTCAAATCTTTCCTAAAGCTGTTTCCATCAGAAATATCAATTCCAATCATGAAAGGATAAATACCAAGATATACAGTAAAGTACCACAAGGGAAAATTTCATCCCGTTTTCCCTGTTGAATATATATGGCCTCTCAATTGGAATTATGACATTTCATAAATGAGCATTGCAAAACACAACTAAAGGTGTTTTCCTCATTCTTCAGAACATTCAGATTTCCTCAGAACATTCAGATTATAGAGCCCCAGGCAAAGTACTTGTCTCTTTAATAGATGTTTCCTCAGAATTTAATAGAATGTTTCCTCAGAACATTCAGATTAGAGTCTCAGAGACCTTGATTTAAGATTCGCTTCTGATTTATTGTCAGTGAAACATGACCAAGTTAGTATACTTTTCTTTCTGAGCCTTGGCCTTTGATGAAGTGAATAATACACACCTCATAAAATCATTAATGAATTAAATAAAACAATTTCTATGTATAAAGAATTTTGCAGAATCCCAAATAATTATTGGTTTTACTAATTATAATATGGTGCTAATGAGTCCAAAGTGTGAGTTTTATCTTAAATGGGCCCTAGTTCTATAATCCCTCCATGACCCCAAGTGGCATTTCCAATTCTAGTTATCTCTTTTGAAATTCTGTACCTGTACTAGTTGACTTAGGGTGCCCTAACAAAATACCACAGATAGAGTGGCTTAAACAACAAAAATTTATTTTCTCACGGTTCTAGAGGATAGAAGGCCAAGATCAAGGTTCTTTCAGGGTTGGTTTCTGGTGAGACATCTCACCTGGCTTTTTTTTTTTTTTTATGGTATGTTAATCCCCATACATTACATCATTAGTTTTTGATGTAGTGTTCCATGATTCATTGTTTGCATATAACACCCAGTGCTCCATTCAATGGAATATTATGCAGTCACCTGGCTTTTAAACAGCTGCCTTTTTATTGTCTTCATAAGGCTTCTTCTCTGTGGAAGTGCAGGACTCTCTGGTGTTTCTTCCTTTTATAAGAACACCAGCCATCTTGGATTAGGGCTCCATCCTAATGGCATCATTTAACCTTAAATACCTTGTTAAGGCCCTACCTCCAAATGCAGTCACATTGAGATTTAGGGCTTCAACATATAAACTTGAGGGGATACAGTTCAGTGCATAACAGTGCCATTGGTTAGTACCACTGTGTAGTTATTGCTCAAACACACATCTGCAAACTTCCTGCCCAGGAAAGTTATGTCTGCTTGAACATTGAAACTTCCTCTTTTCTTTTCTTCGATAACAGCTGTATTTTACTGTGAAATTAGTTATTTGGCGTTATAATCTTTGGAAGTAACCGCTTTATCAATTCTTAGCCGTGTACAATTGTGATAATCACAAAGAAATGTGTTTTGGCCAATTTTATACACAATATAGGGCTGCTAACTTGAAATGGCCGAATTATAGCTTAATGAGAAAAGTATTTTGATTTTGTCTCTAATCTTTCATTCCAACTTTCTATTACATATATAGAGCTCATCATATCTTTGCCCTTCTATTTCTCTCATCTACTTTTTGGATACCCAGGCCTACCCCTCTTGCTTTCCTTCCCTACTATGACTTACATCCTCTAGTGTGTTATGATGTTCCCTCCTAACCCAGTGGCAGGCACCCTCAACCTCTTCTATTCATTACTTGCCAAACGTCAGTGATGACTTCCTTCTCTGGCCCAAGTGTAAGAATCAGTTGTGTAAAATAAGCAATGAGGCAAATATACCAGGTCAAAATGTGATCTAGAAACACACCAGATGGTATTCTTCTTACCTATATTCTTTACTAGAAACAATAATACCTTATTTTAGATAGCACCACGCCAGTTTCAGCTCTTTTATAAAATTTAGTCTTTTTTTCCATAGGCTTAAACCTAACTGAAATCCACTTATATTTTTAGAGCAAATACCGACTCTTTTTTTTAACTCTTTTGTCTGTAATTAGATGTTACTTCAAGGGAAGGAGGTATTCGTGGCCCTTTCATCGCTCGCTTTGGCAGCAATATGATTGACAGCAATGACATAAAGACGTAACTGTCTTAATGTCGTTTGGTCAGGCTAAATGCACAGTTAGTTCTCTCTTATTACATTTCAAAGACCAATTTTAAAAGATACTTTTCTCAGAACTGATAAACATTACAAGTTCCTCTTGATCTGGGATGTAAAATTTTTCTGGCTTAGGATGATACATAGAATTTAATTGAACTTATTTAAAAGTTATATTTAATACAATCAAAATGTACTATTGCTGTAATTATACCAAGAAAGAGGGAGAAACATTCAGATACACCTTAAATGTTAAGGATGCCTGTGACATTTAAGGATTTCCTGGAAAATCCTGCCATTTTTATCTGACGCGGGGATTCTCAGATGAGGCACCAGAGGAGCAGATGTGCTTGGTTTTCTTCTCAGCCAACCACAAGGGCTGAACTAAACAGTAACTTGGAATTCCAGTGTCAGTGGTGGGTGCTATTGTCCCCAAATATAACACTGTCTATAGCCACTTCTGCCTATTCATTGACTAGTTTTTAAAGAAGGTTGACCAGGGATTAAAATTTTATTTTTGTGGTAATTAATAATACAATTAGTATATTGCTATACCAGCTATGTTGCTGTGTTTTCTTTAAATTCCAGTATCGTTAACATACAGTATTATATTAGTTTCAGGTGTACAATACAGTGACTCAACAATTCTATGCATTACTCAGTGCTCATTACAATAAGTGTATTCTTAGTCCCCTTCATCTATTTCCCTCCCCTCCCCTCCCCTCCCCTCTGGCAATCACCAATTTGTTCTCTATATTTAAGACTGCTTTTTGTTTATTTCTTTTTTTCATTTGTTTTGTTTCTTAAATCACACATACGAGTGAAATCATGGTATTTGTCTTTCTCTGACAGACTTATTACACTTACATTATACACTCTAGATCCATCAGTGTTGTTACAAATGGCAGGATTTCATTTGTTTTTATGGCTGAGTAATATTCCATTGTATGTATATACCACAAACATTTGGGTTACTTCCATATCTTAGCCATTGTAAATAATGCTGTAATAAACATAGGGGTACATATATCTTTTCAAATTAGTGTTTGTCCTTTCTTTGGGTAAATAACCAGCAGTGGAATTATTGAATCATATGGTAATTCTATTTTTAATTTTTTGAGGAACCTTCATACTGTTTTCCACAGTGGCTGCACCAGCTTGTATTCCCTCCAACAGTGTAAGAGGTTTCCTTTTGCTCCTCATCCTCACCAACACTTCTTATTTCTTGTATTTTTAGTTTTGGCCATTCTGACAGGTGTGAGGTAATATCTTATTGTGGTTTTGATTGGCATCTCCCTTATTATTAGTGATATTGAGCATCTTTTCATGTGTCCATTGGCCATGAATATCTTCTTTGGAAAAATGTCTATTCATGTTCTCTGCCCATTTTTAAATTGGATTATTTATTCTTTTGGTTTTGAGTTCTGTAAGTTCTGCATGTATTTTGGATTTTAACCCCTTATCAGATACATCATTTGCAAACATCTTTTCCCATTCAGTAGGTTGTCTTTTTGTTTTGTTTTTTTCTTTGCTGTACAAAAGCTTTTTGTTTTAAGTTTAATTTTGCTTTTGTTTCCCTTGCCAAAGGAGACAAATCTAGAAAAAATGATTTGAAGGCTGATGTCAAAGAGATTACTGCCTATGTTTTTTCCTAGGAATTTTATGCTTTGGGGTCTCACATTTAGGTCTTCAATCCATTTTGAGGTTATTTTTGTGTGTGTTGTAAGAAAGTGGTCCAGTTTCATTCTTTTGCATATAGTTATCCAATTTTCCCAACACCCTTTGTTAAAGAGACTTTTTCCCATTGCCTATATTATTGCCTCCTGTGTCAAAGATTAATTGACCATATATTTGTGGGTGTATTTCTGGGCTATCTGTTCTATTCCATTGATCTATGTATATATTTTAGTGCCACTACTATACAGTTTCGATTACTACAGCTTTGTGGTATATGTTGAAATTTGAGATTGTGATACTCCAGTTTTGTTCTTTTCCAAGATCACTTTGGCTATTAGGTCTTTTGTGGTTCCATACAGATTTTAGGATTATTTGCTTTAGTTCTGTGAAAAATGCTGTTGGTATTTTGATAGGAATTGCATTAAATCTGTAGATTGCCTTGGGTGGTATGGACATTTTAACAATATTTTTTCTTCCAATCCATGAGCATGGAATAGCTTTCCATTTCTTTGTGTTGTCTTCAGTTTCTTTCATCAATGTTTTATTTAGTATAGGTCTTTCACCCCCTTGGTTAAGTTTATTCCTAGATATTTTATTCTTTTTGGTACAGTTGCAAATGAGAATGTTTTCTTAATTTCTCTTTGCTACTTCATTATTAGTATATAGAAAATGCAACAGTTTTCTATATATTAATTTTATAACCTATGACTTTACTGAATTAATTTATCAGTTTTAGTAGTTTTTGGTGGAGTCTTTACAATTTTATTTTTATGGTAACTAATGATACAATTAGTGTAATGCTATACCAGCTGTGTTACTATGTTATTTTTTGACCTTTTTTTTTCATTTTTGTACATGAAATTAGCCATTTTTGATACACATGAACACAGATTTGATACCCAGAATCACTTATTATGATCACATACATTTTTTAAAGATATTTTATTTATTTATTTGACAGAGAAAGAGACAGAGAGCACAAGTAGGCAGAGCGGCAGGCAGAGGGAGAGGGAGAAGCAGGCTCCCCGCTGAGCAGAGAGCCCCACATGGGGCTTGATCCCAGGACCCTGGGATCATGACCTGAGCCGAAAGCAGACACTTAACTGACTGAGCCACCCAGGTTCCCCAATATACATTTTTTAAAAAAAGATTTATTTTAGGGAGAGATACTGAGAGAGCACAAGTGGGGGGAGGGGCAGAGGGAGAGGGAGAATCTCAAGTAGACTCCATGCCTAGCATGGATCCTAATGCACGGCTTGATCTCAGGACCCTGAGATCATGACATGAGCCAAAGTCAAGAGTCAGACACTTAACCAGCTGAGCCACCCAGCCACCCATATATCTTTTAATTGTTTAATAAACACTCCCCGAAAACATAAATATTGTAAATAAATAAAAACTTTATACCCCATAAGCCACATGAATGGGCAAGTCATTTTCTAAACATAACACATAAATATTTACTTGAAGAAGTTTTCAAGATGAAAAAAGTTAAAATTTTGTTTTTTGTGGTGAGGCCATGAAACCAGAAATACATCAGAAATATAACTGGTGAAAAAAACTAAGACACCAAAATATTTTTAATTGTAGTATAATTTTGTTCATAGCATTAACTATATTCATGTGCATAATATCTTGGAAGAGATAAAGTGCATCAGTTGTTGCCAGGTAGAGAGGATTTTTGTTGTTGCTATTGGTTTTCCCTTTTTATTCTCATCATAAGATTAGTAACTTGAGAAAGTGGTCAAGTTATAGCTCAGTGTAAAAGGTACAAGAGAGAGAACACAGAAAAAAAAATCTATAAGCTGTAGTTGTTTTCAAACAATTAAATATGTTTGACCATAATCATTATTTTATGTTTATTGAAGCAACATGAATAAATCAACAGCATTTCAAATTGGGGCACTTGGGTAGTCAGTCGGTTAAGCGTCTGCCTTCAGCTCAGGTCATGATCCAGCCCCATGTTGGGCTCCCTGCTTCTCCCTCTCCCTCTGCCTGCCACTCCCCCTGCTTGTGCTCTCTTTCCCTCTGTCAAATAAAAGAAACTCAAAAAACAGAAAGCAAAAAGCAAAACAAAACAAAAAACAGCATTTCAAATTAGGAAATAATACCCTAAGGGACTTGGAACAGCACACAAACAAGCCTGTCTGCCTTTGATGAGCCTCTGAATTAAAAATATATGTACCCCCAACTTCATAAACAATATAAATGATATTTCAGGGTGAATCAGACAAGATCTTGGTTATTTGTTATTGTCAATATTCTCCATAAACAAATCAACTAATATTCATTTCCATTGCTAAAAGCAGAGTAGATAAGCTGATAACTGATTATGTTGCTTAACTATAATTGTTAGAATATTATTCTTATGGACTTTATAGTTATTTCATCAATACAAAATATATTTCTCTTTTTTTTATTAGTAGTTTTTATGGTGATGATTAGAGATCTCTTTCTCAAAAGGGACCTGGATAAAAATAAAATGAAAATTGACTCATTAGAATTGATTCATCCTCCTAGTTTAGCAGTACTTTCACAAAAATGTCTGAAAGACAGGGATTTTTTAAAAAATGAACAAAGTACTTGTATATTATCAAAAAAAAAGCAGTATGTGTCTAATATAGTCCTTTTAATTTTTATAGTAAAGGGAAACACATAGCTAACCATAAAATACTATGGACCTACCATGGGTATCAATATTGACTTCAAATAGATTGCATATAGATGGCAAAATGTTTATTGATAAAGTGACTAAGTTTGTTTCATACTGAATATCATAAGAGTTTTCTATATTATCACTGAAACTTTATACTTACAATAAAAAGAATATTTTTGGAATTTAAAAAATTTTAATAGGAAAAATCTGTTATTTTTCATGAAGATATTTTCTAAGAAACACATGACATTTATGGTATATGTCTCCTTGTAGAGGCTCTCTTTACTCTTTTTTTGGGGAGGATGTAGGAAACCCTGGGAGTTTTAGAGTTCCAATCTGGTATTTATGTTTCCCTTAAATATTACATGACTTTTATACATTTAGCTTAATATAAAAATGTTTATGAGAATATAAATCTGATGAATCCTTTTTTCCTTTAGCATGTGTTTAACACTCACTAAATATTTGTTAACCCTTTACTTTGTGGTAGGCACTATTTTTGGAAAAACATCTGTTGCAAGGCGAATAAATATTGAATTGCTTGCATATTGGTTTATCTTTATTCCTTTTCTTCATTTATCCAGTCTTTGGGTTATGGTTCAAAAGAAGTAAACAAATTCTATTTTAAGCCCCGTGGTTCTGATATGATAATGGCAGCCACCTAAATTTAAATTTATCTACACATTCTCTAAAAGAATATGTATCACACAAGAAATACCTTTTCAACCCACTCCTGTCGCCTAACTGGAAATCAGATAATCCTGACGAGTTATATATAGGTAGGATATCAGCTAAAGCAGACACAGACTGTAGTAAAGGTAGAGAGGCCAGAAGGGTCCTAGCAGTTGATGGAACACAAAAAGAACAAAGAAACAAGAAACACTGAGAAGAAGTCTGGAGACTTAATGAGACAAAATGTAGTGGAAATCAAAAAGAAGTTGGTGCAGAGTGCACAGGATCAGGGAGACAGTTTTAAATTTAAAAGAAAAATGTTAAATCTCCATCAATCTTCATTGAGAAACTATTTTAGATAGCTTTATCAACCAATGCAAAATTATTTTGCTAGCTCCTGTTCAGATGTATTGTGAGCTAGACTATTGATGTAATATTTACAGAGAAGAAAATATTAATTGATGTGTATTAAGAATTGTGACTCAGTAGCTGAGTTACTTTAAGAGTCACTAATGGAAGCTTTTAATGATCAAGCCATTTGTACTGCATAAGAAATGACCTTTGACATTTCGCCTTGTCCAAAAAACTTATTTTTTTCTCTCTTTGATTAATAACTCAAGAAAAATTATATTTGCTAAGAATCAAAGCACTTTAATATACCTGGATTACTTAAAATGCATTCTCTGTGAACATAGACTGTATTCTAATTTTTTTCTGCCTTAAAAACCTCTTTCAACTTTATCTGTGAGACTGCATGGCATACATATATTTAGAAAACTGTTTCTTAAAAAACCTAACAAATTTTCAATACTCTACCTGAACTCATATGCAAATACTTTGTGTGTCTTAAAGACCTCCTATGGTAAGTTTCCAAAATCCAGCTTTGACTCCACAAAACTAAATAAAAAAAAAAATGTGCTCTTTCTGTTGAGTATCTTAAGTCACTCTATTTGAGGCATGCCCAGGGATTCTCCCACCTTCTTACTTTCATTTGGAGGCCTCTACTATGTGGTTCTGTAAAATTTACTAGGACTGGTGCACTGCTGGCAGAATGATTGATGAAAGACTAAAGCATATTTCTTCAGCTTAAAATTTAACTTCAGTGAGAAATCTATACCTATTCCCACCTGGATATTTATTTTTAAAGATTATTGAAGAAAATAGTTGCTACATATTTACATTCCAACCCAGAAAGATCTAAAAATTATAGTAATATCAATGTGATATTTAGCAAATTCAGTTTTGTTAGGCCAGCAGAATTATTTTCTTTAAAGAGATTCTTTATGGTAGAAACATATCTATATTCTCTTCAGACCAAAAGATTCAATAGCAATTTTTAAGGGTATGTAAAAGAAAAATGGTCTGGGTTCCCTTTGCAACTTGAAAATTACATTTAAAATTAAAACTAAATAACAATATGACATTCCGGCAATAGAAAAGCAGCTGCCTCCTGACAAGCATAATTTGCTTTTATGGTTCTGAAATTAATACTGGAACAATAGGACAGCAAGGAAAAATGTATCTCTTATAAAAAGCCCTTGGTAAAATGTGAGGTTTTTAAATCCTGATTTCTGATGGACTGACTACAAAAATAATTACCTATTGTGTAATGTTAAGTTTTCTAATTTTGAGAAAATTTTATGGAGCATAGTACTCATTGTATGTAATATCTTGGTAGGAAAAATATACCTGAAAAGTAAGTATTAATGATAAGTGCAGATATGCTTTTCATTTGTACACTTTAAAGCTAAGCAGAATTTACATTTCAACTGATAATGTCCTTCAACCAAAGACCATCAGAAACATACCTGTAATTGAACATATTTGTACTGATTGGCTTATTGCAATGATAGAGAAAGCACACTATGGGAGCTGTGGACTGTCCCAGTAAGAGGGTGTTAGGACTTGCTATAGGATGGGAACTTGTGTAGGGTGATATTGGGGATCGTTCAGGTCGCTAGCAGGGCTTTGCTCTGGAATGGATGTTGTCAAGAAGCAGGGGTAATAATTCTCTTCTGGAAATTGAGAATAGAGTGACTCTCATGCTGTGATTGGTAAAGAGGCAGAAGTTACTTAAATTAGCCAGGGCAGGGAGATCTATGGTCACTTTTATGGCTTGTCTGGTGTTTTGGTTTTCATTTGTGTTCATATATAATTACATTTTGATTATATGTTTGCCTTGATCTATCATGACAACATGGTGGCTTTCTTTAGTGAAATTGTTAAACAAGAAAAAGCCACCACCCAGCTGTGATTGCCAGGCAGGGTTCCTTCTGGCAAGATCTGCATTTTTCTTGCTCAGGAAAAAATTCTTTATTGAGAAGACTCTTAAACTCTCCAAGTGATATGTTTGGGCAACTAAAGATGTCAAAATAATCACTTAACATTTCTCAATTATCTGGTATGCTTTTCAAATTCTTCTGCAACAATTTTCTTTGCATGATTTATATAGTATAAATATTTATAAACATTAATTATGAATTTACTAATAAAGAAGCATTTGCAAGCTATAAAAAGTGTTAACAGCTTTATTGAGGTATAATTGGCATACAATAAATGGTACATATTGAATGTATCATTATAAGTTTTAACATGGATATATTTGTAAAATAATCTCGACAAATAATATGCCTATCATCCCCATGAGCTTAATCAAAATTTAAAAATATTTCCTTAACAAGAAATTATTTAGCTAATAATTATTACCATATTACTTTTATTCTTCTGTCTTCTATTTCTGTCATTTCTTGGGCTTAATATCTCCTCAACAAGACGGACTAGAAGGAACATAGCCCTGAACATGAAAATCACTGGAGAGAGAAGTCAGCCCCATGAGCTGATAGTAGAAATTTACCCAGCCAGCCAGAATATAGTGCTCCTCTTAAGCCAAGTTAAGAAAAACTTCAGTTTATCTTAGTGGCAAGTGTCAAAAATTGTCTGTGGCTGATACAAGCAGAATAGGATTTTGAATAGTTCACAGAATCACCTGGAATGCTGGAGAACTAGGCTCAGAAATTGGTTGGGACCAGGGAGACAGAACAGTAGGCAAGTCCCCTGAAAAAATAGTGTACAAACAAAAGGGGTGGGGAGTGGCCTGGGAGGACATGATGCCGCAGCTGCTGCATCTTGGATGTTGAGCACTCTGGTTCCACTGTCATTGCTTCTGGACACTTAAAGCCCCACTGAAAAATCAGAAACTGCTGGTCCTGGAGATTCATTGTTGCCACTGGCTGAGCGATCACCCACTACCACCTTGCTTCTTTCCATCAAGATTCAGGGCACGTGCATCTGAGTAGCCAAGGCTGTTGTGGTTGTGCTCTGGCTTCCAAAAGGCACTGAGAAAAGTGAGCATTCAGTGTTTTCAGCCTTGAGTGTGGGTAGCAAGTTCTGCTTTCCAAACAGACATAAGGTGATTTCTCCCACAATAGAAATGAGAAATGGGGAGCAAGTTATGGGCAGCAAGTAGTAAATGGCAATTTTCCACTGGAGTCCAAAATGAGGTGGTTTACAGATTGATTGCAAAACAGCCATTTTAGAAGGGAAAACAAGCAGCAGTCTGCCTTTAGTCTGTGATTTCTTGGCAAATCCTCACTACTCAGGGACAGACTAACAAGAGTAAGCCAGGATTTTGGTCTTTGCAAGAGGACAAAATGAAAACCTAGTAATGCACATTTACAAGTCTGGTGGTAACACTCAAAGTAGTTGCTAAATAGAATGTTTGCCTTCTGATAGTCCGCAATCTACTCAGGTAAATAGAAAAAGAGACCTGGCTCTAAATAGTGACCATGGCTCATCCCATTCCCTATGCCAGCTCAAGAGGGACTCAATGTTTTCCACTTTGTCTCCTATCACTTTAGCACAGTGATAATGTTCTCTACCTACCCACCCCTTGTTCCTGGCTTACAAGGACCCTCTGTAGCCCATGTGTCCTAAGGCAATGTTTCTGCAACATCAATTTAATTTCTCTGCTGCTTCAAAGCTCTATTATAACAACTAGGAAAAGTCTGCATCTCGGAAATAATGGCACATGGATCTATGCTAAGGCTTTATATCCAACTTCAAAAAGAGAGAGAGAGGGGCGCCTGGGTGGCTCAGTCGTTAAGCGTCTGCCTTCGGCTCAGGTCATGATCCCTGCTTCCTGGGATCGAGCCCCACATCAGGCTCCCTGCTCGGTGGGAAGCCTGCTTCTCCCTCTCCCACTCCCCCTGCTTGTGTTCCCTTTTTCGCTGTGTCTCTCTCTGTCAAATAAATAAATAAAATCTTAAAAAAAAAGAGAGAGAGAGAGAGAGAGGCTTAATTCTTAAATTCCCCCACTCCATCATGCCTAAAATATACTGGTTTTTTTTTTTTTCTCTTATGGATTGTCCAGTGAATTTGAGCAAGGTTGAACCTGTAGGTAAGATAAACAGTGGGTCCAACTATGAGCACTTGAGAGGGCAAGGCAGTTTTAAGAGTATGCTGAAAGTAACAAAGCATGCCATATTATAAAGGAGTAACCAGCATTTGAAATCAGCAACCTCCACTGCCTCTACTGAGAGATGCCAGAATTGATGTCCACCAGAGCACCTTGTGAGGAGTGCACTGTTGGTGGACAAAGGCTCTTTGTCCACCAGGAGACAGAATGTTCCCTTTCTCCTAATTTAAATAGAGGTTGGAAAGAGATTTGAAGAAAAAAACACAAAACACTCATAGATATTGGGATTTTCTTCAAAAAGGAAGGACGAGAATTTCACTCCTTGTTTGGATGTCTGCTTAGGCAGCAGAATTGGTAAAGTCTCTTTTCACATATAGCACAGAAGAAAAGAGAATTGAAATCAGCTGGCCTGGTGGGGAACTGCCAGATGGAAAGAGAATTAGAACCACACTTAAATTCCCAGCTCCCAAAGAGTATAGAATGTGGGTCCATCTTGTCTCCATAGAGAACAGAAGAAAATGAAGTGCTAAGACTACACTGCATGGCAAACAAGGAGGTGTCGTGATGTCACTGCTTGGAGTTCAGTAGGAAGAGGTAGCCACTCTCCTCAGGGCTCCTAGAAGATATTCATGGGAACAAGTCACTCACCAGAGGAGCACATTGGAGCCATCCCCATTTCATGTCTGAACAAAATGAACTATAACAGCAGTTAAAGTCAACCAAGAAGAGATGTTTGTAATTTTCTTCCTATCTCCTGAAACAAAACACAGGGGAAGCTAGTTCCAAAGAGACAATGCAATCTACGAAGTGAATGAGGAACCTGGAGGCAGTTTACAGGAAACTGTGTCCTAAATGTAGAATCAAAGTTTTTAAGGGGTATAAAGATAGTGATTTTGAAGGGGCACGTGCACCCCAACGTTTATAGCAGCAATGTCCAGAATATAGAAAGAGCCCAGATGTCCATCAACAGATTGATGGATAAAGAAGATGTCACACACACACACACACACACACACACACAATGGAATATTACTCAGCCATCAAAAAGAATGACATCTTGCCATTTGCAACGACATGGTTGGAACTAAAGGGTATTATACTAAGTGAAATAAGTCAGTCAAAGAAAGACAAATACTGTGTGATTTCACACATATGTGGAATTGAAGAAACAAAACAGATGAACATAGGGAAAGGGAAGGAAAAATAAAATAAGATAAAAACAGAGAGGGATGCAAACCATAAGAGACTCTTAACTCTAGGAAACAAACTGAGGGTTCTGGAGGGAAGGTTGGTGGGGGTGCTGGGGTAATTGAGTGACAGGCATTAAGGAGGGCACTTGATGTAATGAGCACCGTGTGTTATATGCAACTGATGAATCACTGAATTCTACCCCTGAAACTAATAATACACTATATGTTAACTAAATTGAATTTAAATAATTTTTAAAGGGTATAAAGAGTGAAGTAACATCTAAGGAGTTAGAGTTGAGACCACTTTGGTGGGTCGCACTAAGTTACTGACAGAGGGCCTTTAATGAGCCCAAAGCCAGAATGCACACTCTTGACCCCCCAGTACAGCGTACATGCCGCCTGGTACTTGGCAGTCTTTAAAAGCTCTAATCGTTCATTTCTCCTGTTTTCCTCTAGAAGACCTGACAGAGATTTTCTATTCTTTTTTAAAGTTTTCTCCTTTTAAACTTTTTTGTATATCATAGACCCCTCTGTAGTTATAATAATTGTGTTAAAACTTTTGTTCAGATAAAGGTTCCTGCACACAAACACATTTTTGGATATGCTTTGGGTGTAGTACACAGACCCCTTGAGGACCATTATGGAATACTTATGAGTTCTCAGATCCCAGCTCATGAAGATCAGATCTATTTCTTTTCTTGGATGCTCTGAATACACGCTATTATTTTCTGTCCCTAGCAGGAGGAATAGGAACATGTTTGAACTGCTGTGTATATAAATATCTGCACAAAGGCAGTCCCCCTGTCTAGAACACTTTTCCCAACTCTCCATACCTATCTACCTCCTACTAATTTCTCAGGATTCTGCTCAGCATCCCTATTGCCAAAAGCTTTCCAAAATATCCATGAAGTAGCTGCCCTTCTTATTTGATCTCAGAGCCACCTGGGTAGACATTTATTAGGGTACTTTTTACAATGTAATTATAAGCTCCCTAGATTATAGCATCATGAGGTCAGGATCCTGTCTGTTTTATATCTGTGTCTTCTGAAGCCAGCATGAGGCCTGGCACACAGTAAATAAACACACAATGAAAACCTGTGAAATAGCTGACTGAAGACATGAGTAAAGACATCTGTCATCTCATATAATTTAACTTACATTCTTAAGTATATACCAGTCCTTTATTAGTAAATTATAATATTCTGTTTGTTAATAAGTGAAAGCTTCTCAGAGTCTCTCCCCTTTTGGCATTGATCTTTTTCAGTCCCCTGAGTTCAGGAGAGCTCAGATCCAGATTTGGGTTTCTCCTGTTCTCCCAGATCTGTGGCTATTGCTGTGTTCTGCTTTAGCAGTGCTCTGCCTCTCCAGCCTTGGTTTTAGTGATCTGCATTCTCACTCTTCTCTGCCTGTTTGATTACTACCTATGTTGCCACAGGAGCTCCTATATCCTGCATCTTCTTCCTTCTGTGGCCTGGCCATGCTTCATCTTCTCACAAATGGAAAATTCATACCATCTGATCCAAGTCCTCTAAACTAACTTCACTTTGGGGAAATGATGCATACATATGGTATTATAGACATTTGCTGGTTGTCTTCCCAACATCATTTCCCTCTTTATATTACCAAGCATACTATGATTATTCTTTAAGAAGTTGTCTCTCTCCCATTATCAGAAGTGCATATAGGGTGAGATTCTCCTTTTCCTGGCTTTAAGAGCCAGGACCGTTACTGATTTAGGCCAATTTTGCACATCTCATTCTTTTTGGCCTGGATGGTCACCTGACCTAGTGTGGGGCAAAGCATAAAAAGGAACCCCATGCTTTTTTTTTTTTTTTAAAGATTTTATTTATTTGACAGAGAGCGGGAGAGAGAACGAGAGAAAGCACAATCAGGGGGAGCAGCAGAGGGAGAAGGAGAAGCGGGCTCCCCACTGAGCAAGGAGCCCGATGTGGGTCCTGATCCCAGGACTCTGGGATCATGGATCATGACCTGAGCCGAAGACAGACGCTTAACCAACTTAGCCACCCAGGCGCCCACCCATGCCATTTTTTAAAAAATTTAATTCTAGTTTAGTTAACATACAGTATTAAATTAGTTTCAGGTATGCAATATAGTTATTCAACAATTCTATACATTACTCAGTGCTCATCAAGATAAGTGTACTCTTAATCTCCATCACTTATTTCACCCATCCTTCCTCCCCTCCCCTTTGGTAACCATCTGTTTTTATTCTATAGTTAGGAATCCTTGGTTTGGTTTGTCTCTCTCTCTTTTTTTTTTTTTATTTGTTTGTTTTGTTTCTTAAATTCTGCATATGAGTGAGATCATATGGTATTTATCTTTCTCTGACTGATTTAATTCGCTTGGCATTTATATTCTTTAGCTACATCCATGTTGTTGCAAATGACAAGATTTCATTCTTTTTTATGGCTAATATTCCGTTGTATATATGTGTGTGTATATGTATATATATATATACACACACACAAACACACACCACCTTTCTTTACCCATTCATCTATCCATGGACTTTTGGGCTCCTTCCATAATTTGGCTATTTTAAATAGTGCTGTAATAAACATAGGGGTGTATACATCCTTTTGAATTAGTGTTTTCGTACTCTTTGGGTAAATACTCAGTTGTGGAATTACTGGATCATATGGTGGCAATTCTTTTTTAATTTTTTGAAGAACTTCCATACTGTTTTCCACAGTGGCTGTACCAGTTTGCATTCCCACCAACAGTGTGCGAGGGTCCCATGCCTTTTTTAGAAGCTACTGGAAATGATTCTGTTTTCCTTTAGGTGAAATACTGTGTTGTAGGAATGCTGAAATTGCTGCAGCCATTTTACTACGTCATTCAAAGAAACTAAAGCTTTTGGGGGCTACCAAAGATGGGGCTTAAAATGGAGCTAGATCTTGGGGTACCTGGGGGTTCAGTTGGTTAAGTGTCTGACTCTTGATTTCGGCTCAGATCATGATCTCGGTTTCATGGGATCAAGCCCCGTGTTGAGCTCTGCACTGGGCATGGAGCCTGCTTAAGATTCTCTCTCTCTCTCCCCCTCTCCCTTTTGCCCTTCCCTGCCCTACTCATGCTTGCTCTCTCTCTCTTAAAAAAAATAAAAAAAGTGTAGCTAGATCTGATTTCCTCAGAAATAACACCTATTTTTTTTTTTGCCCAGGCTTGAAAATTTTATTTATTTATTTATTTGTTTATTTATTTATTTATTTAAATCCCAGTTGAGGTTTTTATTATTTCTTTTTTTTTTTTAAAGATTTTATTTATTTATTTGAGAGAGAGAGAATGAGAGAGAGAGCATGAGAGGGAGGAGGGTCAGAGGGAGAAGCAGACACCCCGCCGAGCAGGGAGCCCGATGCGGGACTCGATCCAGGGACTCCAGGATCATGACCTGAGCTGAGGGCAGTCGCTTAACCATCTGAGCCACCCAGGCGCCCGGTTTTTATTATTTCTGTATTACTTTTGTCTTTTATCATCAAAAAAATCCAAACGGGGCACCTGGGTGGCTTAGTAGGTTAAGCATCTGCCTCAGGTCATGATCTCAGGGTCCTGGGATTGAACCCTACATGGGGTCCCTGCTCAGTTCAGGCTCCCTGCTCAGTGGGGGGTCTGCTTCTTCTTCTCCCTCTGCCCCTTCCCCACCCTGGTGCGTGCTCACGCTATCCTCTCAAATAAGTAAATAAATAATTTCTTTAAAAATTAAAAAAAAAAAAAAAAAGAATCCAAACCCAGACTAGAATCAAACTGGAGATTTTATATCCCAGGTAACTAATAAGTCTTTTTTTTTTTTTTTTTAGAGATAAAAAGAGTGTGTAGGAGTTGGGGAGTGGGTCAGAGAAAGAGGGAGAGAGAGAGAATCTTAAGCAGGCTCTAAGCTCAGCATGGAGCTCAATGGTGGGCTCCATCTCACGACCCTGAGATCATGACCAGAGCTGAAGTCAAGAGTTGGATGCTTAACCAACTGAGGCACCCCAAAGTCTTTAGGGTTCAGGTTTCAAAGGGAAAGATGCAAAGTAGGAAAAAAAATAAAGTAATAGATAATCGGAGAGGGAAATGAGAAAAATAGTGATAAAAATAAGTCCAGTACATCTGGACTATATTTGAATGAGACATGAAAATCAAGAATAGTTCATCAATATGATACCCAGTGTAGAAAAGCTGAGTATATGAGAAATCAGAAATGAGTCAAGTCTTATGACTTTAAGAAATGTAATAACTGCCAGTATATTAGTATTGCCTTGTTAACTTGTACATTTGTTAGGATCTCAGTTTAAGTAATGTGTCCTAAACTTTAACACGAGAAGGGGATTTATTTCATGGACATTGGCCTATCAAGAGAATCCAAGAACAGATAAGCAGCTGGTCCTCAGGAACAAACCAGCAGCAGGGACCTATTAGGATTTTGCTGTATTATCTTTCTGCCTCTCTACTCCCTACCTCTCTTTCTCTCTACAAAATAGTATCCTCTGCCTCTCTCTCCTTGTTCCTAATTCCAATTCCTCAGGAAAGGGATTCGAGTTGACCCAGCTCAGGCCTTAGGCTCTATCTGGACTGATTAATGGATGCCAAGGAGTAGAATCATGCTTTATGTGTATATACTAGAAATTTAAGGAGGTAGTGTCATGATACTTCACGGAAAAAGAGGAGTGAATTCAGCCCAAGTAGTGTCCATGACAATTGGATAAAACCAGTCTATCAGAGGAGCCATGACTGTAATACTACACTGTTAGGGGATTTTTTTTTTTCTTCTGCCTCTTTCCATACTGTGATATCTAATTGTGGGCTCTCACTTCTCCCAATGTGAGCTTTCCTCTCTGTCACTCTAGTCAGAGAAGTAAAGACACACAAAGGTTTTTGTTTGTTTGTTTGTTTGTTTTATTTTATCTGTGTGTTTTTCTGGTTTAATGCTAGAATATAAGCTCAGAGCCGACACTCTGAGATGGCATGTAAATCTCTATGTAGTTATTGACAGCCACTACAGAGGAGCACAAAACTCCTTATTCCTAGAAAAAATAAGATGCCACATATTAATATATCTCATTTTTATATAACCCATGTCCGAAAAGCTTAACATTATAGTTCACACCATAGCATTCTTCTATTAAATAAGGGATACCTTATCAAATGTGTATCACATATAACAATAAGGCTTTGAAAAAGGATGATTTTCTTCATTTTCAATTGGCTTGTCTTCCTAATCCCAAACTCAACTTCTTGTTATGTACTCCCACTTACAACCACATAATTGGATCATCTCATGTACAATCCACATAAGAACCTAAGCTGGAGATTTCTCCCTCCCCTGCTTTAACAAGGTGAAGTCCTAACTTAGTTGACTCAGTTCTATCCTTTCATAGAACTTTGCTGTTCATTCTACTGGTTGGAAAGGAAAATGGTACAATTTGCTGCTGAACTTAGTCTTCACAAACTGTTTTTTCAAGCCCCAGCAATTCTTAATGGTCAAATCATAAACACCAGAAAAGAGGAGTTTAAAATAGAAATGCTGACAAGCCCTTAACTACAGCACATTGAGTGATGCTGCCATAATGCACTATATTAGATGTACTCCTTAGAGCTTATTGCCAGTAGTGAGTCTATAAATTCCTGAATTAAACCTCAGCTGCTCACAGCTTACACTTTTAAATTAAATTTCTTATTTCATCCTCTCCTTAGAGAAATCTAAGCTGCAGCAGCTGGTATACATAGGCAAATAAAAATAGGATAAACTAAACTACCTATATCAGGTCTGAAATATATTTCTATTATGTTGCTACTGCCGAAAATGGTGTGTTCAGCTTCCCAAATATGTCTTTGGGCACTTGATATTAAATAGTGTGGCCATTCCTAAGAAACAAAGAACAGTGGGAGGACTGCTGAACAGTATCCTGTGAAACCGAAACTAGATGATTTGTAAAGTTTGGGAAGTACTTATTTGTTTTAAAATATTAACAAAAATTATAATACATTCTGATTTTTCCCACTGTTTACTAGCAATTTTCTCCTATAAATGTACCAGAATCAATTTGGCTTTAGAATTCATACAACTCATTGCTGAGAGAGAGACATTTGGAGAATGTGACTTTCATTTAGTTGGTCTTGACAGGTTAATAGGTAACCTTTGTTTAATCAAATGGAGGTGGTTAGTTCATATTATTGCTTAGGGATTCTGAATGTGATGACTGGAGAGTATGAACAGCATGATAAATGTTCTTCCTGGAGTCTTTGAACAAGATTTATTGAGTTATTCGATTTTTATATGTTTTATAACTTCAACTAGAATTTCATCTTGAAACTCATCTCTGATTGGACTTCAGAAAAATCAAGAATGAACTGCATGGAAAATCTTCATTAACTTATTCCTATAAATCTCTCAGAGACACTTTCTTTCACTTTAATCTGTGGTCTTAAGCAAGTAGTCAAAAATCAAAACAAACCTTCATGTTGGACACATCAAGATGCGTAGATGAAAGCATAATGCTTGAGTATTTCAGGGAAAAGATTTATATATTTTATGGTCAAAAAATTTTAGGAAAATAAAAACAAAACTGACTTGCTCTAGTCATGCCAGGTTTTTTCATATCAATAAAATGGATAAAGTATTTCTAACTTGTCTCAGTTACTTTCAAGTATTATAGGCTTTTCAGTGAAAGCCTTTCAAACGAAAACACTTTCAAATAAAAACTAAATATGAAATGGTCATGAAACTAATTGAGTAGGAAATCACCAAATCAGATAAAAATTTTGTTTCTTTAAACTGCCCTTTTTTATCTGGCACTTCGACTCTAATATGATTTTTATTAAGTATGCTTTGGTAATTTTTTTTTACTTTTTTTTAAATTTTATTCTATTATGTTATGTTAATCACCATACATTGCATCATTAGTTTTGATATAGTGTTCTATGATTCATTGTTTGCGTATAACACCCAGTGCTCCATTCAATACCTGCCCTCTTTAATACCCATCACCAGGCTAACCCATCCCCCATCCTCGTCCCCTCTAGAACCCTCAGTTTGTTTCTCAGAGTCCATAGTCTCTCATGGTTTGTCTCCCCCTCCGATTTCCCCCCTTCATTTTTCCCTTCCTACTATCTTCTTTTTTTTTTTTTTAATCAGAGTAAGATTTATGTAGGAACAGATGTTCAAATGGTTATGTATTATTGAGAAGCAATATTCTCAGTCAGGATGTGCCAACGGGATCTAAAGTTTGTGCACAAACATTAAATCTATGAGGGCTTGAAGCCAAAATGCCATCCTCAAGGGTGTCCTCTGGTGAACATACCACAGAATTAGGGAAGACGTCTCTCTTGAGCTATTCATTCATTGAATTTAATGGGAGAGTTGTAGAGACAGTATTAGATATACAGCCATTAGGGGAACATCCATGTGTTGGAATAGTTAGTTCAGTTGCTTGGAATTCTGCAAATTTCCTTTTGCAATTTAAGCTTCTGTCTTCTAGGTTGGAGATAATAGGATTAAGCTGGATTCTAAAGAAGTGAATTAAAAACATTATCACATAAACCAATCTGTTTATCATTTCACATCTTCAGTGAAGCTTAACAGATATACAGTACAGTGTCAACCTATATCACCTGTCTTTTTATATATTTTTATTAAAACAATGGATGTATTGTGACGGTTTTGGAATCTATGCCCATAGGTTTTTGACAAATAAACCCCTACTGGTTTTAGTTTGGCCTCAGTTGCGGGAAATCTCTGGAATTTTACCTTTGTGAATTTCCTCTTATGACTATGAAATGCTCAGACTCCTTAGAAAAGCTGAATGCTGAAAACAGTTGAGCTTCCTGCTCCTATTTCCTTGATACAAAGGGAACAGGACATGGACTCTGTGAAAGGATACACTTTGATCTTTACTATCCTTTTCGTAGAATGCTATCATGATCCTGTTGTTCTCTTTCTATAAAAGTGGAAGTACTAATGATATCCCAAAGATGAAAGACAAAAAAAAATCCTTATATGTGGACACTCCTATATGTAGTCTCAGGCCTCTTCAGTTTTCTTTCAATATTTTCTTCCTAATCCAGCCCATCTGGTCCTCTCGTCCAGAGTTCAGCAAACATTTTCTGTTAGGAGCCAGATAACAAATTTTATAGATTTCCTGAGTCATGTGGCTTCTGTCACAACTACTCAATTCTGCCATTGTAGCATGACAGCAGTCATTAGGGATACTTAACGGGAATGAGCATAGCTGCATTCCAGTGAAATTTTCTCTATAAAAACAAGTGACAGCATGTTGCAGTTGGCTGATCCCTGTTCTAGTCCATAGCTTTAACTATCATTTCTTCAAATATATATCTGTAGCCCTGCCTTGTTCTTCCTCACCTCTAGCCCCACATTTCAATCCTGATACACAATACATTTGGATGCCAGATACTACAATGTACTCCATATATGTTATCCCATTTGATCCTAATCCTGAGTTAGTGTTTATTATTCTCTTTTATAGAGATCCTCCCAGCTTGCCCAATCCTGGAACTAGAAAGTACAAAAGTTTATTTGAACATAGATTTATCTAACTTCACATCTCGTGCTTTTATCACTTCACTAGTCACCTCCTTTATACAGATTGAAGTTCAAATCCTTATTCCGGCACTCCCTTTACTTCACAGTTTTGTTTAGAACTCATAGAACCTTTCTATTTAATCTGGAATAGCATCTTGGTTGATCTATACAAGTAGTGCATTCAACCAAAATAATTCAAATGTGGCAGGACAAAAACACACCTCCAAAAATCTTCACAGAATACGGTTTATTTGACAGAAAAAATATAATGGTGGTTAAAGAAAACAACAACAGGGTCTTGGCATACTCAGGTTTTCCCACGAAAGCTGTTTCTTTCAGACCCTCCAAAAGAGTTCCCAGAGTGGGCCATACAGCAGAAGCATCACCAGGGAACCCGCTCAAAAGGGTTTCTGAGTTTTACCAACTAAAAGCGTATCAATACAAATTGTCATATGGACAGGATGACATATATACTGATTCATCTCTGCAAGGCCTTTATTGTATAACATTTTCACTACTGGGTAGCTGCACACCTGCACCTTGCCACTACTTCGTATCAGCTTCTGCTCCTCTCAAATCCATAAAAACTCATCCTTGGACCTTGAGACTCTTATTCCTAATCTCTCTTTACATCACTCTACTTTTTATTATAAAATCACTTCACCTTTTACCAGTCGGAGGAGGACTCATTTTAGAATTTCTGAAAGAGGGCAAAAAATTGTGTGATGCCAGAGGCCTCTCAGTCAGCAGTGAAAGGGGAAAGTTTGCAAACATTCATATGTTAGTGTTAGTCAGCTGCGTTCCTTTGCCTTAGCACATTTTTTTGTTTGTTTGTTTCTCCCATATGCCTCTATGACTATTATCATTCCCATATAGGAGATGTCATTGTAGGCTTCCATGCTGCCTTACTCAGCCTGGACTGATTTTAATCATCTGTTCCACTCACTATCTCTAAGTATAAAGAAATCCTCTAATTTTATTAGGATGTGAGTTCCATGAGGACCTTGACCTCTCATGTTCACTCCTCTATCTGTCGTGCCAAAACCAGTGTCTGGCATATATCATGTACATAATTATAATTCAATAAAAATGTATGAAAATAAGTTCAAATAATGACAGTATTTACAAATATTAAGTATTAACCATGTCACAGGGGTCTTTCTAAACATTTTATAAATAATAAGTCATTTAATCCTCTTAATTATACAGGGTAAGTATTACCCTCCCTATATTATAAAAGAAGAAGTCTAAAGAGATGAATTAATTTGCAAACAGCAACTATATGGTAGAGAGAGGATTTGAAGCCTACAGCCCACACCACGTCCATATCCCGATTAAGATATCTCTGATTCCTTACATATAACTCATCATTTCCATATCTTAATTCCCTAGGTGGGATTTCCCCCCACTATTATAGCAATGATTTCTTCTTTGATAAATTTGTTTATCAATCAGAATTCCTAGTTGCAAATATAAGAAACCCTATTCTCATTAATATAAGATGAAAATAAATTATTGAAAAGATGGTGGTATTTCACAGATTCACTCAAAGACTAAAAATCCAGACTTGGAAAACTAGAAAGAACTTAAACTGTCTGGGAAAAAGAACTGCAATCCAAATCATCCAAAAGGAATAGCCGATAAGCTACCACATTGCCTGCTGATGCCTTCACAATGGTTGTTATTAGACATAAACATACCACTGTCATAGCCATCACAGCACCAGATGCTGCTTCTGTTCTTCTCTCCAGAATGAATTCTAAGCTCTGTCACACTTCTTCACATCACGGACCCCAGATTCAAAGCCCAGGATAGTAGTATCTAAGCATTTTGGTTATGCCCATACTCTGGCTCCCAGCAGCTGGAGGAGTGAATATTGATAGGGGCCTATTTTCCGCTGTCCTAGAAGTCCCCTGAAATGGGCAGGGTATCTGGAGACCAGCCAGTAAATATGACAAATGACCACTTTTAGGGGCATGTCCTCCACTAATGTTAGTCTCCCAGGGAGTAGGTACCAGAGATTTCCAAGCCTCTATCCTGTGGAGCCCTCTTTTCCATGTTGTGGACTCTGAGACACTCAGCCTAGCCTTTTTACAACTATTTGATTTCTTCCCCATTTTGAGATGTCACTTTCCTCCATGGATTAATTATGGAGAAGAACACAAAAATATCCTTCCCAGCCACTGAATCATTTTTAAA
This sequence comes from Phoca vitulina, assembly GCF_004348235.1. Classification (NCBI taxonomy): domain Eukaryota; kingdom Metazoa; phylum Chordata; class Mammalia; order Carnivora; family Phocidae; genus Phoca; species Phoca vitulina. Next base: position 63,625,933 of record NW_022589712.1, on the reverse strand, counting down.
TTTGTTCTTGTTTTGGTAGTTTTGAAGATCCTCAATCTGAAGAAATGAAGAATAGCAGACATAATGAAGTAGGGAATTTAAAATGGATCAGGAAGTCTTATAAAGTTATTGTTGGTATACTTTCCAATCTAGAGTACCTACTTTCTTTATCAGATTATATCTAAAAGCCTCATGCATGGTGCAAGAAAACAATCAGATGCTTTGTTGTGCTTTGATGGAGAATATATTCCCACTTTAAATCTAGCATGAGGGCGCCTGGGTAGCTGAGTCAGTTAATCATCTGCCTTCGGCTCAGGTCATGATCCCGGAGTCTGCTTCTCCCTCTGACTCTCCCCCCTCTCGTATTCTCTCTCTCTCTCTCTCTCTCTCTCTCAAATAAATAAAATCTTTAAAATAAACAAATAAATAAATAAGTCTAGCATGAGCACCAGCCCCTGCCAGTAGCAATTTCTCAATCTTTCCTTAGATTAAGTCTTGTCTCCTCTCCTGTCACCACATCTTCTTGAGTAAAGAACCCTTTTTCCGTTTATTTATTCCTACATTTCTCTTTCTTTGCACTGAATATTCAGATATCTCACTCATGTCTCTTGAGTCTTCTCTACCAGCCCCTGGAGTCCAAGACCCTCTCCCTCTGCTCACACCTCACTGAGAAGAGTGTCCTCTTATCTGGGCCCCCTTTGCTTCAGTCCTCCTTCCATTGGTCTATTATAGCCTCCATCACACTGTTGGGAAAACACTTAGTTTTAAACTATAAGTCATACTTTTCTCTTCACTTTTTTTTGTTTCTCTATGTCCTCTACATTTTAGTTGTCATATAGCATTAGCTTTCAGTGGATATTCACATTGTTATGTCTAAAACGTTCAGTCCTTCTGGACTTATGGCTGTGTAGCCTAGCAAAAGGCTGCCTCCTCTTTTTTCTCCTTAATAGAGTTTCTAGACAATGCCTTTTTAATTCAGAGATCCTCATTTCCTATATACCTATCATCCAGTTTCCATTTCCTGTTAAAATTATTTTAGCTCACAATTTTCAGGGCTGAAATAATTAGCACACCATGTGAGAAAGAGCCCTCCCTAGTTTATTCACTAACTTGATCTGTACCTCAGCGTTCTCCAAAATGACTCTCATTCAGATGTCTCATTTGCCTACTATAACCCATGCGTCAGTTTTGTTTTGTTTTGTTTTTTAAGTTGCTGTCTTAGATAGACAAAATAAAAGGGCATGAAGATCCATATATACTCTTTTCACCAGTAAGAGAAAGAGGGTCAATTCAGAGTAATCTTCCCTATCACCTAGCAAGCACTTTGCTGTTCCAAATTACATGTGCTCAGGAAATACTTAATTTGAACTGAAGCAACATGATGAGGCTTCTGGTTTACTTACATGCCAGATTTGATAAAATAGTTTTATCTTAAGATGGTTCTTGCCCAATCTTATGCGCTACTGGTCTAAAAAATATTCAGAGAATAACGATCCGCTCTAGTGATTGAGAAAGACTTTCCTATTCCTTAGATATATAGTAGCACTGCATATTTTAATTAGAGGAATGAATACGCACATCACCTTTCTTTAAGTCCAAATATAGTTTAATTATGTTATTTAATGTATTATTATTATAATAAATACATGTCATATTTATTATATAAATTATTATTTAATTTATATTTGATTATATTACTGTCTTTAAGAATTGTACTCTGTTCGTACAACTGAAAGAATGCTTTAAGAAACTTGTCCTCAGTGGTCTAGCTTACCACTACATGACAAATATAAGTATTCCCTTCTCCTCCCTCCCCTGCAAGCTGAAATCAACTTCTAAGATAAAATATATTCAGAAGTGCTTTTCTCTCATATTCATGCTGGTAATTCTTTATCATACTTTCAGTTCAAGTAGATACAGAACCACCTTGGAGTTTAACCAGCAAAACAAAGATACATTTAACTGGAATCAATAGAGAAAAATGTAAACTGAGAAAAATGGGTCACCCATGTTGTTTCATAATTATACTATGGATTTTCTTTCCGATAAATTACCCTACCAACACCTCTAGCATAAATGTAAATTCTCCATGGAGGACTTTGTAGAAGATCGTTGATGACATTAATATATAGTTCAGCTGAGATACATTATGCTCAAACAGGAATCTGGTTCCAAAAGGTTAAAAATCGAATCAATAACTTGCTGAAGGAAAATTTATTAGAGAGGATCTGCAATAATTTTATACAGAAATAAAGGAAGCAAATATGAAACAAGGCAGCTAAAATTAAGGTTTGATTTCTGCTGTGTGAAAGCATTAAACTAGTATTAGTGAAACTCTTCTCATGTCTAAATTCTCACTCTGGTTTTCCAAAACAAGGTAAGTCAACCCAGAGCTATGGAGTGATTAGCAGTTATCTGGTATATATAAGTTGCATTTACAACAATAAGGAAAATTCAATTCACAAAGTCGAATGACACAGGCTTTCTTCTTCTCCCTACCCAAAACACTCCATGGTGACTCCCTCAAGCAGGAGAAAAAAATATGGGGAAATACTACAGAATTTTCAGGCTCAATACTCCTCATTCTCTGAATTTTCAGGGCACAGTTCTCATTGGGTTCCACTTATCTAGAATTTTAGGACCTCAGAATTTGACATAGCCGAGACAAAAATCCACATACAGAAACCCAAACAAATTACTCTTATTTATCCCTCCTACATCAGCCAATTAAAGGAAGGGTATAGAAACTAGGAATGTTCAAACATTGTTCCCCAACTGAATTCATACATTGTAAAAAACTTTAAATAATACCATTCGCATGGACTATTGTTTTCTACCTATTCACATGCTTGTATGTGTCCTTGAATCCAAAGTAAAATCTATTTTTAAAGCACATTTTTATTGAAAAATAAATAAAATGCGTCAAACCTTATTTTTCTAGTACTATGTTAATCACAAATGTTAAAATGTCTATCAACACCTCTGTATTCATTCTTACAATAATGATAGTTATTAATAATTATTCTCTGTGACTCAGAGAATTCCATTTATTACACAAAGAAGAGTCATATTTTTGTTATCCATTTACAGTTGTGTTTTTCATTGCATTCTAATCCTTTGGAAATTTCTAATTTTATACCTGTGTGATGTACTGACTCTCTCTTGACCAGAATATTGGACTTTTATAAACTCCATTCCCTTAGCTTTGCAAACAGCAATGTGTTTGCTTTTACAACTTTCTGCCTAATATAGCTGTAGAGAGTGTTGAATCTCCAGTCTCAGTTTTGTGTCTCACAGATTTATGCTACACTTGCTTCATTGATGAGAAAAATAAAACAAATGAAATGCAGGCTGCAGACCAGCTGGAGCTTGCGGTACTCATTTTCAGTTGAGAGCTGATAATTAGCCTGCATCTATTCAAGCACATAACTAACGGTAAGATGCTTCCACCATAGATAAAACTATTCTGGAGCAATTTCATTTCTAATTAGGAGTCCTGATAGAATATGCTTGTACCTAATCTATGGTTGAATGTAATCTCCTGGGAAATAAGGGAACCAAGATATTAAAATCACATTTTCATGTTAGAAGTGAGGAATAATTTCTAGTTGAAAATATGTTTTGTAAATATGAATGAGTTATTTGTAAAAAAGAAAAAAATCTATGAGAGGAAAGTAACTATATTTTCCATGATCCTGGCTGGGAAAGAAGGATGGTATACACTGATATCCATGCAGCTGTACTTATGGATATGGAGGTAGATGTGACAGAGATGGATGTAGGAACAGACACAGAAATAGAAACCAAGCTGGAGATAGAGCAACTCATATTTAAAGATTTCTGAATACTTTCACGTACTCTGGCCTAAATTCTCTTAGTTAGTTGTTAAATGAAGATAACTTAAGTACTTTGGCGGCATCATTAAATTTATCAGGTCACTAAAGTAATGAATTTAAGTGTCATGAATTAATTTACTGTTTTAAAAATGATCCAGTTATTCCATGTAAGAAGCTAATATACTTAGGCAAAACTGGATCAGTCCATATACCATTGGAACAGCTTATAGTGTAACAAACTCATGTTGATCTAAATTATATATAACCTAAATTATTTATATATATATGTATTATAATATATATATATATTTAATGTTTTGGATGCTGGGTGGAACTAAAGTTCTACCATCTTTAGATGTTTTTCTTGATTCATGAATCTTTTCTGTCTTTCCATGTCTTTCCATGTGCATGTAACATAATCCCAAGAAAAGCAAGTAAGTAGAATTTAAAATGCATAAAGTTGACTTTAATCAGAATGGTTAGCTTTTAAACCCAGTGTCAGAATCATAGTGTGGTTAGAATTTGGTTCTAGGTCCCCTGAGTACAGGCCTATCCACCTAGACACTAAACATATTGGCTCTGTTTCCTAAGAAATGGATTTACAGTTTTACTTGTTAAATATACCTATTTTATAAATGTATTCAAACTCTCACATTCATTTATTTCAGGTTCTTGTATTCTCTTACATACGAGTCTATAGTTATTAGAGAAATACCCTACTAATCAGTTCGCACATCAGTGCCAGTTAAAATTTGAAATACCCACTAAATTCATTTGTGAGGACTTCAAGATGTATCAATATGCTTGAGTCAATGTGATTCAATTGTGTTCAAACGATTGACAAGAGCTACCAGAAGTAGTTGCCTCTCCAAAGAATATCTTTGTTGCCTGATTTCAAAAAGGTCAGTCACATCACTACAACATTTTCCAAATTCTTGACATTCAGAGAAACAACATTTCTGTGATTGCTCCAAGAAAAAAGTTGAATGTGTAAATATATTCCACAAACTCTCAGGGCTTATTTCCCGTCTTGGAGAATCAAAACATGCATTAGAATATTAAAAACTCTGAGAAATCCCTGTTCAAGAGAAAGCTGTTTATAATTGTTAACTTTTGCTTAACTCAGCATTTCTTAAAAGCTTTTTTGACTATGGAGCCAAAGAAATATTTTTAGTGTAACATATTTTAACGCTCAACAAAACTGTTTATCTGCAGAACACATTTTGAAAATGCTGGCTTATTGAAATGTATTGTTTTTACTACACACAAGATTATTACTTAATTGTAACTGCTTAAAGCTTAAATCAAAGTTCAAATCTTCTCATCTCAGACTCCCAATCTGGAATCTGAGGTTCATTAGCTCTATGGATTCAGTAAACTCTTGAAAATTGCATACAAAAATGTGGGTATATATTCATATTTTTAGAAAGAGAAAATATCTTTCATTAGATTGTTAAGAGTCCATGCTTTAAACATTTAGTATCCTTAATCTAGTAATGCTAAAAATCTGTTTTAAAAGTGAGAATTTAAAAAAATGCATTGATATATATTTTAAATGCATATGACAGGAAACAGTGGTGTATATAGTCAAGTCTGTGCCTTGAATAGGTGATATTATGAAGAGAAAGTAAGTTTCACATCAATCATGCGCATGTATTCTGGAAAATAGCAGCAGTTAAACGTGTTTCCCAGCTTCTGATATCACCTCTTTTCATGCTTCAAAAGAACCCTGATGTCTTTATTGAATCACTCTTGTTTTCCTGCTGTGACTAATTCTCTTCTACCGTGTTACTTGGAGAAATGCACTTTCTATGTTTATCACTGCAATGTTCAAGGAAGGGCATCCCTCCAGAACTGAACGGAGGACTACTCCTGCCAGTTGGTAAAAAGGATGACAATTGATGATGAAAGGGTCGATGAGAAAAGGTAGTTATTTCCTGGGGTAAGAGGTATGAATATCTCCAGTGTTTCACTTTGTCTCATGGAAATTAATAAAAATATTAAATGCCTGAAGAAGTTACAATCGAAAAATGAAAACTGGGGTCTCTAGAGAGTTCTCCATCTCACATTCTAGTGTTTAGATGCCCTGTTCAAAGGAGAAAGATCCATGGTATTTCTTGTTTTCCTCTTTTACAACTTAATAGCAAAAGCCTGGAATTGTTATCATGTCTTAGTTTTCCTTCGTTAGATTATGAAAGGAGAAAGACCAGCCAATAAATAGCATCACCTTTGAATTTTTTTAAAGTTTTTTATTTTTTTAAGTTTTTTATTTTTAAGTTTTTATTTAAATTCCAGTTAGTTAACATACAGTGTAATATTAGTTTCGGGTGTAGGATCTAGTGATTCCACAACTCTGGGTGCTCATCACAACAAGTGCCCTCCTTAATCCCCATCACCTATTTCACCCATCCCCCCACCCACCTCCCATCTAGTAACCATCAGTTTGTTCTCTATAGTTAAGTGTCTGTTTCTTGGTTTGTGTCTCTGTCTCTCTTTTTTCCCCTATGATCATTGTTTTGTTTCTTAAATTCCACATATGAGTGAAATCATATGGTATTTGTCTTTCTCTGACTGACTTCTTTTACTTAGCATTATACTCTCTGGCTCCATCCATGTTGCAAATGGCAAGATTTCATTCTGTTTTATGGCTGAGTAATATTACACTGTATATATGTACCACATCTTCTTTATCCGTTCATTAGTTGATGGACACTTGAGCTTCTTCCATATCTTGGCAATTATAAATAATGGTTCTATAAACATAAGGGTGCATGTATCCCTTTGAATTAGACTTTTTGCATTTTTTGGGTAATACCCAGTAGTACAATTGCTGGATCATAGGGTAGTTCTATTTTTAACTTTTTGAGGAATCTCCATACTGTTTTCCACAGTGGCTGCACCAGCTTACATTCCTACCAACAGTGCACGAGGGTTCCTTTTTCTCCACATTCTCGCCAACATTTGTTGTTTCTTGTTTTTGATTTTAGCCATTCTGACAGGTATGAGGTGATATCTCATTGTAGTTCTGATTTGAATTTCCCTGATGGTGAATGATGTTGAGCATCTTTTCATCTGTCTGTTGGCCATCTGTATGTCCTCTTTGGTGCAATGTCTGTTCATATCTTCTGCCCATTTATTAATAGGGTTATTTGTTTTTTGGGTGTTGAGGTTGAAAAGTTATCTATAGATTTTGGATACTAACCCTTTATCAAGTATGTCATTTACAAATAAATTCTCCCATTAAGTAGGTTGCTTTTTAGTTTTTTTTTTTTTTTTTTTAAGATTTTATTTATTTATTTGACACAGAGACACAGCGAGAGAGGGAACACAAGCAGGGGGAATGGGAGAGGGAGAAGCAGGCTTCCCGCAGAGCAGGGAGCCCAATGCAGGGCTCAATCCCAGGACCCTGGGACCATGACCTGAGCCAAAGGCAGACACTTAACTACTGAGCCACCCAGGTGCCCCTGCTTTTTAGTTTTGTTAATGGTTTCCTTCACTGTGCAGAAGCTTTTTACTTTGATGAAGTCCCAATAGTTCATTTTTGTTTTTGTTTCCCTTGCTTCAGGTCACCTTTGATTTTATAGCTTTAAGAATAAAGCACTTTTTTCTTTTTACAGAAGTCAAGGACAAGTTAACTGTCAAAAACTAAATGATATATTTAAGAGATATATTTAGTATTTGGTTTATTTCAAATTTCAAATGTTCTTTTCACTTTGGTTAGAAAGCATCCAAGTACTTTTTAGGACATAAGGGTTAGGTGGTCCTGGTTAAACTGGAACAAATTACCATTATTTCTGGAAATAGGCAAACATACTTTTGGGAAATTTGACAAACATATAAATGGGGAAGGTGATTAAGAATGTTAACATGACAAGTAAGGATATTTTAGGTGCTTTCCTTGGTTACAAATACAAATATGTAGGCCTCCCAAAATATAAGCTTAGTATAATAATAAATGTATGAGGGGCGCCTGGGTGGCTCAGTTGTTAAGCGTCTGCCTTCGGCTCAGGTCATGATCCCGGGGTCCTGGGATCGAGTCCCACATCGGGCTCCCTGCTCGGCGGGAAGCCTGCCTCTCCCTCTCCCACTCCCCCTGCTTGTGTTCCTGCTCTAGCTATCTCTCTCTCTGTCAAATAAATAAATAAAATCTTTAAAAAAATAATAATAATAATAAATGTATGATAAATGTATAATAATAATAAATGACAAATGTATACATAATGAAATGTCTTTTCTTAAAGCGATTAAGATGCTCAGGGAATTAAGATCTTATCACATGGCTCACACAAACACAGAAACATACATACATACACACAAATGGCATTTATGGTTTTTATTTCATCCAATTACAGTATTTTATGTTTTTAATTTAAAAAAAAATTTAAAGATTTTTATTTATTTATTTGAGAGAGAGCGTGAGAGAGAGAGAGAGCCATGAGCAGGGGAGAAGGGTAGAGGGAGAGGGAGAAGCAGACTCCCTGCTCAGCAGGGAGCCTGATGTGGGACTCGATCCCAGGACCCTGGGATTGTGACCTGGGCCAAAGGCAGACGTTTAACTGACTGAGCCACTCAGGCACCCCAATTACAGTATTTTAAATACTGCAATCCAGATACAGTGACTTTCCTGAATATTAAGTTACCACTAATTTATAACCCAATACCAAATTCCAATCAATGCTTAAAGTTTTTGTGCTGAGAAGTCAATGTATAGTACATGAAACTCTAATTCTTGTCTGTTTTGGTAATTACCTCTCAGAATTACTCAGGGTTTCTTAGATATTCAAAGCAGGTTATACATGCACAGCATTGCCATTTGCTATGCAATATCATTAGAAGAGAGTTGAAGATTGATGGGCTTAATGATAGTCAAGGTCTTTCAGGTTTTAAGAGATAAATGTAGGCAGTTTACATTATCAAAGAACTCCAGTGAGTTAAGAAATTTTGAGTTTGGGACTACCTCTTAAGGTACAATAAGTAAACCTAACAGAGTTTATATGGGCTCTCCATATGACACACCCTGTAAGCTCATGCTCAGATTTCAAATGTTAAAGGAATTAGGGAATTGCCAAAAAGTAAAAGAAAATAGGGATTGTTTTATTAGTAGTTGCTTGTTATTTTTCAAATGAATGTGTATTTCTTCTTTCACAACATTAAAATGCCTTCTACATCAAATATTTAAAATCTGTAAAGTGTGGCTATTTTATTTTTTAATTTTTAAAGAAAGATGTATTTATTTATTTATTTATTTATTTATTTATTTATTTAGAGATAGAGCTTGAGCAGGGGAAGGGGCAGAGGAAGATGGAGAGAGCATCTCAAGTAGACTCCACACTGTGTGGTGAGCCCAATGAAATGTTCAATCTCATGACCCTGAGATCATGACCTGAGCTGACATCAAGAGTCTGACTTTTTTTTCTTTTTAAAGATTTTATTTATTTATTCATGAGAGACGGGGTGGGTTGGGGAGGGGCAGAGGCAGAGGGAGAAGCAGGCTTCCCAACGAGCAGGGAGCCTAATGTGGGACTCGATCCCAGAACCTCGGGATCATGACCTGAGCCAAAGGCAGACGCTTAACTGACCAAGCCACCCAGATGCCCCAGAGTCTGACTTTTAACTGACAGTCACTCAGGCATCCCTAGTGTGGCTACTTTTAAACACTGATTTTTTTTTTTTTCATTTTTATACTTCCATTGTTCTTTTTGGGATGAGACTCAAAAATGAATGAAATATTAGACATCTAAGTGAGTTGTAGGTTTTGAAGAGCCTGGTGAATTCACTCCTCACGCTCTACTTGATGTTTGAAATAGAATCATTAGAGACCTAGTCTTTATGTTTTGATTTAATAAATTTATTAGTCTTTCTTACTAATACCTCATTGTACACAACTTTAGTAATCTATTTTCCCCTGTGACAGTACTTAAAAATATCTGGCTCAGAAAGTTTAAAAGATACCAAAAGGAAACAAAATGGGACAGACTTGGAAAGGGGGATCAAACTGGATACAAATTTTGCCCATTCCAGAGCTGTGTCTAAGCCTAAGAGAGATAGTGCCATCATTAGTTTACTATCTCTATTCTACAACAATCTACAAAGAGAACAAAGCTGACAGGGATAAGATTGTATGAACAATATGAAGTGTATACATATATATAAATTGGTATATCTATATATACATAGACACACACATATATATACATATACATATATATACACATATAAAAATATTATCATTAGGGCAATGTAAGAATGGCTGTTTATTTAGATGTTACCTGTGTGTTTGTATGTGTGTGTTAAAGGAAAATGGGGTTTCCTCTGGAAATTCAATTGCATACACATTTATTGATCATTATGCTAGTCCCTAGATATATATATATATATATATATATATATATATATATATATATATAATCATGTCGCATTTTCAACTCTTACTCTAATAAATAAAGTAAATTTTCTGGTGTTTTTTTTTTTTTTTTTTTGGTTTGCATTCATAAAAATACTGGATCACTATTTCTGAGATTCCATTGAATAACATCATTCTGATCCATATATCAAAGTTAGATGACATATTTTATAGAGAACTATCACCTGAGAATCTCGAAGAGTTTTGGGTGGAAGAGATTGCAGTGATTTTTCCCTTAGTGATGAGGAAAGATCTGAAGATACAAGTCGCCTGCCTAAATTATATAGCCAGGCTAAACTAGAGGTATTTCCAGCCTTCCTAGAATATTCCAGGGGCAGAATTTTAGTGAGTGTAAAAGGCTAAAATGAAAGAAATTCCTGGGCAAAGTAGGGATCGTCCCAGTGTACAAGGGTTAAACCAGGCTTACTCTTAAGATTTTCATGTGCTGGAAAATGAATCAAAATTACCAAACCTTTTTCTCTCCATGTCTGAAAAACCCCACCAAAGAAGGTTTCTCTTCACTGCTATGATGTTCAGGGCCACTTTTGACCCTATTGCAACAACCCTTGTCTCCCTAGGTCCTTAGAAAGAGAGAGAACATAGAAACTATTTTAAACAGTTAAATACCTGTTAGATGCAAATTGGATTAAATCCTACTCAGTCTCAAATTAAAGGCAGGAACTAGGGCCATAGATAGAATTTTAGGAAGTTGAATTTTAGATCAGAGTCAAGAACTAAGGGGAATAGAGGATAATGATTTACCTATATTATACCTCACATTCTGAGTATAGCCATATGACACAAAGGTTGTATTTCTAATTTTCACATGTGTACAATTCCTATTAAGTGATTGAAATAAGATTTCAGGATACCTCTGAAATAATTAAATCCCAGTAATATTCACTGTATTAGTGATGGTGAAGAATCTTACCACTTTTAGATGGAATGAGTCAGAAGACTCAAAGCCAATTCCCCTTGTCCTACCCATGCTTTCTTTCCATGGAAAAACAGCTTGATGATAACAAGAGAATTGAAGATTAACAAGATGAACCCATTGAAATAAACATATTGCTAGCTATAGATATAAATTGCTTATTAATGTTTTAAGAGATGAATATGACCATATGTGTATATATATAAATTTTATCATAAAACAGTATGCTATGATATAAAAATAATTTAGCAAATGCATTACATTTATTTAATACTCTATGGCAAGTTATTTAAATAGCATAAATGCATAGGTAAAATATAATCAATGAAGCTGCCAATATGTTGGTGAATATGTGTATACCTGCTTTGGAAATAAAAATAAGCATGATTCATCTTTGAATTTCAGTATTCACATCTTAAAATCTATTAATTGGAAAATTGCAAATCAAAATTCATATATTCACTACAAATTGGAAAGGTCACTAAATAATCCAAAACTAACTAAATTGATAAAGATGAAGTTAAAATTACAGCACGCCATACTTTAAAAGCAAGAAGAGCAGCAGTTGTAAATCATCCTGTTTGAGGCACACAATTAATGTAGTAATGGAGAAGCACTTTCCCCTGAAATTCTGGGAGTTCTGATTCTTTTCTGTATACATAAAGCAATAGAAGTTTTATAGTGTTGTCTTATAGTCAGATTGCCTGATATAATATTGATTTATACTTCTCAGGAGATGTAAGCACTAATGGGAATAAATGAGTATAAAATTTAGTAAGCATTAATAACTTGCTTTACATATCACTAGCAAGTTGCTTTTAGACATAAGGAGGTATGTGTTCAACCTAATTACCAGCGAGTTAATCAGAGGGATAATCAAGAGAAGAATTAGGGAATCTAATATACAAGGAAAAGGAAGGTCATCATTGTTAGTTGATAAGAAGAAAAATGAATATCAGCCCTTTGTCTGTAGTGTCATTTGCAAATATCTTCTCCCATTCTGTGGGTTGCCTCTTTGTTTTGTTGACTGTTTCCTTTGCTGTGCAGAAGCTTTTTATCTTGATGAAATTCCAAAAGTTCATTTTTGCTTTGTTTCACTAGCTTTTGGAGATGTATCTTGAAAGAAGTTGCTGTGGCTGATGCCAAAGAGGTTACTGCCTATGTTCTCCTCTAGGATTTTGATGGATTCCTGTCTCACATTGTGGTCTTTCATCCATTTTGAGTTTATCTTTGTGTATGGTGTTAGAGAATGGTCGAGTTTCATTCTTCTGCATGTGGCTGTCCAATTTTCCCAGCACCTGGATCACTACATCAAAAACTAATGATGTATTGTATGGTGACTAACATAACAAAATAAAATTAAATTAAATTTAAAAAAAGAAGAAAAATGAATAGAGAGTGAGAAAAATCATAAAGATAAAGGAGTCAGACTGTGAAATGTTTTACCTTTATTTGACAGTGAGGGAGTACAATGAAATATTATTAACTACCAGCTGAAGTTGTTCATAAGGTTACTCCCAGCTACTTACAGACATGGTTTTCCTCCTTATACTAACAACACTATTATAATAATACCATAAAATAACAAACATGGAAATGAAGTGAATGTAGTTGGAAACTGAACCTTCTTATGTAGAGCTGTCTTCACCTTGGAGTAATCTAGGGAGAAGTTTAGATGGAGGTCATAGCATTTTAAAAGATCAAGGATAGAAGGTAAGAAATTTTAATGAGGTTGAAAGAACTAATTCAAGGCTTCAAATTAAAAATAACTTTTGGATACCACAGACATGCCATTTCTCCTGCTGAATGGTCATGTCAGGGTAGGTATTAAAACATAGATTTCCATATCCAAGTTGTCTTGCTCATTCTATCTACTGTCTGCAGGTAAATTCTAAGACAGAATAGCTGAAGATCATTTTCTTAATCCTTGTATAAATTGGGTTAGGGCTGGAGAAATTGTACTAGCTTACTGCTAAATTAATTGTTCTGCTATCCAGAAGAGTTGAGTCTATCCAAAGTGGGGAGTGGCAGTACTTGGGGATCTACCAGGAAACTGCAGGTTTCTCTGAGGGAAGGTGTTTAAGTTATTACTGAAAGTCAATGCTATTCTGTGACAGCAGATATTGACTAGTATATAGGGTTATAAATAAATAAGAGTGGTGGTAAAAAAAAATAAATAACTTTCTGGATCCCTCTGAAAACAGTTCTACATTGTGGTTTAATTATTTTTTTCAAGGTGTGCCTGCTTCCCAGAATATCAGAATCAACTACAATAAAATGTTTCTATAGAAACACATTTTAAGAAAACACATATATACACAACAACAACAAAGATTTTTGGTTACTCATGTCACTATGGCTCTATTTCCTTTTATTAACATGTATAATTCATTACAAATACTGGCTATTATAGGACTTAAATCACAATAAGATCCTAAGTTTTTCTATTTAGGCCTGAGATCCCTGTGATCTGGAGATACAGAATAATGGAGCAAAATGAATGTGGAGAATAAGAGAGAGTATGTGCTGGTTTAGATCTGTTATCGCCTATATATATATCAAATTAGTTAAATCCCTTTAATTCTCTGCTAAAAAAAAAATGGCACTGATGGTATCTCTTGGTGAGTTGTGAATATCCCATGGCATTAAATGATTGAAAGTGTTTTACATAAATTTAATAACTAAGCATTCGTTGGCATTATGGGCTATTGATTAGTAATAGTAGGGAACATACCTTTCTTTTTTTTTTTTTTCAGCTTTAGTACTTTTTATTTTTTTTCTTTTTCAAGTTTTTATTTAAATTCCAGTTAGTTAACAGTTTAATATTAGTTTCAGGTATAGAATTTAGTGATTCATCACTTGCATACATCACCCAGTGCTCATCACAATAAGTGCCCTCCTTAAAACCATCACCCATTTAACCTATTCCTCCCACTCACCTCCCCTCCATTAACTCTCAGTTTGTTCTCTAGTTAATTCTGGTTTGCCTCGCTTTTTTCCCCCATGTTCATCTGTTTGGTTTCTTAAATTCCATATATGAGTGAAATCGTGTGGTACTTGTCTCCCTTGACTGACTTATTTCATTTAGCATAATACTGTCTAGCTCCCCCCATGTTGTTGCAAATGGCAAGATTTCACTCTTTTTTATGGCTGAGTAATATTCCATTATATATATACACCACATCTTCTTTATCCATTCATCAGTCGATGGACATTTGGGATCTTTCCATAATTTGGCTATTGTTGATAATGCTGCTGTAAACATTGGAGTACAGGGAACATACCTTTCTTTTCTAGTTGTGACAATTTGCATTGAATATCAGGTCTCTATAACTAGAAATGCATCAGAGAACTGACCACTGTCAAGAGATTTATGTACTAAAACACTCTCAAAAATAATTTTCTGGATGATGTAAGAAAAAATGAGAACTCTGTTTTATTTTCTCTTGAATGTTTTGATAATCATGGTCCTAGATACTAGCCTCTGAGGCCTATTTATTCTCACTTTAAAAATCACACACATTTAAAGTTATTCAGTGATATATCCCTTTCCCTTCATTTAACAAAGAGGGCTTGGAATTAGCAATCATGTTGGTATGTTCAGGAGTCAAGATCAGCTGCCTCTTAAAATAGTTAATAATGCTTAGAAACAATTGTTTCCTGTTTTAGATCTTTCCTAAAGATCGTGAGACTATATTAGCAAGGCAGTGGGTTTCACTCTTCATACTACCAATCATGGCAATATAAGCCTACATTGGTATGGTTATACTCACAAAATGTTTAATATAAGTCAAATATGGTCCAAGATATTGTACAACACTGGAATTTCAAAGCAAAAAGTATTGCACTGAGTACTTACATGGAAAGGAAACACACACTAATATATATGACTGAGGGGCACTGAATTTACCGAAATATGAAAGTTTGCTTCCAGGCCAACCACAAACCTAAGCATTATCCATTTTGGATATATCATTTATATCACTTACAGATAGTTCATTAGTCATTACAGTTGAAAATTTCTAGAAAAATTTACATGTATCATCCCAACATCAGCATATTATTTTTTAAATTCTTTTTTTTTAATTCTCAATACATATATCCAGCAAAGGGTTTATATCCAGGAAATACATATACATGAAGAACTCCTAGAAACCAGTAAGAAAAAACAGACTACCCAATAAAACAGCAGCAAATGACTAAGAACAGACCATTTATAAGAGAGGATACCCAAATTACCAATAAGCATAGGTAAAGGAGATAAACTACATGAGTTATCAGACAAATGCAAATTAAAACCATAACACATGACTTCTACAAACCCGTAAGAATGTGTACAGTAGAAAAGATGGACAGTATAAATGTTGGTGAGTAAATATATTACAGGGAGGAGTAGAAACGAAAGCAAGTGCTTTGTCTAACTTTTAAAAATATTATCAAATTGTATAAATTCCTCACGTTTTCCAGCTGCTATTAATTAGATTTTCTATTACACATAACCAAAACTTTCCAAACAGATAAACTCCTTAAAAATGCAAGTCTCCCTACAATTTAACACCTAATACATCCAATATTGCTTTGATGATAATTGTTGAAATTATCAATGCTACCAAAAATATAATTCAGCATATTTACTCTCTAGCAAAGGCATTTAAACCACAATTAAATATGTTCATCAATTAGAGTTAAGAGGCTCAAGAATAAGTGGTGATAGATTGGTGGTTACTTATTGGTGTGAAAGCAGAAAGCTCCACAACATAGTCAAACAGTATTGTCATGGTATTAAAAACTGTTCATTCACCTTTTTCAGAGAACACAGGAAGAAACAGGTACTAATGGAAAAACGGCCACTAAATAAATAGTGATGATAGAGCCACCTGCAGAAAGAAGCGCATATAAATAAAAGGAGGCTACTACAATTGGAGATGGAGTGGTAGTTAGACTAAATATTCATGAAGGTCAAACTCTATCAAAGTGGCTTTTTTTAAAAAAATGAAGTGGGGGAGCCTGGGTGGCTCAGTCGGTTGGGTGTCTGACTCTTGATTTCAGCTTGGGTCGTGATCTCAGGGTCCTGGCGTCCAGCAACGTCTCAAACCCTCATGTCAGGCTCTGTGCTCAGTGGGGAGTCTGCTCTCTCCCCCTCTGCCCCCATTTCCTGCATGCACTCTCTCTCTCACTAAATAAATAAATCTTTAAAAAATAATTAAAAAAACAAGGTAAAACAGAAGTTTGATGAAATATCTAGGGATGTGGAAACCATTACTTTGTTTCTATTTAAGCAGCACTTTAGGAAAAGCCTATTTATAAGTTTGGTGACATTTGTATTTGGTATCATTTATTTATAAGTAAAAAAGCAGTTTCTAAGATGTCAAAAAATATTTTCTCCATACATTGTTTTAAGAAATACATATTGCATTTTTAAAAGTTATTTTGGTCAAGTAGTCTTTTTCTACAAAGGTAGTACAAAGGGAAAAAAATATCCTCCAAAGGCCTTCCATTTCTGATTGATGAGGACTAGTTAAATGAGATCTCCTTTTATATACATAACAATCTTCATGTTTTTACTTAAACACATGTAGGGTTATTCCTCATTTTCCTTTATTGCCAATTCAATGAAGTTTGTTTTTCTTAAGTTCATTCAAATATGCTATATTCACAGAAGAGACAGCAGTTAAAATAAAATACTGCTTTACATAATGAGTTTCAATGTTCTGAGATTTATGCACCATTATATGGTGGCAGGGAGAAGAGCAGGGTCATAAGCCTAAATGCTAGAGAAACAAAAAGCAAATTCCTGAACTAGCATGAATTTATTTCTAAGAAAGATCTATGACCTTCTGTTAGCAAACACAGTAACCAATTTTCTATCTAGAAGATACCTTAGAAGTGACCTAGTTTTAACCCATAATTTTCCATGTGAGGAAACTGAGGCTTAGAGAAGTCATGTGATTTGCCCAAATTTTCTGCCCCGTAGACCTGGAAGTGGAATATGAGCTCCTGATTTTCATACTGGTGCTTCTGTCATAGCATGGCTAAGTTTGGCTTGGCTTTGTGGGAGCCCAGACACAAATTAGACTCTTATCCCTATAACTTTAGAATTAGCCACAATTAGAATACTTGCTTACTTTTCTTTGATCTTAATTTCTCTTTGTATTTCCATTTAGTTGTTTTGTTAAATAGGTCTTCTTTGAAGTTTCTTCAAATCTTTTATTAAAAAGGTACATACTACACACACACACACACACAAATAAAATGCTTGTAAAATCCTACATATGTGTTTGCAATTTAAGAAGAGTTTATAGAAAGAATATAATGTCTTTCAACAGTTTTACATAGGCCACCTAGGATTAATTTAGTTTAGCCAAGCCTAGATTGTTTTCCTTAATCAATAAGTGGTCATTATTTATAAGATACCCATAAAAAAAAATCATACTTTTTAAAACTTGCTCTTTTACGTACACAGTAATTTGGGATGTATTTAATTTTGGATCTAATGAAAACATATATTCAGCCTTAAATACATGCATTATTACATTTCCAAATTGAAGAAAATATTGCAGATTTTAAATTTACAAGTCTATATTGAATGTGCTAGATTAAGCTAAAAATACTCACACCTTTTCAGATACTAAAAAGTTGTACCTATCACTAGTTAAGTGGCAAAAGGAGAGAGAGTAAAGTAAAGCAGAGTGCCACATTTTAAAATCAGCTCTGTTTGTTAGTAATATAAATAATACACTCAGTGTTTAGGACATAAGGACACTATGACAAAGGATCAGCTGCCTGAAATTATGAGCGCAGGGTATGATACCCTAGCCAAATAATGACAAAACACAGCAATCTTTGAATCTCAGTGTTGATACAGCACTTGGGAAAAACTTTAACACTGAGGGCTCGGGTATCATAGGGAAACAGCAATCACAACTGGAGGCAATTCTCTTGCCATCCATTCTAGTTGATGCTATAGGCAAAGGACAACCTGACAGATTTAGAAAGAAGCAATAAAATCTACTGAAGCAGCTAAATTGTCTGCTAAAAGACACTGGACATTGCCTAGAATGAGGCTATAAAAAGGAAATGCATCCTAAATCACCTTGCAGTAGAGTTTGAAATAAACATTTTTGGCAAAGTTCCCCTGCATTGTCTACCCTTACAATTTCAGCACACCATTCTTCAGATCCTAAGACTAGTATTTGGCTTTCCTAAGCTACATGATTTTTTTTTTTTTTTTTTTTGCCTCTATACCTAAAGTTATTTCTGAAAAGGTTGTTCTATTGCTTTAGAACATTGACTTTCAAGGATTGGGATATTAAAAAAGAATTTTACATTTTTAAATTGTATTAAGTCAAATTTTAGTTGCTGTCTTTCTAAGGTAGCATAAAAATATGGTGCTTTGATATTACTGTGATTCAAATTTAGTTGCCTGGTATATTGAGACAAATATACTGATGTATTAACTAGCTGCTCTAAAGATAAACTCCAGAATCTCAGTGGCTTAAACTAATAGTATATATTTCTTTCTCACGTGATCATTCAGGAACCCAGGGTTCTGCCTTGTGCCTCCGCATTTTTCTAGGGGTTTGATATCTGTTCAGCTAATGGATGAGGAAAGAGACTATGGGAAACACGTACAGGCATCCTTACATCTTACCCATATCTAGATGGTCTGAAATAACACACATCACCAGCCCTCACCTTCCATTGGCAGGAACTAATCACATGTCCCCACTTAGATGTAAAGGTGTGGTGTAACAGCTGAGAGAGAAGAAGCCATGTCCTAGAGCAAAACTATTTAATGGGAGGGGAACACAAATATTAGATGGTAATTGCTGCCATACCTGAGAGTAATTTTATAAGGAAATATTTATTAAATATATGTTCTACATTCTTCCAAAATTCGTATCTGGATCAACCATGAGGTTTTACCTGTGATCCAAGGGTGTATTAGCTAGGCCAGTGTTATGGCAGCGGCTTTCCTAAAGCCATGCTATTCTCTTCAGAGATCACAGAACTTTTCAAGTGATATACCCTTTGAGCTAGTAGGTTTTCCTTTGAATGCTCTGCAAATTCCACTTTTCTGTCTTATACATTTTAGTTTTCTTTAAACTTTACCTTCTCTTTGTCGCATTCGCTAACCTCTCTGGCTCACATTAACTCATTCTTCCTCTCTTTAACATCATTTTACACTTAGCATTTTTACTTGTACCACCATGGATTGATCTCCATAATTATGTTGCTAATATCTGGTCAGTAAAAATTATTTCTTATATTTCTTTATGATACGTTCAAGTTTCTGATAGAGTGGACGGCATCCAGAAATGGTTAAAAAGTGATGCATTGGCATGCTTGATGAGAATGCATGCGTGAATAAATTACATAAACTAATATGAGGAAGTGAAAACAGCTTAACAGTTAAAAAAAGAATCTGCAAAATTTTTCTAAGCAGCATGCTAATTTTAATAAAGATAAGGAAGCACAGAGGCACATATATTTCCCAGCACACCAGTGAACTTAGAAAACATAGACCTGATTTTCTATTTTTATTCATCTTGAATGCTATCTGGTTTTATTGATATGTGTGTATATACATTTAAACTAAAGAATACATACAAGCAGGCCAATATGTGTTATTATTTAAGAGATAGGTCTTAAAATTTGGTACTTAAAAGAAAGATGTTTTTACAATCAGTGCTAAGTCATGAATGATACAATAAATTCACATTGCTAAGAATAATTGATCTGTTGCTTAAATAGCAATATTGAATTCTAACTGAAAGTTATATTTAATCGACATAGACATTGTATTATTGTATGTATCCATGCAACTTTCTCTTTTCTGCACAATTTTTTTCTCAACTTATTGAACAAATACTATGATAGGAATTGTATAGACATCTGCTCCAAATTTTACATCCCCATTTTCTGTAGAAGGAGGTTGTAATGTGTGGAAACTTTCTTAAATTTTACAATCTCTGGGTGTAGGGAGACAGTTATCTACCAATCCTTTTTTTTTTTTTTAAAGATTTTATTTATTTGACAGAGAGAGACAGAGCGAGAGAGGTAACACAAGCAGGGGGAGTGGGAGAGGGAGAAGCAGGCTCCCCGCTGAGCAGGGAGCCTGATGCGGGGCTCGATCCCAGGACCCTGGGATCATGACCCGAGCTGAAGGCAGACGCTTAACGACTGAGCCACCCAGGCACCCCTAAATAAATAAAAATCTTAAAAAAAAAAAGAAAAATTATTGAAAGATTAAACACAATTTCTATCAGGCTGGAAACCATAAAACAAATTACTGATTCTGAATGAACCATATAGATCATTCAGGTAGCCCAGCCTCTGATGGAACCAATTGAAATGAAGCTGCTAAATGTGTCTGCACTAGCCAGATTGCCACCATGATGGGCAACACATCCACCATCATAGCCTGGACACAAAGTAAAGTACTCCATTTCCGAGCAGAGTTTGTCACTGTATGCTGGATTTATGACTCCTGCCAAAAGTTGATCCCTTTTTCTGGTGGTGAGAAAGATTACATTGTATGATGTGTCACCCCTCACCCACTCTAACAAGATTCCCTATGTTGACCTTTGACCTCCTCCCAGGATACTCAAGTATCCAAACCACTGCTGATGCTTTTTCAAATTAAGATGCTCCTGTTCCAATGGGAACAACTGACTCTGGCCATACCATTGTAGTTCTTAAAACTAATCTGTGTCATGTTTTTAGCTTTTATAAACTTTTGCAGACTCACAAAGATGTTCCGTTTATTGCAAACTCTATGCAACAGTGGGATGATATTTAAGGTATTCAATGGACCTTCCATACTCCCTAATATCATAAGGATCTAATACTGTTGAGCATTGGAACAGCCTCCTCAAAGCAGACACAAAACAGTCTTACTCTTGCTATGCTTATCACTTCTTGGTCCACACTCTTTAGTAAGGTAGCTGATCATTGAACATGACTGTTCCCAGGAAAGAGATTATCTTATCTGGGCTGCTGGCTAATTAATTAGTAAGAGAAAAGAGATGGGATGATATGTAGACCTATTTGAAACTTTGGGATCCTACCTTATTTCTGGAAATAATTCTTATTTCTTTCTCATAATGGCAACCCTAGACCAGGCTGGTTGGTATACCAGTTTGGACCTGGTTGGGTCCAGGATCCTGGGCAGCACAAGTAAGGTCAATTCTGTAAGTTGGCTTCATTCAGCTGCTTGGTGTCCTATTTATTGTAAATGCTATAGAAGATAAATTGAACAGAATTTGTCATAACTTCTGCCAGTAGGATGAATCAGTGCAGTGTCCAACAAGTAGTATATGTGTGCAAAATTTGTCAAAAGCCAAGATGGTATTAAAAACAAAGGGTGGGAAGCGTTGGGAGGCAATTCTCCCTTATGTCTATTCATTTGCCTATCTTGTTAGCAAGTCACTGCCTGACCTTTCCCAAAAATTATTTTTTCTAGGACATTTGTGGAGTGACAGTTTTAAAGATAGAAATAGTATATCTATTTGGAATGAAAGGAAGGTTTTCCACAGCCATGGAATATATAGATATTGTATCTATTTGGAGCAAAGAGAGGGCATGCTTATTGCTCACTATGAAATACTGGGTTCCCTAAGCTCAGGGAAATGCAACTAACTGTGTGTGTAGGTATCATCTTGCCCTATATGTCACTCTCTGGGGATCAAGGCTTGGGAAACTAGCCCATATGTGCTTACACTTTGGGTAATAGTGTTTCTGTGAGTAATAAACTGTCCTTTGTCTCTGACTTCTACCAGAGTACTTCTATCCATGCAACTTGGGAAGGCAATTGTTATCTTGCAAAGAATGTAAAATCTCAGACCCTTCAGAGTTCTTGACATTAAGTGACAAATCTGGAAATCTGGCTAGTTCCTCTGACTCTTAAACCATGCTCATTCCACAAGAATATTTTGCCTTTTGACTCAATTTTTTAAGTTGAATTTTATGTTAACCTGAGGGTTCACATATTCTAAGTTATAGTTCCAAATCTCTTCCTTTATACATGATTTCAATGAAATCATTATAATTTGCTGGCTTCACTTCCCTATGTATAGATGAAATTTCTATAGTGTCCTAAAAAGAAGTAGTAAATACAGCAGTTCCAGTGATGTTAGCTCAGCAACCACAATAGTCATTTTTGTTCTACCAGAATAACAAATGCACCCTTTAATCACCCCTGGACAGGAGAGATAAAAAGAATCGGGTTAAACTAAGGCTGAACATATGCATACTCTATGTTCTAATAATTCCATTCCCTGCAATGCCAAACACAAATGAGTGCATCTATGCATGAAGTGACACATATAAGACTGTTCTTAGCAGCTTTATGCATAATAATAAAAATATGGAAATAATATCAAGGACAATTAAAGGTATCATATTCATATGGTACCATATCATACAGAAAAGAAAGAAAGAACAAAAAGGAACAAAATGAACCTTTGCTACATGCAACAACTTGGATGCAATTTATAGACCCATGTTGCATGGAATATACCAAACAGAAAACACATACTATATGATCCCATCTATACATAAAGCTCAAAAACAGAAAGAAAAAAAATCTATGATGATCAAATGAGAATAATGGTTACATTTGAAGGACAAGGTTAATGACTAGGGAGAGAAACAAGGAAGCATTTGGGATTCTGGTAATGTCCGCATCTTGATCTGGGTGGTAGTTACAGAGCTCTATTCTCTTCGCAAAAAATTTCACCAAGATGTATACTTCATGTCTTGTAAGTATAAGTACTACTGGTAGTTTATGTCATAATAAACTAGGTATCTTACTATAGGTATTTTATGCTATATGTATCTTATGAGATAATAAAAATTATACCAAAAATAATCAAATAAGATTTTATAGGCTGATACATTTGTTCTATTATATAAGTGTCTATGTGTAACAAAGTTCCTTTGTTCTTATGAGGGAAAGTATAATATTGCTGGCAACTTGAATTATGAATCATAAACTCATGAAGGAAAACATATACAATTTTCGAAACACAGAATTAATGATCCCAATTAAAGATATCTGATAATTAAGCAAATAAAAAGATTAATTAAAAAAGGGTGAATGAGATTATTATGAAAGTATTATATATGTGTGTGTGTGTATCTGTCTGTCTGTGTGTGTGTTTATAGCCTTTTGATACTTCAACTTTCTGCTCTAAAAGAATAAATCTTTTATTCAACCAAATAAGAGGATTTAAAAAATACCCTTAGCTAATTCCTAAGCCATGGTGTGAGTTCTTCAAATATTTTGTAACTATTACTTTCAGCATTTAATGAACCATTTTAGGAGCAAGCTAAACTTGAGATAGTTTATTACAGTGCAGTCATGCTATTCTCCTGTTCAAAATGTTTAGTTACTACTTCATTACATAATTAGTAAGATACCAACATCATTTAATACCCTGACATTTAAATTCTCTATAATATCACCTGGACATACCTTTTCCTTTTTATTACTCACCTGCTTCCTTCCTGACTTGTAGCCCATGTTTTAGCTAAACTCACACTTTACTGTTCTCTATACCACTACTAATTTACCTTCCTTCTCATTTAATTTCTGGTTGTTCCCTTGAATGGAAAAATTCTACATACCTGTCTGTTGAAATCATACCCATTTTTTTTTTTTAACTCAAGTGAAATACCACTTCTTCTATGAAGTCTTTTTTGACCTTAGAGTGATGCCACTCCTTCCTATGAGTTCCATCGTATCTCATAAATCATGCTGCAGCTGCGTAACCAGCTCTTACTTGAATCTTCCCGGCGATCACACATGTTTGATTTATGTCTGAGCCTCACCAAGCAGAGGAAAATCAGGGTCTCTCCTCAGAGCCATGGCTTATCTTAGGGAGACCTCCGACTAAAAAGGAAGGATCTGCTTAGTGCCCCAGCCACTATCCCTACTTACTCAGATTTCACTTCTGAACACTCAGTAGTACCATGGCAAATACAGCTTCCCAAATGCAAACAGACTCCTCCATCTGTTGTCTGTTTCCCCCCCCCTCATTTCCAATTAGTTTCATGAACAGCATGAATCCAAGGGGATTCTCTGATCCTTCATAAAGTCTAAGGCTTTCGAGTGAGGTTCCACAGTAAAGCAGTTGTGCATTTACCTGCTCCTTTTAGATGTGATGTACAAACTTCTTCATAAGATTATCAGGCATGAATTCTTGAACAAAATTCTCAGTTTTTAACATATACATAGGAACATTTTGCCCTTATTTTGATGTATATATTCCACATTTTGCTTTATATATATTCAAGTACCTAAAATATCTGAGTTCCTAAATTTATTTCATCATGGTTTCCTCTGTGCCCTCACTTAATACAAGTGAGTTCTATCCTTTGGTCTCAAATCAGCCATTCTGCTAACTATGGCCACTTTCCACAAGAAATTACTAACCATTCTTTTAAAGATGTGTCTTTTATACCTGTAGTGAAGTACTGAAGAACTGTGGGAAAGAACGTATCTTACACCACTCAGGGTCCTTCATCGTTTTCATCTACCCACCATGCTCTGTGCCCCTTTCCCAAACCCCAGTCTTGACATATGATCTCCACCACAGCAACTATCCTAAGAAATGCAGCCCTGCCTCCTGGGGTAGCATCTTCGTTTGCATTGAGCAGACCTACTAGGTCACCTGCCTTTATCATCTAAGGACTCCAGTGATTAACATTGTTCTGCATCTTCTTATATTTATGCTAATTTATATTGCTTAAAGATTAGACTTGGAAGTGGATTACCTAATTTAAATCCCACTTATATGGGGTGCCTAGGTGGCTCAGTTGGTTAAGTGTCTGCCTTTGGCTCAGGTATAATCCCAGCATCCTGGGATTGAGCCTCACATCAGGCTCGCTGCTCAGCAGGGAGTCTGCTTCTCCCTCTCCTCCTCCCCCTATTCATGCTTGCTTTCTCTCTCTCGCTCTCTGAAATAAAGTCTTTAAAAAAAAAAAATCCCACTTATGAGCTGTGTGACCTGAACAAATTATTTAACTTCTCTGTTTTTCAGTTCCTATATTTATGAAATAGAGATAATAATAGTAGCTACTTCAGAGGGTGATTGTAGCAATTAGGATAATTAATATATATAAAGAACTCAGAGCAGTGTCTAACTAATGGTAAGGCTATGTAAGTGCCATCTGTAATACAACTGGTATTATTATTGTACCAACTCTTGGTACTAACAATGCAGTCTACTAAAGCTCCACTTTACCCACCTCCACTACCTTCATAACAACTCTCATGGAACCTTTCTCACAGAAGATGTTTAATAAATATGTATATAACTAATACATCAAATGAATTGGAAAGCTCAGCTTAGAACCAAGATTGCAAAAGCAACACATCAGAAACTGTTTAAAAAGAAGGCTACAAGGGTATAAAGATAATGAGAACACTTGAGTAATCAGAATTCCTTTCTGGAAAAAATAAATTGACTTTGGGAAAATAAAGGAATAAATACTTGTCATAGAAAATGAGACCGTACAGGTAGGGCAGGGGAAACGTTAGTGAACGCAGATAGGATGCTCTGCAGGTGTACAGAAGAGGGTTTCTTATAAATGACTGAAGGGGGGAATATAATTAGGAGTATGAATATAGGACCAGTGTGCTTATACTCAGCAGCTGAGCCTTTCCTTCCAGTTGCACTATAAGTTTTTTGTGAAAACTCAATCCCCAACCCCTGCCAACACACACACAGCTTTGTGTCAGTGGACCCCATCCTCTTCCCAAGAAGTGAAGAGTCTGGGCTTTCTGACAAGAATAGATGGATAAGAGAGCCCAAAGACAGAGGTAGAGAGAAGCAGGAGTGCATAAACTACCAGGAACTCAGAGAAATTATGGAAAGGCTCTGGATTTTGACCAATCAAAAAAAAAAAAAAAAAAAGATCAGCAGAGTCAGTAAAGCAATCTAAATTTTCATGGAGAGAATACCTAGGTGATAGTGGCCTTAAAAATTTTTTTTTTTTTAAAGTTCAGGTGCCCCTGGGTGGCTCAGTTTGTTGAGCATCCAACTCATGATTTTGGCTCAGGTCATGATCTCATGGGTGTTGAGATAGAGCCTCACATTAGGCTCTGCCCTCAGCAGGAAGTCCCCTTGAGATTCTCTCTCTCCCTTTCCCTCTGCCCCTCCCCCTGCTCGTTTGCTCTCTCCCTCTCTCTCTCTCTCTCAAATAAATAAATCTTAAAAAAAAAAATAAAAAGTTCATTCCCATTTCGCAGTGAATAATGATACCTAATACTGGTATGGTGAACATCTATGAATTCTCTGGCCATCAACCCTTCTCTTTTGGGCACTGTTTATGGTGAGTTTTGTGGGCATAAACACATTAATGCAGGGTAAACTTGTTCTCTGACTTCTAGCCTAGTGGTGGACACCCTACCAAACCTTAACCTTGAAGGCCTTTCCCAAGGTTTCAAGAACTGAATTTGTGAGAGTCTCTTTTCTTGGCTAAAATTTAAACTGTGGAACTCAAGAGCTCTCAGTGAGGTGGCATATTCTGGCCCAGAGACCAAGACTCCACACACTGCAATGAAATAAAACTAGTCTTAAAAGAAACAGGAAAAAAATAACACCTTGTCATGAAAGCCAATAACTTCAGTTATTCCTGGGTCCAGCATTCTCCCTGCTGTTCTTAAATCTTAGTGTTTACTCTTCCTTGATTCCCAAGTTACACAAGTATTCCAGCAGTGGGTAAGACTAGATCGAATTGGATTGCTATTTCTTGCTTACAAAATATCACACACTCAAGTAATCTCTACTAAGTAATATTTTTACTATTTTATTACATATAGACTTATTTAAAATATTTTACCATAAAATCATAGGAGCTATTTAATTATATCCCAAATCACTATAATCCTAAACAGTGAGTCTCTTGATAAGTTAATATTTCAAAATAAACATTGCCTAAATTTATAAAAGAAATACAGACTTCTGTTATATAAGACTACAATCTCTATAATAATAATATGTTTGTTCATTTAATGGTCTCAATAAGAGATTATGATTCATAGTGGCCTTTATATAATTTGTATACCAGCCTTTCCCAAACATTATTTGATGTAACACATTATTAAGAGTCGTTGTATAATAACATTTATATAGTTTCTTTACTAAAGCTTTTTTAAGTGTCTTTAAAATGCTAATGGAAACCCATCCTTCAAGATGAGGCTATTGAACACAGTGTTTTCCCAGACTTACTCTATCATGGTTTTTGTTTGTTTGTTTGTTTGGGTTTTTTTGCTTATATCAGATTAGTCTCTCATGGGGCTAGAGTTGAAACGTGGTAATACACAGAGTTGAAATACATTTTTATGTGGAAAAAGAGCAGTGTAACAAAGGAATACATCTGAGGATCATGCCTTGAGAGGTATTTAGAACTCCCTAGAACTCAAACTTTACCTCTCAAATTGCCTAACTTGAAATATTATATCAGTAGTAATTATAAGCATAACAATTAATTAATTACTTATTAAGCAATTGTTAGTGTCAAGCTCTGAGCATCTTACAAATTTCTTCATTTGATAATTTAGTCACCACAATAAAACTGGTAGGTTGGCATGATTATTCACATTTTACTGGGGGAGGAAACCTATCCTTACATTACAGGAGTTGGGGTTCTAAACCTGTCAAACTGAATGTAGCATCCAAAATGTAAATAACAGACAGTAAGAGGTTATGTCTTAATTAGAATTCACTTAGAGTTTTATTAGATCCAAATCCAACAGCAAAGTTACTTGAGAACAAGGCACAGAGAAAATGGAAAATGTGGCTGATACATAAAAGAGAAAGTGAAGAAAGTTGGAACATGAAGAAGGAACTTTGCCTAGAATGAATGTGTCTTGGGAGACCCAAGCACAGAATGAGGGCACGGTTAGCTATCAGGGACCTGGTAAAGAGGAGGGAAACGTGCAAAGTTTGCCTTTCTGGACTTTGCGTTTTTTTAGGATCCACATGGGTGATGGGGATAAAACTTAAATGGAAGAGAAGTGGGGACTTTGAAGTCATGAACTGGTCATTATAAATCTTATCTTGTTCCTCCTTCTCACAGCTGGTCTCTGGCAGCCCAGTGCTTATCAAAGGACTGGGCCTATGGAAAGCGGTGATGAATGCTCTTGGGTTTGGACACAATTGAATTGAACGGATGTGAATTAATTGATTTGAATCAAATTGAACAGACTCTAAACTGCTGGAGAAACTCTCTTTTAGATAATTTTCAAAAGAGTTTGGAAAATTGCCTAATCTAATGTCCTCTGATGAAAGGTGACTCCAGTGCACATCAAAATGAAACCCAAGAGCATGTGCAACTAATGAGTGGCTCACATGGGACAAAGTCCTAGTTTTCTGATTTCCTGCCCAGCTTTACTTCCACTATGCAACACTATATAAGAATTCTGTGAGGGTTCCCCTTTCTCCGCATCCCCGCCAACATCTGAAGATAGTAGGAAAGGAAAAATTGAAGGGGGGGTAAATCGGAGGAGGAGACAAACCATGAGAGACTATGGACTCTGAGAAACAAACTGAGGGTTCTAGAGGGGAGGGGGTGGGGGGATGGGTTAGCCTGGTGATGGGTATTAAAGAGGGCACGTACTGAATGGAGCACTGGGTGCTATACGCAAACAATGAATCATGGAACACTACATCAAAAACTAATGATGTAATGTATGGTGATTAACATAACATAATAAAATTAAGAAAAAGAATTCTGTGATCTATAAATCTAAAGGATAATAAGAAGGGTACAAGAATGAAGATAATTTTTCAATGTATAAATAAAGGTTGCAAAGTTATGTTGGAGAATGGATGGTTAAGGGTACTACCAAAAGCCATGTTTCCATAACATGTTTCTAATGTTCAAAGAGAAAGTGGCTTAGACAGTCCACCGTGACTTGCTTTTACAATCAGAGGAGAATTATTTGAATGCTATGAATGAAGATATAAATGTACTAAAATAAAAAGGGAAATCGGTAATGGCCTCATTGTCATTTATTGAATTATTATCACCATTTCTTACTAGTGTCAACTTTTTGTAGAATCACCCTGATGAAATCAGCTGTGATCATGTAATTTAATTCATCATCTTCACAATTCACATTTAAATACTGGCAGCTTTAAAATCAATCAAGATAATGTGAAAAAACAAAATTGAATGTGAAGATATGAGTTTGTGATAATGGTAGATAACATCCTGAGTGTTCAGTAGTAGAGATTAAATGTCCTAAATTATTTGAGAAGAGATTATGGGTATGACAATTTATCTTTTTATTCCTCCACCTTGACACCTTAGAAACACCTTATGAAGCAAAATCCATGAGGTATTGTAATTCAGAAAAGGCATATATTTGTTATTTTGAGGTAGTTCTCCCAGGAAACAATACCATCTTTTACAACATTTCTTGTAACATGGGTGGATATTTCTTCATATTATATGTGAGAAAAATTCATATGTAAAATTTGATGAAGACCTATTTGCCCAAACTAATCACTTTTCGAACTTCAATGATTCCTAGTCTGTCCACAGTGAGGCAGCACTCTCCAGGAAAATGAAAATCGTATCTTCTGTAAAACTGCGTACAGTGAAGGTGACCACAGACTGCTTGAGAAGATGGTCATCATGACTTGTGAGATATAACAGACACCTAGGGGGAACTTACATGTGTTTAAATGGGTTAAAATAATCTCATAATTGGATTTTAGAAATTATAGCAGGACCTAAGACATATTTACAATTATAAATGTGTTTTGTTTTGTCTTTTTCCCCAAATGAATGATTTTTAAAACATAAATCTTTAAATATTTTGCACATGATTTAAAGAATACTTGTCACTTTTGATTAATAAACACATTTGGAGGGAGAGAAAGAGTGGTTGCTAAGGGCTGAGAGGATGGAGAAGGAGGGATTAGTCAAAGTCTCAGTTACGGATGATCTATAGGTGAATAAGATGAGTAAGTACAGCATAGGGCCTGTAGTCAACAATACCGTATTATATACTTAAAAGTTTGCCAAGGGGATTTATCACAAATAATAAAAATATATAAAGATATATACACTATAGTATAATATATGATAGGAAGAAAGAAAGGAAAAAAAAGGAAGGAGGAAAGGAAGGAAAGAAGGAAGGGAGGGAGGAAGAAAACTTCTGGAGGTAATGAGTTAAGTTTATGGGATCGATTTTTGTGATGGTTTAATGGGTGTATACTTATCTCCAAAGTCATTTAAATTGTGTACATTAAATATATTACAGTTTTTTAATGTCAAATATACCTCAATAAAGTGTTTTTTTAAGTGTCAACTGTTACATATGTTACTTTACATATGTTACTCATTTTGGAATTTTCTGAGTAACTGGTACTCTTCAAATCTACTTTTGACGTTACGTATTTTCATAACAGTGCTCCCCTGCTTTCTGGTCTTTCGTTGTTGTACTGTCTCTCATCCAGCTAAACCTAAAACCTCTCTATGTGATAATCATGTAAACTGCCATTTCTGGTTCATCTCATTCCCAGAACTGAACCTTAATCAGTTCCTGTTCCTCTACTTCCCAGCCCTTCTTCCACAGCTGATCTACCCCAGTTCCTATAGACCTGTTTTTCTGGCCAGTCTCAACACAGTCCATCATATTTCTCATACATTTTTAATATGTATGACATTTCTTAATGAATAGATAATCCCAAAGCCCATGTTGAACTATTTTTATGAAGTCAAAACATCCCTGATACTAAAGACAAAAAAGGAAGCGTGAGTTTAAAAATGTACTTGAGCAATCTCAAGTACAAAGATTAAAAAGTTATTCATTAAATTATTAGTAAGTAGAATGCAGCAATATATTAAATACACTGAGAAAAGTATTATTTCCTCCAGAAATGGAAGACTGTTTAATATTAAGACATCTATTAACATGATAAAAACATGTTAAAGTTCTATAGTAAATCAAAGGCAATATGATGCATAGCTGAATCAAGTAGCACATGTCCATTTAAGTCAGGGACAAAACAACAAAAATCTTATTTATCATTATTTAACATTGTTTTTCATGTGTTAGCCAAGAAGATTCTTGGAAAGAAATACCATTAATATTAACAGATGATACGACATTTACTAACAAACTCAAAAGAATTGACTGATAAAATGTTAAAAATTTAATCAAGTCTTCTAATAATTTAACACAAATCAGATACAATTTATCTGACTTTAAGACTTTTTAACGACGGGCGCCTGGGTGGCTCAGTTGGTTAAGCGACTGCCTTCGGCTCGGGTCATGATCCTGGAGTCCCGGGATCGAGTCCCACATCGGGCTCCCTGCTCAGCGGGGAGTCTGCTTCTCCCTCTGACCCTCCTCCCTCTCATGCTCTCTGTCTCTCACTGTCTCTCTCGCAAATAAATAAAAAATCTTAAAAAAAAAAAAAAAAAGACTTTTTAATGACAGCAATAAATGTCAACTTTGGATGAATAAACCTAACAAGAAACTTTAACATTAAACTCAACTGATAAATATAAATTAAGATGTCAACAAGTGAAATGAAAATAACTAATGCATTTATATACTGGCCACCCTAATTAAAATCTGCAAATTTTTTAAAAAAATTAGTTCTAGATAATTTACTAAACCATAACTGACAAGAAAGTAATGTATATTGTAAAATACAAATGATGATAAGGGGCTTGTTTTACCAAAATATAAAAATTTATCATAGATAAACAAAAATATAACTGTGATCCTGGTACAAAAATGTACAAATAGGTAATGAAACAGTTGTGAAAGCCTCCAAACAGACTTAATTATATAGAAGTGTTTTATAGTATATAAGTATCACTTTATAGTACATAGCATTGCTTTATTAAAGCATAAATTATAAATTTATGAAATAAAAATTTCAGAATAACCTTATAGGAAACTACTTTCTTGAAATTTGAGATAATCATCTCTTTGCCATTCCTTTATAATTTCACAAACTATGTAGTTTATACAAACATGTATATTCCCCCTCAAAGCACTTTTTTCCTGCTTATGCTGGACTCATTTATAAATGGAATCATATATAGCTATGTTCTCTATTATTTGCATGTTGCTCAATATGAATTTTGAAGTAGAGCCGTGTGGATGTGTTCATTTGTAATTCTTTTATTTTCACTGCTCTATAATGTTCCACTGTTTGATATCTTTAAAATATTGTTTTAGGCTGATCCAAGTGTAGTGGTGTTTACAATTAATTGATCACAGTCCATTATAGACTTCTCGTTCCTTCTGTACTCCCACTGCTTCACTCTACTAGCCTTAAAAAAATGTTTTTATTCATTTTACTATTGGTAAAGTTTTAAGTTGCTTCCAGGTTTTTTTTTGCTACTACTACTGCTATCATTATGGATATTCTTGTATATGTCTCAGAAGTTCATATGGAAGAGTGCCTGTTCTCTAGACTTTGCACATAAAAATGAAATTTCAGGGTTATCGTGTGTGTGTGTGTGTGTTAACCTTTACTGGGTAATGCCAGGGTTTTTTTCATAATGGCTGGATCCATTTACACTCCCCAACAACAGGGTATGATCATTCCTGCTGTTCCACATAATTGTTGACATTTAGTATCATAAAACTTACCACATTTTTGCAAATGTGTTGGGTATGAAATATTTCATAACAATTTTAATTTGCATTTCTCTAAGTGTTAATATGGTTGAGTATCTTTTCATATTTTTATTGGTCATTCATGTTTCCTTTCTGGTTAAATATCAATTCATGACTTTTGCTCATTTTTTATTAAATTATTAGGCTTAGAAGATTAGGAGTTTTCTATATATTCTGTATGCTATTCCATTTTGAGTAATTTGCATTACAAATGCCAGTTCCCAGATTATGTCTTACCTTTTCACATTTTTTTTTCCTTTTCACATTTTTATAGTGTATTTTGATCAATAGAAGCTTCAGCTTTTAAAATTATCAAATGTTTCATTATTTTCTTTAAGCCTTTTTCATGATTTTTATTCTTTGAATATTAAGAATCCCTACTCTAGGAGTGTAAAAATATTCTTCTATGTTTTAAAATTTTTTCCAAAATTATATATTTTTTCTACATGGTTAACCAAATGTTCCAGTAAAACTTATAGAAGAGTGCATTTCCCCCACAAATCTGCAAAGTTGGCTGTGTCATAGCTTATGTTTCTGGGGTCTCTATTCTGTTTTACTAGCCTAATTTCATATCCCTATGCTAATAACTTTCCAGATTTTCTTAATGAGTATCAATTTATAATAAATCAGTAACTAGTTGGACGTAGCTCCCTCCCCTAAGTATATAATTTCTTTCTTAAGATTATTGACAATTTCTGGCTTTTGTTCTTCAGCATAAATTTGAGAATCAGCTTGATTAGATCCTCTAAAGCTATATTGAGGGGGCGCCTGGGTGGCTCAGTCGGTAAAGCGGCTGCCTTCGGCTCAGGTCATGATCCCAGGGTCCTAGGATCGAGCCCCGCATCGGGCTCCCTGCTCAGCAGAGAGCCTGCTTCTCCCTTTCCCTCTGCCTGCCGCTGTGCCTACTTGTGCTATCTCTCTGTCAAATAAATAAATTTAAAAAAAAATAAAATAAATTAAAGCTATATTGATAATTTATTGAAAATTCAGTGAATCTAGAGATCAATATGGGACTAAATGACACCTTTAGGATACTAAGCATTTTTTCCCACAAGCATTGCATATCTCTCTATTAGGTATTTTTAAATTCTTTTACTGTATATTTTTCAACATAAAAGCCATATATACCTTTTTAAATTTAGTCCTTCTTTTGTTCTTTTTGTTAGATTTAAATCTTCCATATGTCACTGTTTGGGGTAAAATAACAAACATTCTATTTGTTGCTATGGTATAGAAATACATATGTACTGAGCTTATTACTTAGAAATTTTCCTTTATAGTAATTCTATTAATTTTTCATTTTTATCAATAATAACAATTTTGATTTTGCCCTTGCTTTTTTTATCTATTATTATTTTTCTTAACTAAATGCATTATTGAGGTCTATTAAAATTTTGAATTAAGTTTTAATAAGGATACTTTTAATATTTTATAATTGCTAAAAGTTTATTATTGTTTTCATTTTTACTATTATTTTATAGAGCATTTATATCAAGTTAAGAAAGTTACCTTAAATTTCTGTATCAGGGAAGTCTAAATATAATACAACAATACTTAAATCCCAGTGTCCAAACATAATAAATTTTTGGTCATATCAGAGTTCAAAGCTGGTTGGTGTAAGTGGCTCTTCTTCATGTATCCATTCAATGACCTAGGATCCTTTATCTAAGGTTCTTGTTTTCCTTAGGTCTTGGGAGTTCTTTGCTGCATTCTCTCTGCGGGGGATATGTTCCCAGATGCTAGCGCGTGCCTGAAACCACAGTTAGTAACAAACCTTATAGATCCTATGTTTTTCTGATACCTATAATCAAATTTATTTTATAAATTAGGTACAGCAAGAGATTAGCAGCAATATATAATAATATACTGTAATTAAAGTTATGTGAATGTGGTCTTTCTCTCAAAATGCCTTACTGTATTGTACTCACCCTTCTTCTTCTTGTGATGATGTGCAATGATAAAATGCCTACATGATGAGATGAAGTGAGGTGAATGGCAGAGGTATTATGACATAGCATTAGGCTACTATTGACTTTCTGACAATACATCAGAAGGAGGATCATTTGCTTCCAGACTGCAGTTGACTGGGGGTAACTGAAACCACAAAAAGCAGAACTGAGAGTAAGGGGAGGGGGGAGACTGTTGTATTTGGCTGACAGACACCAAGCAAAAATAGGCAAAATATAGAGATCACCTGGGAGGTTCTACAGCCTGGCCTAGAAGTGGCATTCATGGCTTCCATTGGTCAGGAGGCTACGCAGTTATGTAGCCACTTACTGGTGTAAGGGACTTTCTCTTTAAGGAAACATCGCTCATTGTAGCTTAGCAACTGTCTACAATGTAAATGTATACAACTTTTAAAAAATACCATTTATAGCAGTTCTGTAGAAGCATGCATACTCATTGGCATTTTGTCCATTAGGGTGGTGGGACACATGGGAAAGAGTAATTTTAGAGTCCAGAAAACTGTGTGCTTATTCTATTTCTCAGGACTTCAAAGCACAAGTTTGAGATTAAATAATCTCTAAGTAAATAATATCTAATTCCTTCAATCACTTGTTAGATGAACGGTTATTTTTTTCCACAATGACGAGTTCTCCATCATAGATTTATAACAGAGTTTTCCAGAATGTGAGGTAAAGGTAGGCTTTCCCTAAAAGCAATTACTGATAATAGTGTCTTTCATTATTCGAAAAATGTGAATACCTGTCTTACATAGCCTATTTTGACTGTCAACCCTTATGGAAATCAGACTTTATGAAATGATGTCACAGTGATTAACTATGCTTATTTTGAGGAATGGTTCTTCTAGCATGCCTTTTGAGAGATTCATATTTTTCATCCAGCATCACAGAAATAATGTGATAAACTCTAAAAATAATTACATATTATTTTAACATCTTAATTAAATGAAAAGCCTCAAAGTTCCACAGACTGTCAATAAGCACTTAACTAAGCACTTCACTCTATGCTAAGCATTAATGTGTTTGCTATATAGTTGGCAAAAAAAAAGCATAATCATTTGACATGATGGCATAACCTTTCTTAAAATATAATCGAAAATTATATTAAAGGATTTCTCAGTCATGATTCTTCTGGTAGGAAGGAGGAAGAACAGCCAAACTGGATAATTTGGTAAGAGTCTAATAAAAAAAAACTATTTACAGAGTGTGTACAATGTTCAAACAAACCAAAAAGGGACAACGTAGGACCCCTGAGGCTAGTAACATTGAGGATCTCACCATCCCTAAACCTGAAGGGACAGGGGAGGGAATTGTTATTGGAATATGGAGCGGGTAACATGGAGAGGTCACCCAAAGGAACTCTGGTCTTTGAAAAGCCAGCTCACAGTAATGTGCGAAGATAGAACCATGGTGAACAATTTTGTAATTGAATTTTCAGAGAAATATACCTTCCAAAATTCAGTTATCTGCAGTAAAACCTTAAACATACCAAAATTGTCAAGATTAGGAGATCATTGTAGGTTTCACCATTATTATTTTTTAAAAGTTAATGTTCACATTTAAAATTAAACTTTATGCCTTAATTTGAGCACTGACCTCACTCTCTTCTCACCCTCCCATCTCCTGCTGGTGTCCCTTATTGGCCAAGCCCTAGACAGCAAGTGAGCCTATTGATAACCACCTATTTAGTCAGAACAGAGAAGGATAAAGATAGCTCTAGAGATCAAACAGGAGATATTTAGCTCAGGAGAGCAGCTCTGCCTAATAGTGAATCAAGAAGTTCTGGAGTAGATGTCTGGGTGTGAATCTAATTGTCTCCATGACTTTGGGGGAATGTCCTAACTTCCCTGTCTAACTTACCCTATTCATAAGAGTAGGCGATGGCATGAGTTATCTTATGAGACTGTATTAGGAGTAAATAAAGGAATACATAAAACTGAGGACATACTTATCATATAGTAGACAAGAAGGACTGGCTATTTTTATTATTGTATAACATCACTAGTAAAGCTCTCTGGTTTGCTTATCTGTCTATCCCTATCTTCATGGCCTACCAGAAGCAAATCTAATAAATAGGTGGCATTTTTCATTATTTGTTATTATCCCTTAGTCTCCTATTTCTAATATTATTAAATTTACCATCAAACTAATACTTTTGTATACAAATTAAAACCTGTTCTTAGCAAAGGCTCAACAAAATCAATTCATACCAGTTAATGAAAAAAAAGATTTATTTATATTTGCATTTGTTCAAAAAATGATTTGTTGGTTTAAGCCAAAGAACAGACACTCTAATTATTTAATTTGTTAATAAATCAGATGCAGAAATTAGGAGCAAGAAAGCTTCTAATAACATTAGTTATGTAGACCAGCACATAAAGCTTGTCTTGCTTATGTCCTTCCATGCATGTGCCAATGCATTCATTTATATATATGCTGTATGAGAAACACAAACCTAAATGCTGATAATTTAAAGGTAAAATGATAAAAATATGTCTGCAATTAGAAAAACATTGTCAAAACAAACAAAAAATATTAGTATAACCATATTAAAATGTCATGGAAGTCCATTTGTGCAAATGACAAATCTTTTTGCATCAGATGAGAAACTCCTCAGAAGAGGTAACATTAGAGCTGAAGACTGATTTTTAGAATATTAAGTAATTCCTGTGTTAAGAAACAGTTAAACTTGTTACAGAAATACCCTTCTTGTTCATGTATCAGACTGAACAATATTCACTTGCCATTTTGTTGATTAAAAATGATCATATAGTCTCACTGATATGAGGAATTCTTAATCTCAGGAAACAAACTGAGGGTTGCTGGAGTGGGGGGGGGGGGGAGGGATGGGGTGGCTGGGTGATAGACACTGGGGAGGGTCTGTGCTATGGTGAGCGCTGTGAATTGTGTAAGACTGTTGAATCACAGACTTGTACCTCTGAAACAAATAATACATTATATGTTAAAAAAAAAAGATAGTAGGAAGGGAAAAATGAAGGGGGGAATCAGAGGGGAAGACGAACCATGAGAGACTATGGACTCTGAGAAACAAACCGAGGGTTCTAGAGGGGAGGGGGTGGGGGGATGGGTTAGCCTGGTGATGGGTATTAAAGAGGGCACGTACTGAATGGAGCACTGGGTGTTATACGCAAACAATGAATCATGGAACACTACATCAAAAACTAATGATGTATGGTGATTAACATAACATAAAATAAAAAAATATAAAAAAATAAAATAAAAATGATCATATATTAGTACTGTCATAAAGTTTAGTTAATACATAATATAGAGTAGTAGTATTCTAATATGTTTTTCTCTTGCGGAGATGTATTTATTTCTTAATCTAAAAGTCAAGTACATATGTACTGCAGAGTTTTTCATTTTTAAATTTAAAAGGAAAAACAAACATTTATAACCAAAACATTCAAGAGACTAGGAAGTAATATGTATTAAATGTATGACTTACCTACTAACAATATCTCTTATTGCCACTTATGTTAATCAGCTGGTGCAAAATCAGAAATTCTGTTCTTGACTATTATACTCCATGCTCTTCTGCAAGACAAAAATGCAAACTTAAGGAATAAGAAAGCAGATTCCATCATATATGAAACAAATTTGAAATTTAGCTTTAAGATATATTGGACTAATGAATGTCACTATGATGCTAAAATTTATATGAAGCTAAAATGTAGACATTAAATTTAAAAATCAAAATATGCTGGACCTAATTCCACCCTGAAAGATTCATCCTACAGATTTATTTGTGGACTTGCAAAATTATGTTTATAGCATTACTGGTAATAGAAACAGATTGGAAACAACCTAAATGTCTTTCAGTGTAATACTTGAGTACATTTTCTCACCCAATGGATTTTTTTTAAGAGCTCACAGATTCTATATTACTTAACTACCTTGGTGTTTGAATGTATCTATTTTGTCTTTATCTTTGAATTACTTTTTTTTTTTTTAAGATTTTATTTATTTATTTATTTATTTATTTTTTATTTTTTTTTTTTTAAAGATTTTATTTATTTATTTGACAGAGAGAGACACAGTGAGAGAGGGAACACAAGCAGGGGGAGTGGGAGAGGGAGAAGCAGGCTTCCCGCTGAGCAGGGAGCCCGATGCGGGGCTCGATCCCAGGACACTGGGATCATGACCTGAGCCGAAGGCAGACGCTTAACGACTGAGCCACCCAGGCACCCCAAGATTTTATTTATTTATGACAGAGAGAGAGACAGCGAGAGAGGGAACACAGGCAGGGGGAGTGGGAGAGGAAGAAGCAGGCTTCCCACCGAGCAGAGAGCCCGATGTGGGGCTCGATCCCAGGACCCTGGGATTATGACCTGAGCCGAAGGCAGACGCTTAAAGACTGAGCCACCCAGGTGCCCTTGAGACTGGGTTAATATTACTTGTTAATCTCTCCTGTGCTTTGGAACTTTGTGCATATTACTATTTTGTCTTCTAGCATTGAATGTTTTGGATGGAAGTCTAAAGCCAGGTTGGTTGTCTCCACTTATAATTGGAGGGGACTCTTTTCTTTCTGCCTGGAAGTTTACAGATGTTTTTTCTGTTGTGATAATTATTAATTTAGTTAGAATATTTAACAAAGTTGAACATTATGAATCTTATTTTCCTGAAACACTGTGTTATTTTTTGTATGTAGATTGGAGTCTGTCTTCCTTTTGGAAATTTTTTGGCCAACAAACTTCAATAATTCCAAAATGTTTTAATATTCCCTAAGTGGTCTGACTATTGCTTACCTTTTCAAAATCATTTCATGTCACTCTACTTCCTCTGTTATTATTCCAGCCAAAATGATCTTGTCTCTCTTCTTCATTTAATCAGGATGTTTACAGGGAAGTTCATTTTCTGTGTTTCATCCTCTGGCTATCTCCTTCTTTTTCAGGTTAAGTGACATTTGCTCAGGGCTATATTCACTCATCATCCACCCCTCAGTATAGATTAAATTGCACTGTTAATTCTTTGTCATGGCATCATGTCCTTGGCATTTATAGCATGTATCTCAGTTATAACTATTTAGTTACATAAGATTATTTGTTTAAATTATTCCTCTGCAGACTCTAAGATTAATAATGAAGATAGGAACCATATCTTATTTAATTCATGCAGAATCCCTGGCATCTTACTATTTCACAAAGGGATTTTGTTGAATGGATGGATGCATGCATGGATGAATCCAAGAATTCATTGAATACATTTTGTAAAATCTGTCTAATTTTAAATTCTAGAATCTCATTTTAACACTCTTATTTACTCCTTACACTTATTTTTACTTTATTACTTAGAAATAAGTAACTTCTTCATATTTACCAGCATACTTTCCTATGTACTTTGACCCTTTCTTTTTTTAAGTCAAAATACCCAACCCCTACACTATGGGCCAAATGCACTATAGAGCCAAGCCTTCTTCCATTCACTTCTGTCCAGTTTCTCACTCCATGATTATTTCCAGCTCACACATATTCTCTTGGATGCCTCAGGATCTGACTAACAGCAGCCTGCTTTGGTTAGCTCCCTAACTAGGACTAAATATCTCAACTTCCCCACCTTAAGGAATAATTCAGAAACTTACAGGTAAAATTGTTATCTTCTTGTTCCAGGCTTTTCTTTCATTCAAACAGGTCTGTGACCTCTATTTTCCTTCAGTTTGGAATATAAATTGCTTTTTCTTCCATAGTTGCTGTCTTAATGAAAAAGAAGGGCTGACTATACAATAAGAAAACCTAACCCTTTAAATGCCTGGGTGATTACATCCATACTGTTGAGTCATATCTGTCGTATTTCCGGATTTGAGATGAAGGTAAACTCTCAGCTGTCAGTCAGGAGAAATCATGCTGGGTCATTTATATCTTTCTTCCGTATTAAAAATAAGTTGTTTTTTTGAAAAGTTGGGATAAGTTTGGTGAAAGTATCAGCTTTTAGAATAATGTTTTCATGACACTAATAAAAGACATTACATACATTTAAATATAAAAAATATGCTTCTCAGAAGAATGCAGGGACACCTGGGTAGCTTAGTCGGTTAAGCATCTGCCTTCCACTCAAGTCATAATCCCAGGGTCCTGGGATTGAGCCTCACGTCAGGCTCCCTGCTCAGCAGGGAGCCTGTTTCTCCTCCCTTTGCCCCACCACCCCCGCTCATGCTCTCTCTTGCTCTGCTCTCTCTCTCAAATAAACAAATAAAATCTTAAAAAAAAAAAAAAAGACTGCATTGCTTATATAACTTTCTCTACCAGTTAACCTACAAACCATAAGTATACTGATTTAATAATAATTTCATTTGTATTGTGTAAATGTTACTCAAATTCAAGCATTTCATTATTTTTATATTTAAGTCAAGATGACAAATGATTGTGTATCTCCCTAATTACCTTCTAACTTGGTTTTCATGAATATACCAAGACTCCGTGGCTTCTGACTGGCATGTTGGCTATTGTCTCACATGTCTTACAAACTGAAAAACTGTGCTTACCATATGTGTAAAATGCTAATCCAGTTTAGCAAATGGCTTTCCAAAACTCACCATGGCATTATGGCATAATTACAAGTGTAGGCTCGTAGTCCAAGATGACTGGGTCTATATCCTCACTGCACATTTGCGAACAACCTGGCCTTGGGCAAACAACAACTTCTATAGTTTCCTGGAAAATGGTGATCACAATCATAGTGAACTGTGAAGATGTGGTTTGCTGTGAAGATTACATGAGCTTAAATGAGAGTGCTAATCACATAGTAGAAAGTCCACAGTAAGGGATTCCCATCACTTCTATTGAATATGATGACTTGCCCGAATTATCCTAGTCTACTTTAGGAAAAAATTTAAAATATATATACTTTATTCATTTCATCTCACTTTCTTTTCACTTTTTCTTAGGGCATGCTTTAAAAAAAGAAGAAGAAAAACAATTCATCTAGAGCTTATTTTTAATGTTACCCTTTCTCCTTTAAAAAAAAAAAAACAGTAAGAGGAGATATCATAGTTTCCCTAAGTACTAGACCCACAGCACATCTTCACAGCATATTTCATTAACATGACAAACTATCTTCTAGAATTAAGAGAAGACAGCAGAATTTATAGTGGTGTATTCTTGGTCTTGATCATTTTCATATGATATGAGAACCTCTTAATTTTTAGAATCTAATCTATAAAATTTGGAGAGAAATGTTATATATAAAGCTTCATTAATATATAAAATCTTATGAAAATAAGTCCTTAATTTTTATAATGCCAAATCCACAATCTAAAATGGTAATTACATGAATCAAACCTAAGATAATTCTGAAACCACAGATAGAAATCAAAATAAGCCATGATTTTTTAAAAAATGTTAACATTGACTTTTTAAAAATAATATTGAAACCTACAGTGACCTCCTTAATCTTGAGAATTTTTGAGATGTTTAAAGCATCACTGCAGATAGTTGAATTTTAGAAGGCAGATAGGTTGAATTTTCTGAAAAATCAATTACAAAAATGTATATTCCGTCAAAATTTATCATCAGAGAGAACATCTATCATAGAAAATGGATGAAAAAGAAAGCAAAGTGAAACCTAGAACTGGAGAAATTAAGAGAGCCAAGCAAAGCTGGGACTGCATTCAAATTAAAAGATGACATGAGGAAACAATTCAACATTTGAGCAGACAGAGACTCCAGGGTGCTGCAATTCCTCCACCTGTTACGGGTCAGAGTGTATCAGCCCAAGCAGTGCATTTCAGGTTTTATGGCCAGAATCGTTTCTCCGGCAGAATTTGATGGATCAAAAGCAGTGAGCAGGAAATAAAGCAGCAGGAAACTATGGCAACTTCCAAGCATAAGTTGAAATATACTTTGTCACTCATCAGTTGTTCTCCATAATGACCCTCCAACCTAAGACATCCAGCCTAAGACACTATAACCTAACACTGGTGTGTTTTAGTGTTTAGTAAGATACAGTGGAACCACCCCAGAACTTAGAATCAGACAAATCTGGCTTAACTCCCTGCTACAATTTATGAACTATTTTTAAAAATCTGTCTGTGCACATTTGAGAAAGTTACCTAACCTTTATTAAACTGATTATTCTTTAGTTGTAAAATAAAAATAAACTTCATGCAGTTCATGTGAGAATTAAATTGAGATCATGCCTCATAGAAAATGTACACTTCTCTCATTGTGATGCACATTTAGATAACACCGAGTGAAGTATCCACAAATGGGCATAAACATCTGGACTCAGGGTTTTTTATTTGGGGCCTGATATTATTTGTAAAATACTCTAAAATATTATTTTCTGGAACCTAAGTTATAGAGGAAAGGGCTATCACAAAACTAAACTTTACTGTCCATATTGATCTGAATATTATCACCGGGACACCAAGATCAATGAATTGACCCCAAGTTAGACTAGTTAGCTATTTTATGTTTCACAATTACAAATGTCACCTTGCCTAATTCTGGCTAGAAAGATATTGAGGGGACTGTGCTGTGTGATTAGTTAAATTTATGGAGAAAATTTTAAAAATTAGTTCACAGTTGTGCCTTGCCAATGATAATATAAAGAAAAACACTGTTTTTCTTCACATGATGAAGTGATGCTTTCAAATATCTTTTAAAAGATATTTGAAACTAATTTAAAACAGTGAGATACAATTGCTCCTGGTGCCATAAGGAAGTGTAGATCTCTTCAAAATATCTCTAACAAATCCTTTTAAAAATAAATCGATCTCTTTTAAAAGTTTTTTTTTTAAAACTTGTATTATCATCAACATGAATGGAACTGGAGGGAATTATGCTAAGTGAAATAAGTCAATCAGAAAAAGACAATTATCATATGGTTTCAGTCATATGTGGAATATAAGGAATAACGCAGAGGATCATAGGGACGAGGAGGGAAAACTGAATGGGAAGAAATCAGAGAGGGAGACAAACCATGAGAGACTCCTGGCTCCAAGAAAAAAACTGAGGGTTGCAGGAAGGGAGGTGGGTGGGGGGATGGGGTAACCTGGTGATGGGCATTAAGGAGGGCACGTGATGTGATGAGCACTGGGTGTTATATGCAACTAATGAATCATTGAACATTACTTCAAAAACTAATGATGTATTATATGTTGGCTAATTGAATTTAAATTTAGAAAATGGAAAAAATAAACTTATATTGTCACCTAAAGCTCTATCCTGTATGTTACTTCTCTAGAAATAACTACTGTTCTGAAGTTGATGTATATCATTTCAAAATGAGGTTTTGTATTTGTATTGACCATAAGGATATCTCTGAACGGCATCATTTATTGTTCAATAAATGGTACATAAAATGGTTAATTATATAGAAACAAATTTAAGGGGCGCCTGGGTGGCTCAGTTGGTTAAACAACTGCCTTCGGCTCAGGTCATGATCCTGGAGTCCCAGGATCGAGTCCCGCATCGGGCTCTCTGCTCGGCAGGGAGTCTGCTTCTCCCTCTGACCCTCCTCCTCTCATGCTCTCTCTCTCTCTCATTCTCTCTCTCAAATAAATAAATAAAATCTTTAAAAAAAAAAAAAAAGAAACAAATTTAAAACTTTTTGCTGCCCAGTGTGTCCAGTTTTACAAAAATTATTTCTAGATAACATTTTTTGCTATTATGAGTTTTTTTTTGTCTTT
This sequence comes from Phoca vitulina, assembly GCF_004348235.1. Lineage (NCBI taxonomy): Eukaryota > Metazoa > Chordata > Mammalia > Carnivora > Phocidae > Phoca > Phoca vitulina. The sequence goes on along the minus strand of NW_022589712.1, from coordinate 63,581,507 downwards.
TAAGAAGTTCATTTTTTTTTTAAAGATTTTATTTATTTATTTGACAGAGAGAGGCACAGCAAGAGAGGGAACACAAGCAGGGGGAGTGGGAGAGGGAGAAGCAGGCTTCCCACCGAGCAGGGAGCCCGATGCTGGGCTCGATCCCAGGACCCTGGGACCATGACCTGAGCCGAAGGCAGACGCTTAACGACTGAGCCACCTAGGCACCCCAAGAAGTTCATATTTTAACAACTTACTCCTAATTTAAGAAATATAATTTATATTTAAGTATTGATCTTTCATCCATAAAACCTTTTTGAGTTTCTTGATTATGTAGTAGTGTGATAGTATATCCTCTTTAAATTTCTGAGTTCTTTTTTTTTTTTTTTTAAAGATTTTATTTATTTATTTGAGAGAGAGAATGAGATAGAGAGAGAGCATGAGAAGGGGGAGGGTCAGAGGGAGAAGCAGACTCCCCGCCGAGCAGGGAGTCCGATGCGGGACTCGATCCCGGGAGTCCAGGATCATGACCTGAGCCGAAGGCAGTGGCTTAACCAACTGAGCCACCCAGGCGCCCTTCTGAGTTCTTTTTTAGTCATTTTATCAATGACTAAATTTATCAATTTATTATTTAGTCAATAATATTTTATTTATTTCTCTTGATTTACTTCATTGACTACATCCAGTACTACGCTGAAAAAAGTGGTAGTGGCAAGAATTTTTGCCGTGTTACAAAATTAAAACAATCACTCCTAACATCAATGCTTCCATTAAGTATGATGTCGGAAAAGCAATTACTAAATGATCTCACTGATATGTGAAATTTAAGAAACAAAACAGAGGATCATCAGGGAAGAGAGGAAAAAATAAAACAAGATAAAACCAGAGAGGGAGACAAACCGTAAGAGACTCTTAATCATAGGAAACAAACTGAGGGTTGCTGGAGAGGAGGGGATTTGGGGGAAGGGGTAACTGGGTGATGGACATTAAGGAGAGCATGTGATGTAATGAGCACTGGGTGTTATATAAGACTGATGAATCACAGACCTGCACCTCTGAAACCAGTAATACATTATATGTTAATTAATTGAATTAAAATAATTTAAAAAATAGAAATAGAATAATTGGGGGGAGAGAGAGATTTAGTTTGTGATAGGTTAAGGATGTTAAATGTTACATTTTAGTTTACAAAAGTTTTTTCTCATTTTGTCAATCACCAATGAGGTTTGAATATTACCAACTGTTTTTAGCAGCTATCTAATCATTGCAATCAAATTGATTATATGATTTTTTTTCCTTTCTAAAAAATATTTTATTTATTTATTTGATGGAGAGAGAGAGAGAAAGAGAGCACAAGCAGGGGGAGCGGTAGGCAGAGGGAAAGGGAGAAGCAGGCTCCGTGCTGAGCAAGGAACCCGATGTGGGGCTTGATCCCAGGACCCTGGGATCATGACCTGAGCCAAAGGCAGACGCTTAATGACTGAGCCACCCAGGTGCCCCTCATTTTTTTCCTTTAATGTTGAATTTTATATTAATGGGTTTTCTGTTGCTTACAAATAAATCTAGTCATGTGTCTTTTTTTTTTTTTTGCACTATTACTAAATTCCTTTTGTCAGTGTGTTATAGGATTTTGTTTTATATAGGATTTTGCATTTATAGCCTATAATTTTCCTTTCCCAGTTTAATCTCTTTCTTGTTTCAAAGTTATATCATACCCAGTAAATGAATTTGTGAATCTTCCATTTTACTGATTATCTAGAGAGCTTATAAAATTTAGGGCATATCTTTCTTGATAGGAGGTTGCCCATAAAAACAACTGTGTTTGGAATTTTGTCTAGGGAAATTTGAACACAGGAATGCCTTTGCTCATTTTTTAATTCTTCTTGAAATGGGACTTTTAGATTATATTTTCAAGGAAATTAATCTCTTCACCTAATCTTTCAAGTTTAGTGGCACAAAATTGTTTATTGCATTCACTTGTAATTTTTAGTTTTATTTTCCATATAGTTGATTTCCTTTTTATTTTATTTTATTTTATTTTATTTTGAGAGAGAGAGTGTGGGAGCAGGGGAAAGGGGCAGAGGGAGAGAATCTTTTTTTTAAATTTTATTTTACTTAAATTCAATTAATTAACATAGTGTATAATTAGTTTCAGAGGTAGAGTTCAGTGATTCATCAGTTACATATAACACCCAGTGCTCATTATATCACATGTCTTCCTTAATGCCCATCACCCAATTACCCCATCTCCCTACCTACCTTCCCTCCAGCAACCCTCAGTTTGTTCCCTACAGTTAAGAGTGAGAGAGAGAAACATAAGCAGACTCCATGCTCAGCTGGAAGCCCCACATGGAGCTCGATCTCAAGGCCCAGAGACCATGACCTGAGCCAAAATCAAGAGTTGGAAGCTTAACTGACTGAGACACCCACATGCCCCTCTTCCCCTTTTTTAAAAAAATTCTGTTTGTGACTTCCCTTTCTTTTGATTAATATTGAATGAAATTTGTTGCTTTTAGTGGGTTTTTAAAGAACCAGCTTTTGGTTTTGATAATTTTTGTCTATTTAACGGTCTTGTCTTTTTGATAATTTTTTTGTTAAGTTCTATTATTATCTTTATTCTATTTTGATGCTTCCTTCTTTAGCTTCATCCAAGATATGCTTTTTGTAGCTTCTTAAATTGACACTTTTATAAGAAATCCAAAATGCAAAGGAGAAAAGACTATATCAACTGACTTTATTATGAAACAAGAAGTAATATCCCACGGTTAGCAAATGCACAACAAAGCACTATTTCCTCGTGTCATTGCCAATGCACAGAAACTCTTTTGGAGTTTTTTAACTCATGAGGTTAAATGTAGTGTGCATTTTCTCATTTGGAGTTTTGTGACATGTGAGATTAAATGTACTGGGTAATTTATGAGCCAAGTTTTCATCATATTTTAAAAACTTAATATACAGTTTTTTTAAATACTGTTTTTAGTGTTTTCACTAATGCAGAAAGTGTAAGCCTGTATTTTTCCCATAGTGGCAGTCTTCATTAGTTATTATAGTTATTCTGTATACCCATAATTTTTAAAAAAAATTATTTGGAGTATGGGATTAAAAGTTGATACGATTTTTGCAAGGTCACTGAAGAAATTTAATTTCAATATAAATAAAATCTAATATATTTGGAAAACATGTTTAACTTAATAGCCAAGATTCCAAATATTGTAGATCAGTTTTTTTAAACCCTAAGGGAACAAATATTATCTATGGAAAAACAAAAAATGATCTATGGAAAAATACATTTCAAAAACTCCGTATGCTTCAGAGATTCACAATACATATTAGCATATCAAAGGCATTGAGAATTCCTATTGTAGGTTAAATGAAGTAAAATCAAATAAAACCCTTATTTGTATTTGTTTAATGCAATGTTTTCCAATATATTTGAATAAAGAACAGCTTTTCTGAGAAACACCTCAAAAAAGTGTTTGCTAAAACAGAGATGCTTCATGAAACATAGTTTAGAAAATCCTGGGCTAATTCAATGATCATGTCCCTTCCTGTTGTTCAACATTTCCATAATCTCTACACTGACCAAATAAAATCCTCCAATCTCACTGGATGCTTTAAGAAATTGGGAAATAAGACAAATGGGTACAGTAATTGAATCCTAGAATTAAGCTGACTTACCTACGAAATTATATCAGTGCTAGACCAAGGTAGGCTTCTCACTACATGCAGAGAACTGGCCCTGGAAAAAAATGAAGACCACCACTCTCTGTGAGCAGGTGAGCTTCCAAAGCACTTAGAAGGTTGAAGTTGAACCAGCCCTCCCAGTTTTTCTTCCACAATATACATTCAGAAAAATCACTCCAACTTCCCAGAGGAGGTGGATTGAGTAAATGGGTAGAGAGGAGACCATGTTATTATACAATTCAGCTATCTTAAGCAAAGAAGGAAATATCAGAACTCAGGAAGAAGGCTTTCTTAATATGCCCCAACTTTTAGTTCTCTGAACCTATTAGACTAATCCTTGCTCCTGGATCATCATGGTGTATACTCAGGCCCTTTGGGAGAGGGAATCCATGTTACATTATCCATGAGGTCATTGCTTCTTTGGAGCCCTTCCTGTTTCCACATTTGACTGTTTGGATATTGGCCTTCAAACTTCAGAAATGACTCATAATTGCACACTAAATCCAAGGCCATCATTTAGTCAAGAATGACAGATTAAATGATTAAACTAGATTAAATGACAGTTGAAAATGTCTAATCACAAAATGCATAAAAATATCCATCTCTTTTTGAAGAGTTGCTTTGTAGACAGGACTAGTCACAAGATCTTATTTGAGACACCTTTTGTTCTGTGGTAAGCTAAATAATGACACACACACCCCCCCACACACACCCCCACCAAAGATGACCACATCCTAATCTCTGGGCCTATGAATATATTACTTATATGGCAAAAGAGACTTCGGAGATTTGATTAAGAATCTCGAGATGGGGAGATGATCCTGGACTATCCCAATGTAATCAAAAGGGTCCATATAGGAGGGAGGCAGGAGGTTCAAAGTAGAAAAGAGCTATGAAATAAATGAAAGCAAAGTTTGGAATGATGTGCTCTGAAGATGAGGGACGGGTCTATGAGTCAAGAAATGCAGGCAGCCTCTAGAATCTGGAAAAGGCAGAGAAACAGATTCAGCTTTAGAGAGTCCATAGGGAAAGCCACTGTGTTAACCCTTTATTTTAGCCAATAAGACTCATTTCAGTCTCTGACCTTTAGAACAGTAAGATAATAAATTGGTGTTGTGTTAAGCCACTAGGCGTGTGGTAATTTGTTACAACGGCAATAAGACACAAATACACTTTTGATTCAGTCTATTCAAATCACCTCCTGTGAGCTATGGTTTCATGATTTTTAGTCTGCATTGAAGCTTAGCTCTGTCTAATAATATTGGCCCTTAAAATACCTTGTGAAAAAAAATTTTTTTAGTGTGTGCCCCACAAAAATGTCTGTGATTGTCTCTTGTTAGGGAATTATTTAAGCCTAAGATATATGCCTCCTAGGGAAGGCTTTCTCCTTGTCTTACATTCGCTTCAGCTGCAAAATCACCTTCAGCAGATTTCTGAATGGGAGCTGCTACTGATGCTTCTGAAATCTCTTTACAGATGCTGTGAGAGCCAGTAAGCCTGCTGTGTGCTCCAGAGGTCAGGGTCTTTAATTCTGTGTTCAGTACAGACAGTATCTGTAACACCACACTAATTATGCCCTTGAATTTAAGGTTGGCCTCTCCAAAGTTTTCTTCCTGGACCCCAATGCAGAACAGAAGTTGGGGCTCCTAATTTTACATAGTCAGGCTAGGCTTTGGGACTAACAAAATAAAAGGGAGAGCCTCACTGCTTTGGAGTAACTAGGAAAACAGCCCCTGGCCATTTAAATCCTATACTCATAGATCTCTCTAAGGAACTCATTATAAGCCCCCTCATGTTTATCCTAAAGAGATTGAAATGCACCTGGCATCAGAGCCCAGAAATAGGCAAGGATAATCCTCCAGTCACAGCAGGGGTGGCCTCATTCAGGGGTCTGGGCCCTGGGGGAAGAATAGAGAGTGTGCTTGCTGCAGGCTGCCTGGCTTTCTAAGAGAAAAAGACAATGCCAAGTCAAGCATGCACAGATCACTCTTGCTAAATTCACTGCCTGTTTGGTCACTTCCCCCCAGGCCCAGGGACAGAGTGTGTGGAAGGAGTGTCAAGGCTGATATGAATTTCTACTGGAAAAACATACCAGAATTGGAGAAGCTTTCCTCCTAACAGTTACTCAAAATATAAAGACAAGACAGCATTATCAGAAAATACACTCAGTACAAAACAGTACTCAGTCCAAAACATTCAGTTCTGTGGCCCATGTCTGCCACCATGCTATTCATCTTTGATGCATCTGGTCATTTTTATTGGTTAATCATTCTGAAACAAGGTCCAAATAAATACCTTTTGGTTATGATGATAATGCTTCTAAAAATGAGGCCCCATGCCAGCAGCTTTTAATCCATTATATATCAAGAATGGAGTCAGCCATAAACTTGAAACCATGAATTTCTAAAAGACTAAAGAATATATGCATGAGAATCAACAAGTCTCCTGCTAAATTTTACTCCCCTGGAGAACCACTGCTTTGCAACAGTTGAGTTTTGAAATAGAAAAGGCTTGTGTTTGAGCCAAACTTTGTCAGTTATTTGCTCTGTATGTGATATTTGACAAGTTACATAATCTGTTGTGCCTTAGTTTCCCAAATGTAAAAAGGGACTAATACCTACTTCATAGATTCACCATAAGGATACCATGTTATAACGTAGTCAGGATCTAAACCCAACAAGGACCTCATAGGTAACATTTGTTCCATTTCTCTGCCATTAGTAACCTTTTGATAAATGTAAACACATAGCAGCACACACCTGCTAGAGCCTGCTTACAATCTGAGTTTACCCTCCACTACAGAGTGATTAGTTCACTTCACAATGTCCTGAAGACCACCTGCAAAAATGATGAAGAGGTCTGATCTGTGGTTTTATAACCACCTGTACTGCACAATCTATATCTTTAATGCCTGCTCTACTAACCTCTGAAGTCCCTATCTCACTAATTGCCAAATGGACTGGATCTTTTTCTAGAAGAGGGTTGTTATGGAAGTTTGCCTCAACCAACCTACAAGTGAAAACCACAGAAAGACAGCAAAAGTACAAGAGTCTCCCCCCCCATTTATGTGGTTAAGTTTTTTAAAAAATTAAGTAGCTTATCTCCTATTTGCACCTTTTCACTCATTTTTCCCATCTAATTCTCTGTTTCTACATCCAGTGATTTGTCCTTTCTTTACTCCATATTAAATTTGCGGCCAGTCCTGTACTTTAACTTCACATAACCACTCTATCTTTGGTTGTCTCCAAGGATCCGAGATTTTATCATGCAACATATCTCCCGTTTTAGAGAAGTAAAGAGCTGGACTCTGGCCTCAGGAACGATCAGGGCTTGAGACCTACCTGTGCTCTCAACCTGTGTGACGTTGTCAACTTCCTCATCCTCAAACGGGAATCACAACTCTCATAAGGATTGTTGTGAGGTTTAACAAGATAACTGTAAAGTTCTTATTATTGTCTATAGCACATGGTCAGTGTTCAATGAATGTTAGCCTGTTTTAAATTGTGTGTGTGTGTGTGTGTGTGTGTAAGGTTTAAATTAATTATAGTGAGCTATATTATATCAATGTCAAGATCGTTTAGATATTAAATATTAAAATATCATTGTTAGAACAGACAGTATATCATGATGATTAGGTAAAGACTTTGATTCCAGGGCTGAATCCTCAATCTATTCTTTTTTTTTTTTTTTTTTTTTTTTTAATGTATTGAAGTATAATTGAAATACAATATCCTATTAGTTTCAGGAAATGATCTCCATGCTAAGTCTAGTTACCATCTGTCACTGTGCAAAATTATTACAGTATTATTGACTATATTCCCTATGTCCTACATTACATCCCCATGGCTTATTTATTTTGAAACTGGAAGTTTGTACCTCTTATTCCCTTTCACCTATTTTGCCTGCTCCCCCAATTCCTCCCAAGTATGTTTCCTATGTCTCTGAGTCTGTTTCTATTTTGTTCTGTTTGTTCATTTGTTTTGTTTTTTTAGATTCCACATATAAGTGAAATTATACCATATTTGTCTTTCTCTGTCTTATTTCACTTAACATTATACTCTCTAGTCCATTCATGTTGTTTTAAATGACAGGATTTCCTTTTTATGGCTGAATAATACTCCATTGTGTGTGTGTGTGTGTGTGTGTGTGTGTAAATAACATCTTTATTCATCTATCAATAGGCACTTGGGTTGCTTCCATATCTTTCCTATTATAAATAATGCTGCACCAATAAGAGTGCATAAATCTCGGGCGCCTGGGTGGCTCAGTTGGTTAAGCGACTGCCTTCGGCTCAGGTCATGATCCTGGAGTCCCGGGATCGAGTCCCGCATCGGGCTCCCTGCTCAGCAGGGAGTCTGCTTCTCCCTCTCCCGCTCTCCCCTCTTGTGCTCTCTCTCTCAAATAAATAAATAAAATCTTTAAAAAAAAAAAAGAGTGCATAAATCTCTTTGAATTGGAGTGTTATTATTAGTTCTATTCCCAGCACGTAAGGGTGGTTTAATAAATTTAATAATTTAATTGGAGTGTTTTGTTTTCTTCAGATAAATACCAAGACCTGGAATTGTTGGACCCTATGATAGTTCTATTTTTAATTTTTTTTTTTTTAAAGATTTTATTTATTTATTTGACAGAGAGATAGACAGAAGAGCACAAGCAGAGGGAGTGGCAGAGGGAGAGGGAGAAGCAGGCTCTGCACGGAGCAGGGAACCTGATGCGGGACTCGATCCCAGGACCCTGAGATCATGACCTGAGCCGAAGGCAGACGCTTAACCATCTGCGCCACCCAGGCGCCCTCTATTTTTAATTTTTTGAGGAACCTCTGTCCTGTTTCCTATAGTGGCTTCACCAATCTATATTCCCACCAACAGTGCACAAGTGTTGTCTTTCTCCACATACTTGCAACACTTTTTCTTAATAGCCAAATGACAAAGGAGATAAGAATGTACAATGGGAAAAATTGTCTTTTCAATAAATGGTGTTGAGAAAACTGGACAGTTACATGTAAAAGAATGAAGTTAGACCACTATCTTACAGAATATACAAAAATAAATTCAAAATGGATTAAAGACCTGAATGTAAGACGTGAAACCTTAAAACCCCTAGGAGAAAACATGGACAGTAAACTCTTTGACATCAATTTTCGTAATACTTCTTTTGGATGAATCTCCTCAAGCAAGAGCAACAAAAGCTAAAATAAACAAATGGGATTACATCAAACTAAAAAGCCTTTGCACAGTGAAGGAAACCATTAACAAAACGGAAAGGCAACCTACTGAATGTCAGAAGATTTACAAATTATACATCCAATAAGGGGTTAATATTCAAACTATGTAAAGAACTTACACAACTTAACATTGAAAAACAAACAACTGATTTTAAAATGGGCAAAAGTCTTGAATAAATATTTTCCCAATCTACTCTCTGACTAGCTGGGAAATCTCATACAACTTAATTAGCCTCTATGTGTATCAGTTGCCTGATCTGTAAAAAGGAGTATGTATAGTAAATAATTCATGGGTTTATTTTCAACTTAGAAAAATACTAGGCACATAAGCATTTAATAAGCATTTCAAATAATTCCTTTCATGGAAAGATGATATAAATATTTGTCATCATTGGAAAATTGAAGATAATCTCTATTTATATTTTCTAATTTAGAATTGTATATAGTATTCAGCAAATACCACATTTAAACTTAAACACTGTAATGATATCCTTTTACAGAATTTCAGCATTATCTTAATTTCACTTTCTGCTACTTCATTATTAGTGTATAGAAATGCAGCAGATTTCTGCACATTGATTTTGTATCCTGCAACTTTACTGGATTCATGTATCAATTCTAGTAGTTTTTGGTGGAGTATTTAAGGTTTTCTGTATATAGTATCATGTCATCTCATAGTGAGAGTTTTGCTTTTTCCTTTCCAATTTGGATGTTTTTGTTTCTTTATGTTGTCTAATTGCTATGGCCAGGACTTCCAGCACTATGTTGAATAAAAGTGGTGAGAGTGGACATCCTTGTCTTGTTCCTGACCTTAGGGGAAAACCTCTCAGTTATTCCCCAGTGAGTATGATGTTAGCTGTGGGTTTTTCATAGATGGCCTTTATTATGTTGAGATACGTTCCCTCTAGACCTACTTTGCGGAGGGTTTTTATCATGAATGGATGTTGTACTTTGTCAAATGTTTGTTTTGCACCTATTGAAATGATCTATGGTTTTTATCCTTTCTCTTATTTATGTGACATATCACATTGATTATTTTGTGAATATTAAACCACCGTTACATGCTGGGAATAAATCCTACTTGATTGTGATAAATGATTTTTTTTTAAGATTTTATTTATTTATTTGAGAGAGAGAGAGTGAGAAAGAGAGAAAGCACATGAGCAGGGGATTGGGGTAGAGGGAGAGGGAGAAGCAGACTTCCTGCTGAGCAGGGAGCCCAACTGGGGGCTTGATCCCAGGAACCTGGGATCATGACCAAGCTGAAGGCAGACACTTAACTGACTGAGCCACCCAGGTACCCCTGATTTTTTTAATGTATTGTTGGATTCATTTTGCCAATATTTTGTTGAGGATTTTTGCATCTATATTCATGAGAGATATTGGCTTGTAGTTCTCTTTTTCTATAGTGTCTTTATCAGGGTGGCTTGTAGTTCTCTTTTTCTTTAGTGTCTTTATCAGGGTGATGGTGGCCTTACAAAATGAAGTTTTGGAAGTTTTCCTTTCTCTTGTATTTTTTGGAATAGTTTAAGAAGAATGGGCATCAATTCTTGTTTAAGAAGAATGGGTATCAATTCTTCTTTAAATGTTTAGTAGAATTTGCCTGTGAAGCTGTCTGGTTCTGGACTTCTGGTTTTTGGGAGATTTTTGATTACTGAATCCATTTCATTGCTGGTGATTGGTCTGTTCAAATTTTCTATTTCTTGGGGCGCCTGGGTGGCTCAGTCGGTTAAGCGGCTGCCTTCGGCTCAGGTCATGATCCTGGGGTCCTGGGATCGAGCCCCACATCCGGCTCCCTGCTCAGCGGAGAGCCTGCTTCTCCCTCTCCCTCTGTCTGCCACTCTGCCTATTTGTGCTCTCTATCTATCTGTCAAATAAATAAATAAAATCTTTAAAAAAAATTTTTTTTTCTATTTCTTCCAGCTTCAGTTTTGGTAGGCTATATGTTTCTAGGAATTTATCCATTTCTTCTAAGTGGTCCAATTTGGTGACATGTAGGATTTTATATTCTGTTACAACTGTTTGTTTTTCTGTGATGTTGGTCATTATTTCTCCTCTTTCAGTAGTAATTTCGGTCCTCTCTCTTTTTTTTAAACGAGTCTTTCTAGAAGTTTTTCAATTTTGTTGATCTTTTCAAAGAGGCAGCTCCTGGTTTCATTAATATGTTCTATTGTTTTAGTTTCTATATCACTTATTTCTGCCTTAATCTTTATTACTTACTTCCTTTTGCTGGGTTTGGGTTTTGTTTGTTCTTTTTTTCTAGCTCCTGTAAGTGTAGGCTAGGTTGTTTATTTGAGATTTTTCTTGCTTCGGGAGGTAGGCCTGAGTTGCTATAAACCTCCCTCTTAGAATGGAACCACAAAAGACCTTGAATAGCCAAAGCCGTATTGAAATAGAAAAACAAAACTGAAGGTATCACAATTCCAGATTTCAAGTTATATTACAAAGTGGTAGTAATTAAAACAGTATGGTACTGGCATAGAAATAGACATAGATCAATGGCATGTAACAGAAAACACAGAGATAAACCCACAAATATATGGTCAATCTTGGACAAAGAAAGAATGAATATACAATGGGAAAAAGTCTCTTCAACAAATGGTGTTAGGAAAACTGGACAGCCATATGCAAAATAATGAAACTGGACCACTTTCTTTCACCATACATAAAAATAAACTCAAAATGGATTAAAGACCTAAATGTGAGACCTGAAACCATAAAAATCCTTGGAGAGAGCATAGGCGATAATCTCTCTATTGTCGGCCATAGCAATATTTTTCTAGATATGTCTCCTCAGGCAAGGGAAATAAAAGCAAAAATAAACTATTGGAACTTCATCAAAATAAAAAGTTTCTGCACACCAAAGGAAATAATTGGCAAAACTAAAAGGCAACCTACTGAATGGGAGAAGGTATTTGCAAATGACATATTCATAAAGGGTTAGTCCTCAAAATATGTAAAGAACTTACACAACTCGGCACCCAAAAAACAAATAATCCAATTAAAAATGAACAGAAGCCATGAACAGACATTTCTCCAAAGAGGACATACAGATACAGGGCAAATAGACACATTAAAAGATGCTCATCATCACCCATCATCAGGGAAATGCAAATCAAAACCACAGTGAGATATCACCTCACACCTGTCAAAATGTGTCAAAAACACAAGAAGTAACAAGTGTTGGTGAGAATGTGGAGAAAAAGGAACCCTCTTGCATTGTTGGTAGGAATGCAAATTGGTGCAGCCATTGTAGAAAACAGTATGGAATTTCCTCAAAAAATTAAAAATAGAACTACCCTAGGATCCAGGAATTGCACTACTAAGTATTTACCCAAAAAAATACAAACAGACTAATTCAAAGGGATACATGCACCCCTATGTTTATAGCAGCATTATTTACAGTATTCAAGATATGGAAGCAGCCCAAATGTCCATTGATAAATGAGTCAATAAAGAAGAAATGGTATATATATATATATATATATAATATTCATATATATATGAATATTATTCATCCAGAATGAAATCTTGCCATTTGCAACAACAGGGATAGAGCTAGAGAGTATATTCCTGAGTGAAACAAGTCAGTCAGGAAAGACAAATTCCATATGATCTCACTCATATGTGGAATTTAAGAAGCAAAACAAATGAGCAAAGAAAAAGAGAGAGAGAGGCAAACCAAGAAACAGATTCTTAAATATAGAGAACAAACTGAGGGTTACCAGAGGGGAGGTTGGTGGGGGGGAATGGGTGAAATAGGTGATGGGATTAAAGAGTACACATCATGATAAAATAAAATAAAATATCAGCTAAAACATTAAAACTTTAAAAAATACTAATACTTATAATATGTGTAATGTATGCTTGAAATTGCTTTCTCTTCTCAAGAGAATGATGTATAAAGGTTAGGGATAAAATGTTCTAAGATTTATTCTATACTTCCACAAATATTTTCTCCATTTAGAGATGAAATAGCAATTTCACTTCATAATGTTCTCTATTTAATATTCATTTTACATGTATAAAGATACAAAAAATGCTTGCATGATATATCAGTGGTGTTTAGTATTTTAAATTTAAGGTCAGATAAAAGCTTTAGGAGGATGAGGGAAAACAACATGATTACTAACATGTTAATAACTCTAATCATACTACCAACATACACACACGTTCTCTCATTTTGTGTTTGTAGTTGAATTGAGAGAGATTAAGAAATAAAGTGTAGAACAACATGGACAACTAGAAATTAAATGTGAGCCACAAATGCAAATCATATATTTTTACGTTTTCTAGTAGATATATTAAATAAGAAAAAAATCTTGTGAAATATATTTTAATATTCTGTTATAACACAATCAATGCAAAATATTATTTCAAATTTAAGCAAATTTAATAAATTTTGCAATATTAAATAATTTTGTATTAATTAACATATCAATTAAATTTATATTAATGTATTATACTAATTTTTAAAATTTATTAAATGAATATGAAATAAAATTAATGAGGTATTTTATATTCTTTGTTTTATACTAAGTCTTTAAAACTTGGTGTGTATTTTATACTTAGAACCCATTTCAAGTTGAATCAGCCCACATGCTATGCTCAATAGCCACCTGTACCTAGTAGCTGCCAACTTGGACAACACAAGTTAGAAAAAAAAAGTCTCTGAAGAGAGATACAGATGTAAAGCACTTCAAATAATCGTTGCCTCTTCTGCTTCAATCCTTACTTCTTCTGTACTTCAGAAAAAAATTCCACTGAGGTTTTCAAGTTGTTCTCCCAAATTTCATACATTCTAGTCTGAAACAAAGAATCTTTCTAGTGCTAAAACTGGAAGAAAAAATATATTCAACCCAACTCCTCCGTCTTCAGAGGTCACAAAATATCTGAGAATGGCCAAATCTGATATATTTAAACAGAGTCCAATATCAAACAGGATTATACAAAATATATACAAGATTTATCAGATAATTTTCAGAAATGCTTAAAGGTAGACAAAGACAAATTTTCAAAAATATAATAGTTTACACTAATGCCTTCCAGCAGATTCCCGGACTGTGTTTTATGGTATAATTGAGATCCATATATCCATTGGCCTTCCAATGTCACTGACAGTATTTCATAGACTCCAATATCTCAAACTCTAGTATTAAATGCTCACATTATTTGCAAACCTACAATGCAACTTGCAGACCTGGGAATCAGCTACAACTAGGTCGGCTGCCAGCAGAGCAAAGAAACATTGCTTTTTGTGTGGCTTATTCTGAGTTTTGAACTGAGGGCAACTTAAAGTTTCTTCATCTTAAAAAGTTTGCTAACCTCTTCAAAAAACCAAAGCTGCTTTTTAACTACTTCTCTTGTGTCCTAAGATATCCCTTCCATCATATTTTATTCCCTTTCATACCAAGACTTCTGCCTGGAATCCTTCTTAGCTAGCCGATCTTGAGAGAGTAGAAGCTTCAAACACCCCATTGAACTCTTACCCTTAAAACAAGAGCTGAGACAGACCTATGTAATCTTTAGACCATTCTTCTATAGCTTGCATTTCATCTGCAAAGCAAAATGCACAGTAGACCTTTAAGCCTATACTCTGGGCATTAGGCAGAAACAGAATTGTCTCTTCCACATCTGCATAATCTTAGGAAAACTCATCTACCTCCTTAAAATCACATAATACTTCAATGTTCATGACTCAACAAATACATATTTGCAGTCTAGATCTTTCTTTTAAACTCTACAACGCTGTAGTGTGTTGACTCTCTGAACATGTTTCTCTCAAGCAACTCAATAGTAGGGAGACCAGTCATCCCAGTTTTCCAGACACTGTCCCAATTTTATCACCAAAATGTCTGTGTCCTGGGAAACTTCTTAGCTTAGTTTCCTGGGATAGTTGGTAACCCTTGACATGTCCAACCTTGGTTATATGATCTTCAACCCAACTCCTCAGTCTTTAGAGGTCACAAAATCCACAGTCATGCATATTGTGAAAGCAGCCCTAGATTCCCTTCTTGTATTTATTCTTTCATTTATTCAAGTCATACTTATTGATTATCAACTAGAGATTTATCAATTAGAAAACTGACAAAAAAAAAAAACAACTCTGTGCTTTTATAGAGTCCACATTTCATTGTGGAAAGACAGAAAACAGAAAAATAATATATAAGTTCTTATAAATAGTGACATAAGAACAAAATAAAACAGAGAAAGGGGGTGGGAAGTACAATGTGTAGGTGTAGAAACTTCCTATGGTACCTGCAGTACCAAGGCATCCACCCCTTTCCACTAAATTTCTCTGATTCATGGGGAGCTAACCCCATCACTTGATTCAAGGGGACACTTATTTGTATAGGTCAATCATGATAATCCCAAAACCCTTGCCAATGTCAGTGGATCCAAAGCTAAATACAATTAACTCGTTTAACATTCCCCTGGCAAATCCAGGTTTGAACACATGGCCCAATTAATCTGATGGATTTGCATTCTAATATTGTATGAGAAGTATTTTTTTTTTTTTTTATCAAACTTCAACACAGAAACTTATTTTCCAGCTGCTGTGGGTAGCCAGATGTTGTTAGTTGAGGAAAAAAACCAACACACAAAGCTTAGATAAAGAATAGAGCCAGAGACTAATTCCTATCACCAAGTGGAGGCCACTATATTTTGTAACATTTTGTTAAGTGACATAAATATGACTTTATTGTCAAAGCCAGTTGTCTTTTGGATTTCTATTACTGGTTACATAAATGGTAGAGACTCTCTACCCTCAATAACTATTCATGTATTTTTTCTTCTCCCTGGAGTGCATTTCCTTTATTCTTTTCCTGGGTGACTACCAGAGCCAGCACATTTGAGATTTTTTTCCCCAAATCACCCCAGCCTAAGTTAACTGCTTTTCTCCTCTGTTTCTGTAGTACCACAATAGAGAATGAATCACACACTGCAATTGTGTGTTTATGTCAATTTTATTACATCGAAATTGGAGGAAAGTGATTAAATTATGATTAAGAAACCTCTATCTTTAATATTCTGTTTCAGTTATACAATCATATTTTAAACTTTAAGAATTGATAGGTAATACCTCCACCCTAGTCCTATCCTATAAATTTTAGCTATGTTATTGTACACCCAGGAAAGATAAAATTTAATCTTGCCTCACAGTTGCCACTTATCTGTTTTGACAACCAAATATAAAACCTGATTTTTTCTACTGAATGTGACAGGTTTCTGTTTACTGTGAACACAGATTCGAAATTATTTTCTTAGGACACAGATTTGAAAAGTCAGTTATGACCCTTAAGTTTCTTTTTAGGGGAACACATAGGTAATTTTCAAATTTTTAAGTTGTTTTAAATATAAAGGTTTTCTTCCCCCAAAAGGCAAAGTTTTAAATCCACTTAAAAATATTCCCTAAAGAGGCGCCTGGGCAGCTCAGTCGGTTAAGCATCCAACTCTTGATTTCACCTCAGGTCATGATCTCTCCCTCTCCTTCTGCTATCTTTCTCTCTCTCTCTCTCTCTCTTTTTTTTTTTTTTTACAGTGAAAGAAGCACCTTTTAATTTTATATAATTATTTTCACCAATGACCTAAGACTTTATATCAACACTCCAAGCAGTGTCTTTCATTTTGCATTCCAAAAGTAGGGTTAAGGACAGAACTCCAGCTCCTTCTGCTATCTCTTTCTAAAATAAATAAATTTTTAAAAATTCCCTATAATTATTCCTATTTCAAGTACTAACATTTCTTCCAAGTCACATATAGTCATAAGCAAAACTGCGAATTACAATTTTTATAACTCTAAAAGATACAACAAAAATGTTTTCCCCTTTTCATATGATTTTGACACATCAAGACTCCTATCTGAACCAACTTTTTTGTTTCCCCAGCAGGAGTCCCTCTTTAAAACTCTGCTGTGTCCTCTAGTTCACACTGAAAGTTGCATAGGAATTAACCTGCAAATGAGAAAAACATGCAAATGCATTTCTTCCTGGAAAGAGCCCTGTAAGAAACACATTCTACAATCTCATATTAATAAAAATAAAAATAGAAGAAGACAGGTAATTTGTGAAGGAAGCAGTAAAATAATTATCCAGATTGAACACAAGGGAGATACAGTAAAGTTTTCATACCATTCTAAACTAAATTTTAGCTAGAACTTCAAGATCTGCTTCTCCCCCTACAGAAACATACTTGTACAAAAGTTGTGATTTCTTCATTGCCTGTGTTTTGTTCTGCTGGCCTCAAGACAGCAGTACTTAAACAAAAGCTTACCTTCCATATAGGAAGACAAATGGGAACTTCCACAGGAAGCAGAGAAGATTAGAATCCCCCAGAGAATGTTGGGAACATGCTTATGCCTGATAAGTGGCTATAGAGTGAACTAAAAGCACTTAACCCATTGAAATGATTTAGGTAACTGTGAAGGTAGACACCATTTGCAATTATATTTCATATTTATGTGCATTTCTCAATTCTGATGTCTAAATTATGACTGGCAGTAATAATGAGAATGTAACG
Organism: Phoca vitulina; assembly: GCF_004348235.1. Lineage (NCBI taxonomy): Eukaryota > Metazoa > Chordata > Mammalia > Carnivora > Phocidae > Phoca > Phoca vitulina. Next base: position 63,564,100 of record NW_022589712.1, on the reverse strand, counting down.
TCAGATGCATGGAATGCTTCATAGATCTAGGAAAATGGCTTTAAATTTAATTTATAAATCTATAATTACACAATAAATATATTTAAACTTATTAAAGAAATTCCAGTGTGGTGTTAATAAGCATACAGAACAGAAAATGCCTTTTTTTGTTTTGGGTGGTTTTTTTTGTTTTTTTTTGTTTGTTTGTTTTTTTGAGAAGGAACCAATGCAATGGCTAGTCTTTATTGAAAAGAAGAAACTTTACAGTAACAGTTTAAGTAAATTAGTGCAAAGACTTAGTGGGCCAACTGGTGGGGCACCAGCTTGTAATGGGTTCCACAGCTAGAGCATGGCTGGGTCTCGCCTTTGTGCAGCCAGAACCAGATGACAGCACTATTATCCTCCTCACAGATGCAGCCTACTATTCACTTGTTGGTGATAGATGGGACTAAATTAGGGTCTTCCTTGGTGCCTGAAACTACTTTTGAGGCTAGCATATTGTATGAGTCCAGTCCCTTCCATGCAACCATCATGACCTCCCCCTCCAGCCCAGTCACCTGCTCATCGTCAGTAGGAACACCACCTCCAGATGCCATGGAGCACACCTCATTGGGACCACTGGCCCTGAGGGTCTGCTCAGCCAGCACTCCAACTCCACAAGGTAATCTTGAAGCCTTAACACATGATACAAATAGCAGCACTTCCGAGAACAGGCTCTAGAAAAGAAAATGTCCTAACAAAATATTAATCTCTCACTCCAATCTTCTTAATCCTAGTTGTAAATACTTAATTACTTTCTTTTAAACATTTCTGTTTTTATTTCTTTTCCTGTTTTCTAACAGCTTAAGGCTGTACTTCTTGATTTATCAATTTCAAAACTGTCAAATTACTCCCTCATAAGGGTTCAAAGTGGGAGATTTAATTTACTTAAATCTAAGCCACACCTTCTACTTTACAGTTGTCCCATGGTTATATCAGTGATAGAATATTTTAACAATGGATTCACTGAAGTGAAGACAGACCCCAATTTGTAGCATTCGCTAACTTCTGTGGCTAGTTTCAAGCTACCAGAGAACAGAGTTGAAAAATTCCCCAAAATTTAATAATTAGCTCTAGCAATTCAGGACAGGAAAGCCCCAGCATATTGTTAGACAACATCCACTTACACTAATGGTTACTTTTTTAACACTAAATAATATGTTTCTATTTATTGATGAAGGCTCTGCTTTCTGTATCTTCACTCAACACTTTCATCCTGCCTTCTGCCTTGAATCTTATTTAATGATCACTTTTATATAAAGATAGTATGTGTATTTAAATAAGAAATCATAATGAAGTCTTCTGTGTTTCCTCTTGATTCTTAAAGTTGAAAACTCATTAACAACAGTATATGAGTAAAACCATATAGGTATTGTTTCTTGCAAAGCCAGATGTTGTGTTAGTATTCTAGTACCATAACACTGCAATACTATAAGGGGTATACTCTTAGCATAAAGATCACTGCAACTCCCATTGGTAGCATTCCATTGATGTTTACAGTGATGAAACAAACCTTAATTTACTACATTTGTAGAACATGGTTTTCTTAACTAGAACTTCTGCTTTTTGGTTTTACGTTGGATTTGATTTTTCTTGGAGGTTCTAATTATTTTGTGCATATGCTGTGTGTCTATGGGTAAAAGTTTAGCATGTGTTTATCATATTCTTACCTTTATCTGCCTTTACAATCAGACTATTTTGTAACATCTATAAACCAAAAGCTGCCCTCTCGGGTTATTCTTTCTTCCTGTTTCCAATTCCTGGCTTTCTCTCTTTTCTGTCATTTCTACCACCACCTCCCTGGTTAAATCCAACCCTCCATCTACACTATGCTGCAACTGAGAATCTGACAGTGGCTAGAGAAAACTCACAACTATGCTGCCTGGTCACCCTCCAAAGTCATGATTACTAATTTTAAATGAGCTTTGAGAAATCAACAGGCCTCTTGCATTGCCTTAAGCCCACCCTCTCCCACTATTCACAATGTTTTATATCATATCTTGTTCTGTCTTCTCAAATATTCATACCTCTTTGATCATCCTAATGTCTGGTGATCTTCCTTTTAATTTTACTAAGAAAATACAACCTAGCATATATTCACCACCAAATCTACCAAGCAACCTGTACCTTTACCCACATATTCAGCCTGTCATTCTATCAAAATGGGGGCTGCCTCTATTCAAAGGCATTGCTCTTGAAGTACTTTCCTGCTCTCCTGAATCATTAAATTTTCATTTCTTTGAATGATTCCCATAATGATACAAGTATGCTGCAAATATCTCATCTTATATAATTAAGAGGATGTTGTACAGGCTCAAAGATAGAAAAATAGAGCAAGAGAATACAAAGCAATTTGTGAAAACAGTTATTTATATGCTAATTTGATATGGAACAGAGATAATACTTTGGATTAATGTTGAAGGGATGGACTAGCATAGTGTGGTACTGGGACTATCAGTTTTTATTTAGGAAGAAAATAAATTTGGATCTCTACTTCACAGTAATCACAAAAATTAATTACAAATAGGTTGACACTTCAATATGGAAAGTCAATGTTTAAGACTTTAGCCAAAAATAAATGAGACTATTATTCTTAACCTTTAAATAAACTGAAATTAGCACCAAAGTACTAAGGAAACCATTTATGAATTTTACTACAATGAATATAACAATTGAATTTTTATTTTCAAAAATGGAGGACTAGCTTGTTTCAAAACAAGCCACATACAGAAAAAAACTAAAGAAAATGGAAAATATTTAAAATATTAATTTGAAGGTGTAAGAAAGCTACCAAGTCTGTGAAGATTTGAGGGGCCAAGACCCCAGAGAGATGTGAAATTCATAGAAGTGAGCATATATTTGGCACTACGAGGAGTCTATGATCCTGATGTTGTAGCTGAGAGGATATGAATTTGAGCAAAAGCATTATCAAGATTTTAGCAATTTTATGGGAGCAACAGGACAGAAATCAAAGATCAAAGCCCAATGATAAGGAGAGTTTCTGGTAAACAGACTAGGCTTAGAAAAGGGCTATGTGACCAAAGTAAGAATAAGACAATTAAACCAGTTCTTGCTGCTATAAAGTGCATTTCTCTCCTGGAAGAATATTATATAATCTAGTACTTCAGGTTTTTTTCTAAAAATTTTCACAATCTCTGGAATCAAACAAAAATCACTAGGCATGCAAAGGGATAAAAATGGACCAAATATTAGGAAAACAAATATTGATAACAGCAGGATAGAAATCAAAGATCAACCTAACTATTATAGAATCCTAAGAGAAAATGAGGTGAAATGAAAATACCATACTCCTCTCCCGTACATAGTATGAAAATTCTAAATTAAAAAAAGAAAAGCAAATGAAATCACCACTGTATACAAAAGATAATATATGACAAACAAATAACATTTCATTTAAATATTCAAGGGCATCTATTATTTAAAACTCAACGTAATTCAACATAGGAAAAGAATAATAGAGAAAAATATGATCTCAGCAGATGCAGGGAAGCCATTTGATAATAGATTAGGAAATAAAGAAACTTCCTTAATCTGATAGTGTCTAAAAACAAAATAAACAAACCAAAACCAACCAACCAAACAAAAAAAAAAAACCAAAAACAAAACAAAAATCAGTTAACATCATGACAGATGGCAAAATAGTAAAATACTGAACAACTTTCCCCTGGAATGAGAATGAGATAAAGGTGATCTTTACCACCCCTTCTATTCAGCATTGTTCTGAAGAGCACTTGAGCATAGTATGACAAGGTGGAGAAAGGTATAAGGACTATAAAGGAAGAAAACAAAAACTAAAATTAGTCATAGAAGTAATCATTTTGTATACAGACATACAGAAGAATGTATAGAAGGGGTGCCTGGGTGGCTCAGTCGTTTAGCATCTGCCTTCGGCTCGGGTCATGATCCCAGAGTCCTGGGATCGAGCCCTGCATCGGGCTCCCTGCTCCGCGGGAAGCCTGCTTCTCCCTCTCCCACTCCCCCTGCTTGTGTTCCCTCTCTCGCTGTGTCTCTCTCTGTCAAATAAATAAATAAAATCTTTAAAAAAAAAAAAAGAATGTATAGAATCTTAATACAACTGTGGATTTAACAAGGTCATTTTATATATGTTTAATGTGAAAAATAAAATGTAGTTCAATATATTAGCAATTAAAATTAGAAAATGAATTTTTTATTTATTTATTTATTTATTTATTTTTTTTTTTAGAAAATGAATTTTTTAAAAAGGTATCACTTGTAATAGGATCAAGTAACATAAAATTCCTAGAATTAAATATACAAAAGATATGCAGTATCCCTGCAGAAAAAGAATAGATGTAAATTATTACCGAGAGAAATTAAATAAATGGAGGGATGTACCATAGTTATAGATCAAAGTCTCAGAATTGTAAAGATGCCAAATCTTTCCAAATTGACCTATTGTTTCAAGGAATATCAATCAAAATTCCTACAGTTTTGTGTATATGTGTGTATATGTGCAAATTTGCAAGCCTATTGCAAGGATTAAAAATAACCAAGATAATCTTGAGAAAAAGAAAGTTCAGAGGACATAAGTAGTATGGTATAGACACAATGATAGGTAAATATTTCAACTGCACATAATACAAAGTCCAGAAAGAGACTCACATGTGTTCGATCACTTGATTTATGACAAAACTAGTACTGCATCACAAAGGGAGAATAAACAGCCTTACAAATAAATAAATGGCTCTGGATCATTTACATACACATATAATCTCTAATTCATACCATACACAACATCAAATCCAGATGAGAATATAAAAAGCAAAACAAAAAAGCTTCTAGAAGAAAATGTAAGAATATTTTCAAGACTTGGAGTAGGCAAATTACTTGAATATAACATGCAAAAAAAGCACGAACTATGAAGAAAAAGATTTTTAAATTGGATTCTTCATCAAAATAAACTACTAAAAAATGAAAGGGTAAACCACAGAGTGACATAAGTTATTTGCAATACACATAACCAACAAGGAATTTATATCCAAGATATAAATATCAATAAAGAGAAGACAGGTAATGTAAAAGAAAAATGGGCAGGCAACTTGAGCTGACAATTCACAAGAGATTTCTAAATGGCCAGTGATAAAGTTCTCAATCTCATTAGAAATCAGGAAATGCTAATTGAAACCACAAGAATTTTCCATCTCATAGCCAATTAAAGTTTTCCACAAAGTGAAGCTTAAAAGGAAATTTAAGTTGTTTCTGAAAATTAAATACTGTCCACTGTTTAGTTTGCTGGTTTGGGTTATATACATGATAATATTTCTTTAATATCTTAGTGCCCTCCATTTTCTCTTTTCTTTTTCAAAACTCCTCTTGAAAAAAAACATCATCTTGCTGCATGGGTCCTCTCTGACTTTTCCTATATCCTCAGATATTTTATTATATTCTGTTCTTTTATGTTCTTTGTTCTTCGAAGTTTATTTATTTTTAGATCTGTTAAAAAACAAAACTGAACTGAGTATATCTGAAGATCTAATTGTTTTTATTAAATGACTCAGGAGTCAGGCACCACCCCACAAAGTAGAGGGGAGCTCCATGAGCTAAACCAAAAAAGGTTTTTAAAGACAGAGAGGGCATTTAAAAAAAAAAAAAAAAAAAAGATTAGGAAGAAAGAAATTTATTAGCAAGGAACGCATTGTTTAGATAAGGCTTTCCTCCTAAAGGGAACAGAAAAGGTGAATCAGTAAATTTCCTAGAATTGACCAGCAAATTGCATGTTGACTAGTTGAAGGTTACATTCCTGAGGAGTTGAAACTGCAGTTAGGTTCGATATTAAGTCTTAGTTTACTGGCTGGAGGCTTAACCTAAACCATTTTGGGCCTGCGGTTTTCTTTTTAACAGATCTCTTATAATTTCATGGCTGTAATATCTTCTAAAATCTGAGCACATTGCTTTATTAATTATTTATTTTATTTTTCTTACCTTCTATTCTCTCAATTCTCTATTTTTCTGGCATGGTCCAATTTTCTGTGGATTCATCTTGGTCTTTCTCTTTCAGAATTCCTGTTTTCCTCCAATCATTGGTTGGGTTCCTGGGTAAGCAGATTATGAGATAGAGTTTAGCATGCAAAGTATTTATTAGGGAGTGCCCTTTGGCATCAACAGCAGAAGAAGACAGGGGAAGAAAGCAGAGCTGAGCAGTGAAAGAAACTGATTTGCAGTGCAGGCTCAATGTCGGCCTCCAATGACCTCATGGACAACTCTCAATCCAGAATGATTCTTTAGAATATCCTCAGATGAACTGAGATGGTCAGACATAAACTCTCACACCAATCAGTTCTTGGATGTAGGTCTCGCCAGGAAAGGTTGTGATTGGGCTGAGGCCCTCTGCAGCTGAGGCAACTACTGAAGAGACTGGCAGCTAAAGTCCATCTGCCCACGATGCTCCCAGAATCTGACACCACAAGTTCTTCATTGAGGGAGGAATGCCTGGGAGATTCTTCACAATGTCTTCTACATCCTAGGTGTCGAGTGGTCCATTGTTTTACTCTTATATTTAAAAGCCAGTCATTTTTTTGCAAGGGGAATTCATCAGACTATTACCCAATGGCCAAATCTGACCCGTTGTACTTTTGTAATAAAAATATAATCAAACAGAACCATTCGCATTTATGTTTTGCCTATGGCTACTTTTATGCCATAGACAGAGTTGAGTAATTACAACAGAGACATTATGGCACACAAAGCCAGTAATACTATCTATCTGACCTTGTACAAAAAAAGGTTTGCTGAACCTTGTTCTAGAAAAGTAGTGTGCTTTCTATATGGTTGTGCAGTTAGGGCTATTTCCCTCTAAACATCTTCCCTGAGTTGGAATTTATAACAATAACAACAATTAATTTAATTGAGCACTTATCATTGAGAAACCTTTTACTCTCTCTCATAAGACCTACTGAACCCCAGGCATCCTGGTTCCAGATTCCAGGCCCCTAACTACTGGAACGTCTCTATGCAGAGTTCGTTGAAGAATAGCTTCCTCTTACTGAGCAAGAGTCCATCAGACTTTGAGCTCCCCCCTGCATGCCAGAATTTAGAAGCATAATCATGTAAACTAGAATCACTTTCTTGGAGAAGTGCCCTGAGTTTTTAGGTCTTAGAATAAATGTCTGATGGTGTTTTGCTATGCACATGTTTGGGGTCAGAATGGTAGAGTTGGGAAACAGCCAAAGGTGTTCCATAGATACCTGATTTGGGCCCCTGTTCTCACTCCAGGCTACTCTGAATCAATTTCTAGTTTCTGGGATTCCCTAGAGCTCCTGCATACCTTCTTCCTCCACCTATTTCAACACTTGTCATACATTTCCATCATCCTCCTTTCAAAAAAGCACTGTCCTCTGAAACCCTCTTAGACTCTTCCATTACAATTCATCTTCTCCATTTCAATGTCCCTAACAGCCCTACAAGGTGAATGCCTATGCTCAATCAGCTGTTTTGATATTTTGGGTTTTTTAAATTATACAATAGCTCAAGAAGAAAGGTTAAGTCATTTTTAGTGTTCAGTTTGGGGTTTTTAATTGATAATGAATACTTAAATATTAAATATTTACATTTTAGGAATATTAAGTCCATGTAGTGAGTGTTTGACACCAGTGCCATGTGGAGCCTGAGGCAAAAGAAAAATTCAGTAATATTGATCCTGTCTTATTTAAAAGTTTGATATTCTGTTCATCATGGATGTTCTTGCATTAATATTGACTTTAAAAAATACTGCATTGAGTATTTTTGTATCTTCATTACTGAATATTTTGGTGTCCCTTTAAATTTTGTGCCCAAGCAAGTACCTCACATGCTTTAATCTTGTTCCAACCCTGCTTGACAAGGTCCTCAAAGCTCTTGATTATATGATATTTTCATTAAGGGATAGTGATAATCATAGAATTATGAATACTAATATAAAAAAGGATACTATAGAAACACATATAGCCAAAGCTTTTATGCCACACTCAGATGTTAGTTATTATAGCTCATTTATATATTTGTTCTTATAGATAAAAGTATTCTCATTTCCAAGAGAATGTGTTAAAATAAAGAGCTACCATAGAAGGTATAGGAGCAGATAATTCATTAAAACACTAACTACTTGTATTATGTGGAATTTTCTTATATGAAAACTAATTGGTTGAGATTAGGAGAAAAGAGCTAAGCTTTAATATGGAGCAGAAGAGGTGGAATCCTCTTAAACATGAGGAGAGTCAACCTTTTAGATGCAGAGCTAGGTGCCAAAAAATCAACAAGAGATCAATAATTTGCTTTAGACAGGGCAATTTCTGAAAGCCTTGGAAAACAAGCTGTAAGAATAATAAAAGTCACAGTTCTACATTCGCCTGAACTAATTTTCTGTATTCTAATTCTGTACAAAGCATCAAATGCATTACTGCCCCCCCATAAAAAGGTCTCAGTAAATGTATATTGCTCTAGCAAATGAAACACTTAAAAGGATTTGTACATTTTACTCACTTATATTTTCAATTTAAATTTTCTGGATGTTTCAAAAATTATATAAAAATAGAATGCTACTGCATTAATAAAATCAATAGCAATAATCATAATAAATATTGAGTAGTAAAAAATGCCAAAAAGATAGGCATCTTTGTTTATGATAAATGTTGGCAAGATGGAAGCAGTACATTTACTAATGGAATCATACAATCATAAAGTATTTCATACATAAATATCCAAAATAAAATTATCATTTTCCAGGAATGAAAACACTTCAAAATTATAGTGTGCACAGCTCTAAATTGATCCTATGAGTGGATTCCAGAAAAATCATTTACCACATGGTTATATTTAAGATGCCACACAAGTTTCCTGAATACTCTAAAGGTGGAGTCACCAATGCCCAAAACTACTGATAATAAGAAGGACAAAAACCCCACATATTCAGAGGACTTAAGTGCTTCATGTAACAGAAGATACAAATTAAGAAAACACAAAGACAGTTTACAATGATATACACAGAAGGCAAATTATTGTGTTTTTTTTGACATTGCCTAAATATTTTATTTAAATGCTTTTTTAAAAAGTATTCGCAAATTAATATTTTAATTATTCATCATGCTTAATTTCGTATAAGCCACTCCCAGCCATTATAGTCTAAAAATTCTTCATCTACATCATGATTGCAATTTTGATTGTCATCAGATTCACTTACTTCATGCTGTTTCCTCTTTGAGAGGCAATATAGCACATGGTTAGAGTACAGATCCTAAAGTCAGGCTGCCTCATTGATAGCCCAGATTTGTGACTTTAGACATGGTACTTAACTTCTTGGGTCTCAGGTTTAACATCTGTAAAATTAAAATTACAATTTTATGTGATTTTTAAAAATTTTTAATTCCAGTATAATTATCATAGAGTGTTATATTAGTTTTGGGTGTACAATGCAGTGATTCAACAATTCTGTACATTACTCAGTGCTCATCGTGATAAGTGCACTCAATCCCCTTCACCTAGTTCACCCATCCCCCCACCCACCTCCACTCTGGTAATCATCAGTTTGTTCTCTATAGTTAAGAGTTTCTTGGTTTGTCTTTTATTTTCTTTGTTCATTTGTTTTGTTTCTTAAATACCATTTATGAGTAAAATCATAGGGTATTTGTGTTTCTCAGACTGACTTATTTCTCTTAGCATTATACTTTCTCCATACATCCATGTTGTTGCAAATGGCAAGATTTCATTCTTTTCAAATGACTAATATTCCATTGTAAATATATATCACACCTTTTTTATTGATTCATCTACCAATGGACACTTGGGCTGCTTCCATAATTTGGCTATTGTAAATAATGCTGCAATAAACATAGTGGTGCATGTATCTTTTCAAATTAGTGTTTTTCTATTCTTTGGATAAATATCCAGTAGTGGATTACTGGATCATATGGTAATTTTATTTTTTGAGGAACCTCCATACTGTTTCCCACAGTGGCTGCACCAGTTTGCATTCCCATCAACAGTGCACAAGGATTCCTATTTCTCCACATCCTCACCAATAATTATTGTTTATTGTGTGTTCCATTATAGCAATTCCGACAGGTGTAAGATGATATCTCATTGTAGTTTTGTTTGCATTTCCCTGATGATCAGTGCTGTTGAGCATCTTCTCATGTGTCTGTTGGCCATCCGTATGTCTTCCTTAGAGAAATGTCTGTTCATGTCAACTGCCCATTTTTAATTGGATTATTTGAATTGAGTATTGAGTTGTGTAAGTTCTTTATAAATTTTGGATACTGACCCCTTAGCAGATATATCATTTGCAAATATCTTCTCCTACTTAATAAGCTGTCCTTTAGTTTTACTGATAGTTTCCTTTCCTGTGCAGAAGCTTTTTATTTTGATCTTTATTTTTGCTTTTGTTTCCCCTGCCTCAGCGGACATATCTGTGGCTGATATTAAAAACATTACTGCCTGTGCTCTCTTCTAGGAATTTTATGGGGTCAGGTCTCATATGTAAGTCTTTAATTCATTTTGAGTTTATTTTTGTGTATGGTGTAGCAAAGTGGTCCAATTTCATTCTTTTGCATGTAGCTGTCCAGTTTTCCCCACACCATTTGTTGAGGAGACTGTCTTTTTCCCATTGGATATTCTTGCCTCCTTTGTAAAAGTTTAATTGACCATAAAAGTGTAGATTTATTTCTGGACTCTATTCTGTTCCATTGATCTATATGTCTGTTTTTGTGCCAATACCATACTGTTTTGATTACTACATTTTGTAGTATATCTTGAAATCTGGGATTGTTATACTTATTATTTTGTTCTTCTTTTTAAAAATTGCTTTGGCTATTCTGGGTCTTTTGTGGCTCCATACAAATTTTAGGATTATTTGTTCTAGTTCTGTGAAAAATGCTGTTGGTATTTTGATAGGGATTTCATTAAATATGTAGATTGCTTTGGGTAGTATGAACATTCTAACAATATTTGTTCTCCCAATCCATGAGGAGGGATATCTTTCCATTTCTTTGTTTAATTTCTTCCATCAGTGTTTTATGGTCTTCAGAGTATAGGTCTTTCACCTCTTTGGTTAAGTTTATTCCTAGGTATCTTATTATTTTTGGTGTAATTGTAAATGGGATTGTTTTCTTAAATTATCTTTCTGCTACTTCATTTTCAGTTTATAGAAATGCAACAGATGTCTGTATATTGATTTTATATGCTGTGGCATTACTGAATTCATTAATCAGTTCTAGTAGATTTTTTGGTGGCGTCTTCAGGATTTTCTATACATAGTATCATATCATCTGCAAATAGTGAGAGTTTTGCTTCTTCCTTACCAATTTGGATGCCTTTTATTCCTTTTTCTTGTCTGATTGCTGGCTAGTACTTCCAGTATTATGTTGAATAAAAGTGGTGAGAATGGACATTCTTGTCTTGTTCCCGATCTTAGGGGGAAATCTCTCATTTTCCCCATTGAGTATAATGTTAACTGTGGGTTTTTCATATAAGGCATATATTATGTTGAGGTATGTTGACTCTCAACCTACTTGGTTGAGGGTTTTAATCATGAATGGATGTTGCACTTCATCAAATGCTTTTTCAGCATTTATTGAAATGATCATATGGTTTTTATCCTTTCTTCTGTTAATGTGATGTATCACAATGATTTGTGAATATTGGACCATCCTTGCATCCCAGGAATAAATACTACTTGATTCTGGTAAATTATTTTTTTAGTGTATTGTTGGATTCAATTTGCTAATATTTTGTTAAGGATTTTTGCATTCATATTTATCATAGATATCGGCCTACAGTTCTCTTTTTTAGTGGTGTCTTTGTTTTTGGTATGAGCGTAAGGCTGGCCTCTTAGAAGGTATTTGGAAGCTTTTCCTCCTCTTCTATTTTTTTGAATACTTTGAGAAGAGTAGGTATTAACCTTTCTTTAAATGTTTGGTAGAATTCACCTGTGAAACCATCTAGTCCTAGATTTTTGTTGAGAATTTTTTGATTACTGGCAAAAGGTCTGTTCAAATTTTCTATTTCTACCTGTTTCAGTTTTGCAAGGTTAATTGTTTCTAGAAATTCATTTATTTCTTCAAGGTTGTTCTATTTGTTGGTGTATAATTTTTTGTAATATTCTCTTAAAATCTTCTGTATTTTTCTGGTGTCAGTTGTTATTTTTCCTCTTTCATTTCTGATTTTGTTTATTTGAGCCCTATTTCTTTTTTTTTGGATGAGTGTGGCTAAAAAATTATCAATTTGGTTGATCTTTTCAAAGAACCAGTTCCTGGTATCATTGGGTTTTTTTTTTAGTTTCCTATTTTGTTTATTTCTTCTCTAATTTTTATTATTTACTTCCTTCTATTGTTTTGGGGTTTTGTTTGTTCTTCTTTTTCTAGCTCCTTTAGCTATAAGGTTATGTTAGTTTTTTGTTTTGTTTTGTTTTGTTGTTTTTCGATTTTTTGTTACTTCTTGAGGTAGGTCTATATTGCCATAAACTTCCCTTCTTAGAACAGCTTTCCCTATATCCCAAAGATTTTGGACCATTGTGTTTTCATTTTCATTTGTTTCTGTGTGTTTTTTTTTTTTTAATTTCTTCTTTGATTTCTTGATTAACCCATTTATTGTTTAGTAATGTGTTATTTAACCTCTGTTTTTATGTTCTTTCCAGATTTTGTCTTGTGGTTGATTACTAGTTTCATGGCATTGTGGTTGGAAAAGATGCATGGTATGACATCAATCTTTTTGAATTTGTTGAGACTTGTTTTGTGGCCTACTATGTGATCTATTCTGGGGAATATTCCATGTGCACTTGAAAAGAATGTGTATTTCACTGTTTTTGAATGGAATGTTCTGAATATATCTGTTAGATCCATCTGGCCCAATATGTCATTCAAAGCCAATATTTCCTTGTTGATTTTCTGTTCGAATGATCTATCCATTGGCGTTAAGTGGGGTGTTAAAGTCCCCTACTTTACTGTTTTACTATCGACTACTTCATTTATGTTTGTTATTAGCTGTGTTATGGATTAGGGTGCTTCCACGTTGGGTCCACAAATATTTACAATTGATATATCCTTATTGGATTATTCCCTTTATGGTTATATAGTATCCTTCTTTCTCTTGTTACAGCCTTTGTCTTAAAGTCTATTTTGTCTTATATCAGAGTATTGCTATTCCACTTTCTTTTCACTTCCATTTGCATGATAAATGCTTTTCTGTCCCTTCACTTTCAATCTGCATTTGTCTTTACGTCTGAAATGAGTCTCTTATAGGCAGTATATAGATGAGTTTTCCTTTGTTATCCATTCCATCACAGTGTGTCTTTTGATTAGAGCATTTAGTCCATTTACATTCAAATTAATTATTGCTAGGTACATACGTATTGCCATTTTGTTTCTTATTTTATGGTTGTGTTTGTATTTCTTCTCTGTTCCTTTCTTGTTCTCTTCTCTCATGGTTTGCTGGCTTTCTTCAGTGTTATACTTGGATTCCTTTTTCTTTATTTTTTTGCATACCTATTACCAGTTTTTGATTTGTGGTTACCACTAGGTTTATATACAATATCTTATACATATAGCTGCCTAATTAAGTTGATGGTCACTTATGATTTAACCTATTCTAAAAGCACTAAATTTTTACTCCCTCCCCTCTTTTATGTATGTGGTGTCATAATTTACCCTTTTATTTTGTGAATCTCTTGACTGATTTTTATAGATCAGATTTATAGAATTAATTTACTGCTTTTGTGTTTCCTACTTTCCTTGCTCTTCCTCATGGTCTTTCTGTTCCACTCAGAGAGTCTCCTTTAACATTTCTTGTAGGGCTGGTTTAGTCATCATGAATTCCTTTAACTTTTGTTTGTCTGGTAAACTCTATCTCTGTTATTCTGAATGGTAGCCTTGCCAGATACAGTGTTCTTGACTGTAGTGTTTTTGTTTTTGTTTTTGTTTTTCCTTCAGTACTTTGAATATATTATTCCACTCCCTTCTGTCCTACAAAATTTCTGCTATAAAAGCAGCTGATGGCCTTATAGGGTTTCCTTTGTTATTGTTTTCTTTTTCTTGCTGCTTTTAAAATTCTCTCTTTATCACGACTTTTTGCCATTCTCATTACTATGGGTCTTGGTGTGGACCTCCTTGGGTTGATTTTGTTAGGGGCTCTCTATACCTCCTGCATCAGGATTTCTGTTTCCTTCCCCAGATTCAGGAAGTGTTCAGCTTTTATTTCTTCAAATGCATTTTCTGCCTCCCTGTTCTCTCTTTTCTCCCTCTAGGATCCCTATAATGTGAATGTTTTTATGCTTGATGGTGTTGCTGAGTTCTCTTAATCTATTCTCATTTTTTATAAGTCTTTTTTCTCTCTCCTGTCCAGCTTGATTGCTTTCCACTACTCTCTTCTCCAGGTCACTAACCCTGTCTTCTTCCTCTAGTCTGCTATTTATTCCCTCTAGTGTATTTTTAACTTGTTATTGAGTTCTTCCTCACTGATGAGTTCTTTTTTATAGTTTCTATCTCTTTGTTGAAGTTCTCACTAATATCCTCCACCCTTTTCTCAAGTCCATTGAATATCTTTATGACCATTACTTTAAATTTGCTATCAGGCATATTAGTTATCTCTGTTTCATTTAACTCTCTTGCTGTGATTTTGTCCTGTTCTTTCATTTGAAACATATTCCGCTGCACCCTCATTTTGATTAATTCTCTGTCTGTTTCTATGTGTTAGGAAAGTCAGCTATGTCTCTTGCTTTTGAAAATAGTGGCCTTATAAAGAAAAGGTCCTATAGTGCCCTGCAGTGCACTGTCCCCTATTCACCAGAACCTGGTGCTTCAACGGTGTCTCATGTGTGTTGCATGTGCCCTACTGTTGTGGCTGAGCCATGTTTGCCTTTAGTTCAGTCTTTTTCAATGGTTCTCTTTGCCTGTTGTGTGTATAGTTTGGTCCCTATGTTGTTAGTGGGCCAGAATGGGGCCACCTTGGTCCTGTATTGGGTCAGGCCAGGCATTTGCCAGAGCTGCAGTTGCACCAAACTTCAGGGTGCTCCTTCTGTGTTATCCCCTGAGATGCTTTCATTAGTGGGCAGGGCTTATAGACAGACCCAATGTCTGCCCCCAGCCCACTGTCAGGGCCACAGTCAAACTGCTATGTCTGGTTTTCTTCCCCTCTCCCTCAGTCAGGAGTCACTTTGGGGTGGTGCTGACCCCTGTCAAGGCTGCTTGCACACTGCCACTTGTGACACTACTTTGGGTGAACTCCTGCTGAGGAAGTGTTAAGGGCAGGGTGCACAGTGTTAGCAAAGTTTATGCGGGTCTGCTGTGGGAGGGGTCCTGGAGGGCTTTGGAGAGCTGCTGAGGGCAGGCTGGGGGGAATGTCTGCAGAAGAATGCTGGGGTGGGACACGCTGTTAGCAAGCTCTAGGTTCACAGGCTGTACTGGTTCCCATAGGTGTCCATATATCTAGACTGGGAGGCTGGGGAGGGAAATCATGCCTGCCAGCTCTTTTGTTCCTGGAGAAGTCTCCCAAAGATCCTTGCCCCTCCAGCACATGATCTGAGATTTGTAAACAAATCTCCCCACCCCATATTCCCCAGGTGTTTTTCAAACTGCTGCTTTTATGTTGTATCTCAATGGGACCATTTGTTATACTGTCTCTTTAAGGGTGAGGACTCAGTTTCCTATCACTCCCAGGCTCTCCCAGAGCCCAGCCATTGATTTTTAAAGTTCCAGGTGCTAAGTCCCACTGATTTTAAAAACTTGCAAATTCAAGCTCCTCTCATTTTCAAAACCAAATGTTATGGGAATTTGTCTTCCCAATGCAGTTCCCTCATGCCTGGGGTGCCTGGTGTGGGGTATCCTCCTCTCCCCTTTCCATGCTCCCTGCATCCCTCCCTCCTGTGGACAGTCCTGCAGGTCAGTTTGGCCCCTGACCACATATCTGCCCTTCTTACCCTCTTTTAATGTGGACTCTTCTCTACATTTGGCTGTGGAGAGTCTATTCTGCCAGTCTTCAGGTCATTTTCTGGGTTATTTACTCTGATAGGGTGTTATCTAGGTGTATCCATGGGATGAGGTGAGCTAGGATCCTCTTACTCTGCCATCTTCACTGGAAGTCTCTGTTGTTGTTTTTTTTAAAATTAGATGAGAAGACACAATGCCTGACATAGAGAAAGTGCTAAATAAGTATAAGCTATTGATGTTATAATAAAAATAATGGTAATAATAAATAAATAATAAATTTGGAGAACTGATTTTTAGGTAAACATTGTTAGCATGAGCATAGAATATCCCACAGGAAACACCTTAGATGTCACTGTAAAAATGTGTTTCTCTATGTGTATACATGTTTTCTGCTCTCCAACTTCAGATTGTCTACATAACCTCTAAGCTGGAGGAATAGTACATACCATTTGCACATGTCTTTTCCTTGAGGAAAACTTTTCCCTTAAATCCCGCTGCTTTATAACAGTCCATGTGGGCTAGTGCTCATAAAGTTCTGCTTAGGAGGAAAACCACTTGCTAGAGACATGAGCCTTGGAAGATGCTAGCACTTGAAGATGTTGCCCCATCCCTGCTTAAAGCAAAGACATAGAACAACAGTGGTGTCCACGTTCAGATGAAAAGTAAGTTAATAGTAGATGCTTTTACCCTGACTTTTTTAATAGTGTTGAGCATTATAAAATGGAAAATCATAATCAGTCACCTCAAAGATCAAGATTTGGTTTATTATAGACTGAAGATTTATAAGGGCATACTCTTTCTATTGAAAATGAAATGTGCAAAAGATCCTGGAACAGATTTCAAGGGATGCAGCACACCTGTTTCCAGGAACAGAAGCATCAAATAAGCTATCTTTGATACTGTAAAATAAAATGAGGAAATTAAAAGTATCATTCCATTAGCTCATGTTCTCTTTCCTCCCCTACTCCTCTGCTTTTTGCTCATACTGATTCTTGCCTGGAACTGCTTTCCTGACCTTTTAAGCTTTCTTTCTGGATGATCATCATTTATTATTGCTGATCACTCAAACTTCAGCTTGCATATTACTTCTTCCAGGAAGACAAAGCTAGGTTAGGAGCCCACCATCATTTGTGATGTAGAGCACCTGAACGTCCTATATCACACTATTTGTCACATTTTATAACGCTGCCTCTTTGCTTGTTCATATCATCACTGCATAGAAACTCTTTGAAACCAAATATTATTCATGTCTTGTTTACAGTCATATCCCCAGAACTATCCCTGGGTCAGTGTTCAAATATTTGTGAAAGAAAAGTAGAGAGAGAAGGGAGGAAGGGAAAATAGAAATGGAGGCATTTCAACAATGGCAGAGCTGCCAGAAATTTCAAAAACAAGGTGCTATGTGGTCCTAGACTCAGCTGTGGCACAAAGCGAGGGACGTTAGGTTAGTCCATGAGGGCAATTCAAACATTTTTCCTTATACCAACTTGAATTTAACTTTTACATCCTTTTTCATGGCAAAGCTAGGAACGGAAACATCTCATACTGGCTTACTTTGTTTGCTAGACTTTTTTCAAGCCTGAAGACAAAAATATCCTTAAAACAATTTAACCCATCTGAAATAATGGTGAAGAAAACTCTGTATGCAAAAGTAATCCAGTGATAATTAATAAACAGAATGGCAATATTATTTTTGTTTCTTTGAGAAAGATTTTTTCCATGATTTCTTATTCATCTGACTTCCAGTTGAATTCAGGCAGTAGAGAAATCTAGCAGGAGTTTAAACGGAAAGAAGAGAGTAAGGTCAGGGTGTTTATTTTCCTGGCTACTCCCTCCCTTTTAAAGTGACCTCAAACTGGCTAATCCCTGAACCAAAAGTCACCCAAAAGACTCTAGCAGCAGCAAATGGCACTCTACTCTCTCTCTCTCTGGGTTCCAGGAACCTCTCTTGATCACCATAGGCCTAAAGAGGGTACCAGCTCAGCTGCTGCTGAAGCCAGATTCTTGTAGTAGCCTGTGATCCTCCTATACCCACCATTTTAATGTCATTAAACACACGTGAATTATTCTATTTTCAGTGTTCCATATATTTTCTGTTGACTTGAAATTGATACAGAAAATGGGTATCTCTGTCAAACATCTTTGATATATATATTTTTTTTAAGATTTTTTTTTTATTTATTTGACAGAGAGAGAGACAGCGAGAGAGGGAACAGAAGCAGGGGGAGTAGGAGAGGGAGAAGCAGGCTTCCCGCTGAGCAGGGAGCCCGATGTGGGACTTGATCCCAGGACCCTGGGATTATGACCTGAGCCAAAGGCAGCTGCTTAACGACTGAGCCACTCAGGCACCCAATATTCTTTAAAGCAAAATATATACATGACTAATTTAATGCTTCTCTTTATTTATTATTTTATAAAATTATAAATTCAGACACAGTATTTTTATCTGGAGGAAAAAAGAATCATATATTTAGTGAGTAAATCCAGGGTCTGCTCTGCTGTTGCGTACACACAGATTATTCTTCTCAATATTTTACTAATATTTTTAAAACTTGAAATTAAGTTTTATATTAATCTATATTAATCTATTACATCATTTTTCCTGACTTGGAACCTCTTGGTGGCCCACCCAACCTCTATCTCCCTTGTCCTAGAAGAACCCAACTTGTATTTAGTAATCTACCCTATTTTTCACTCCAAAGTGGAATTCTGATTGGCCTATGTAGCCAAGCTATGCATAGGATTCCCTTGGTCAGGTGGATCAAGATTTTGAGGGCTCTGAAAGCATAAAATTTGGGGGTTGTCTTTAAGAAAAATAATATGAATTATGAATATAAAATATGAATGATTAAATATTTATTAAAAATGAGAAAATTAACAAATTTAAAAATTTAAGGCTGACTGAAAATACTCTAAGCATAGCAAAATCTAAAAAATAATATAATTTTAATGAACTGCTTGACTCTACATTTTCCTTCATTTTCAAAATGCATAGTCCTTGATCACCACTTCTTGAAAATAATTTTATAGTATAATTTTCTATAGAGAGAATAAAAATATGCTTAGTCTTTGATCCAGCAAAATTAAAATCACATTTTGTTTTTATTATTGATAATCACTTGCTGTTTTTAGTTTTGCTCCTGGCATGTACCCTACAAGTAGAGAAATTCTGATGAATTCTGTTTCATGTAATTCCATCAAAAGGACAAAAAATGTATGATTTATTGATACTTGTATATTTTACAGTATGAAATGTGTTCCAGATAAGAATAATCTTCCATTTTAAAAAAGCTATAGAGGAGAATTGAATCCTCAGCTAACAATTTTACTCTTCTGATATTAGAAGGATAATCCGTAGGCTGTTTCTTACTTTCTACATTTCAAATCTTTTTATTTTCTACCACTATCCACACCCTGCCAGCTCCAGACACTTTAAGATATGTCCATATTATGATTCAACCTGAGCACAATGTGTAGTAAGCTAGAAGGCTACAACTAAAAGTGAAGATGACTGCAGACCACATAAATATATACTATTAATCCAAAACAATGTAAACTACCAACTCAAAACCTCACTAGCAGAATCCCCCAAATATTTAAAACTTGAACATCATCTGAAATAAAGGGTAGTGTAAGGGAGAATAGGTCAAAGTTCAAAGACACAAGAGTTTTAACTGAGACTAAAATAGTTTATTTTGTAAATTTTACAAAAAAAGAAAATATGAACATATAAACGTATATATTAGAGCCTCTCTCTGGGGCTTAGGAAAAGCTCATACAATTAATGGGCCTAATGCTTCATTATCTTAACATTAAATCCACCTCTGTCTCTGGTGATTGTATTTGGCCCAGGTTCAGGCAGGCACCCCACTCTCTAGCCTGCAATCAGAGTGAGGAGAAGTATTGTTTTACATGTATTGGAGACACATTTCTCTACCTTCTTCACGGCAACATGAAAAAATAGTTTTTTTAGAATCCTGGAGAAACTGGCCAAGGTAAAGTTAATGCTGGTTGATGTAGATACTATCCTTGGAGCTTACCCTATGTTTGGATTTATAAATGATCAAGAAAATAGTGTTTAAACTAGTTTGCATTAGTCTCATCCTAATACAATTAATTTGCATTATTTCTGAAAGGCTATTGTTTGAATAAAGCTAATTTACATTTTAACAAATTTAATTCTCAAATATGAAATTATCTTATTTCCTATTTGAAAATCATTATATAACTTGAAGTCCAGAATTGTGATGTCACCAGCTTTGCTTTTTTTTTTTCAAGGTTGCTTTGACTATTTGGGGTCTTTTGTGGTTCCATACAAAATTTAGGATTGTTTGTTCTAGCTATGTGAAAAATGCTGGTGGTATTTTGATAGAGATTGCATTAAATGTGTAGATTGCTTTGGGCAGTATGGCCATTTTAATAATATTTGTTCTTCCAAACAATGAGCATGGAATGTCTTTCCATTTCTTTGTGTCATCTTCAATTTATTTCATAAGTGTTCTATAGTTTTCAGAGTAAGGTCTTTCACCTCTTTGGTTTGGTTCATTCCTAGGTATCTTACTGGTTTTGGTGCAATTGTAAGTGGAATTGATTCCTTGATTTCTCTTTTGGCTGCTCATTCTTGGTATATAGAAATGCAACAGATTTCTGTACATTGGTTTTGTATCCTGAGGTTATACTGAATTTGTGTATCAGTTCTAGCAATTTTTAGGTGGAGTCTTTCAGGTTTTCTACATAGAGTATCAGGTCCTCTGTGAATAGTCAAAGTTTGACTTCTTCCTTGCTGATTTGGATGCCTTTTATTTCTTTTTGTTGTCTAATTGATGAGGCTAGGACTTCCAGTACTATGTTAAATAACAGTGGTGAAAGTGGACATCCCTGTCTTGTTCTCTGACCATAGAGGAAAAGCTCCGTTTTTCCCCATTGAGGATGATATTAGCTGTGGGTTTTTCATATGTGGCCTTTATTATATTGAAGTATGTTCCCTCTAAACCTACTTTGTTGAGGGTTTTTTTATCATGAATGGATGTTGTATTATGTCAAATGCTTTTTCTGCATCTACAGCAATGATCATATGGTTCTTATCCTTTCTTTTATTAATGTGATGTATCACGTTGATTCATTTGTGAATACTGAACTACATTTGCAACCCAGGAATAAATTCCACTTGATGGTGGTGAATGACTTTTTTAATGTATTGTTGGATTTGGTTTGCTAGTATTTTATTGAGAATTTTTGCATCTGTGTTCATAGGAATATTGGCCAGTAGTTCTCTTTTTTAGTGGTAGTTCTCTTTTTAGTGGTATCTTTATCTGGTTTTGGTATCAGAGTAATGCTGGTGAGGATGTGGAGAAAGGGGAACCCTCTTGCACTGTTGGTAGGAATGAAAACTGGTTCAGCCACTCTGGAAAACAGTATGGAGGTTTCTCAAGAAGTCAAAAATAAAACTACCCTATAATCCAGCAATTGAACTGCTAGGAATTTACCCAAAGAATACAAAAATACTAATCCAAAAGGATACATGCACCCCGATGTTTATAGCAACATTATCTACAATAGCCAACTTATGGAAATAGCCCAAGTGGATAAAGAAATGGTATATATATATAATGGAATATTACTCAGCAAAAAAAAAAAAAAAGAATGAAATCGTGTCATTTGCAGCAACGTGGATGGAGCTAGAGAGTATTATGCCAAGAGAAATAGTCACAAAAAGACAAATATCATATAATTTCACTCGTATATGGAATTTAAGAAACAGAACAAATGGGCAAAGGCGGGGGGGGAAGAGAGAAAGAAGCAAACCAAGGAACAGACTCATAACTATAGAGAACAAACTGATGGTTACCAGAGGGGAGGTGCATGTGGGGGTTGGGTGAAATGGGTGATGGGAATTAAGGAGGGCACTTGTTGTAATGAGCACCTTGTGTTGTATGGAAGTGTTGAATCACTAAGTTGTACACCTGAAGCTATTACACAGTATGTTAGCTAATTGGAATTTAAATAAAAACTTAAAAAAAAATTATAATCTATTGAATTACACAACTCTCACAGATGTCATAAAATTTTTTTCTGAGATGATAGGAACATTTTTAAGACTTCTGATATTTCTCAAATATGATAACTGTTTCAAAAACATTCAACTACATAAAATAAATATATCAGAACTTACATTCATATTTAGCAAAAAAGATTCCCTAAAATGAATATTTTAAGTTGTTTAAAGAAAAACATAGGTTCTAGAGTATTTTTTGTGAATTTTCAAAATTCAAAAATAAACCCACCTCATAAGCACTGATAAGAAAGCATTGATATGAAAATATATATCAAAGTGTTTTCGCATTGGTGAGATATGTTTTAAAAGTTTGCAAATCTCAATTAGACATATTTCCAGGCATAAAATTGCAAAACCATTTCCTTTTATTGTTCATAAAACAGAATTAAAAAAAAAAAAATTCCCTTAAGACTCAAAGCTCATTTAAAGTTGTGTTTCTGAATAACTACTATCTTTTGATTTAGATTAAAACTCTGGAAGTCCCAAGCAGGAAATATCAAGTGATCAAGCACATAACTCAGAGAGAGAGAAAAGTGATTAAAGAGGAAGAAGGGGAAAAAAGAGTTTTGCTTAATAATTTAAAAAAAAAATAACAAAAGGTATTGTCAGAAAGTATTAAAATTCTTTTAGAGGCAAACCAAAAATCCATCAGAAGAAAGAAGTAAAAAGTAATACCCAGAGGAATACTGACTAGTTTGAATCAGTAGAATTTTTCTCTTTAAACAGTTTACCCCTTAAGTTCCCTGGCTGAGTAAGGAGGCACTATTGAAGAATGGAGACAAAGAGAAACTGATTCATAATCTTTGACACCACATTTTTATTCCATATGCTTCACATTTCCCAAAATGTCTCCTATTGCTAGGAAAGTGTTAGGGCAGTTCTCATAATGGCTTCAGCTTGCATTTTTCCTTATTTTCATTTTGAGACTCACTTACAAAGGCCTCCCAAGGCCCCACAGAGAAAAATCTAGTTTTTTATTTCTAAATGGATGTTATATTTATAGATGTTTTTATGTCTGCACCTTACTAAAATATACAGAAAAGTCTGCAAGAGAGACTGAATTTTACAAAACAAAACAAATAAACAAACAAACAAAAAAAAACCAGGGAGGACTTTGTTTAAAAATTCTGTGTGAAAATTGTATGCAAAATGTGCTTGGCTCCATAATAAATATTTTCATGTGTCTCAGTCCTTTTATGATTATGGTGGCTTTTTATTAGTTATTTTCATTTGGTGTGCAAGGAGCTATATGGTTCAGTAATTGAACAACACAAATTATAACTGCTAAGAAAGCAGTATTTTTATTTTACATTTCTCCAGAAATTTTTTGCCTCCTTTAGGACACAAAACTTATTCAACATTTCTCCTGAACTCAGGGGGTTTTTAGTCTAACTTGGAAGACAACACGCAATAATGATGAGCCATGGTGGTGATAACAAGGATACACAAGAGGGTTGTTAGAACACAGGAGAATATGAGAGGATTCAGTGGTCCCTTGTTTGTTTTTTAAAAACGTGTTAAATATTTGGGGTCTAAATACATGCAGAGAGAATAATAGAACAAAAACCTATGTTTTTTCCTTTCAATTTTGTTAATTCTTAACTTCTTGTCTCTTAAATTTAGATCATTCAAAATAAGAATATAGTATTACAGATCCACATTAAATCCATTCTTCTAGTGTCACCAATCACTTTTCCTTACTTAGAAGTGACAACTAGGGGCACCCAGATGGCTTAGTCAGTTAAGTGTTAGACTCAGGTCATGATCTCAGAGTCCTGAGATCAAGCCTAGCATCCAGCTCAGCACTGGGCAGGGAATCTGTTTGTCCCTCTCCCTCTCCCCTCTTGGGTGCACCCACTCTCTCTCTCTCTCTCTAAAATAAATAAATAAAATAATAAAGAAAAGAGAGAGGAGTGACAACTATCCTTAATTTTGTGTGCATTATCCCAAAGCATGTTTTTATAGTTTTACTTTATAGGTATGTATACACAAATGCATGCATGCATATGCACACACACAGTGTATGATACATAGTATACATATATTTACATGCATATTATATGTATAATTGTGTATATATATTTATAAACTGCATAACATCCTATCACTCTATATATCTTTTCTACAACTTGCTTTTCCCACTTAATGTTTTGTTTAATCCTTACCCATGTCTATAACTATACATAAAGATCTAGCTCAATACTTTCTACTGCTATGTGGTATTCTAATAGATTATTAATATTACAATATATTTAGTCATTTTCCATTTGATGTGCATTTGAGTTTTTTTCATCTTTCCCTATTAAAAATAAAATTGTAATAAACATCCTTATATATAATGTCCTGTGTACATGTGTGAGCTTCTCTTAATTCTAAGAATTAATTTGAAGTTCTGAGTCCTGTTACATGTGCAGCTAAAATGTTATTTGATATTGCAAATTTTTTTTGCCGAAGTGGTTATATCAGTTTATAATTCTATCATTGATATGTAAGTTCTAGTTTTTAACAAAAAAAAATTATCAAAAATAATTAAGGAAACATCCAATTCAAGAATTTAGAGGACAATAATTAAAAAAAGAATTTAGAGAATATATGTCATCATAACCTTGAGAAAGTAGCAAAAGGAGATAATGAAGAAAAGAGCAGAAGTTGATAAAATAGAAAGCATGAAAATAATGTGCACTGCCTAATCTTTTGGTGTTAGGTTTTGTATGTCTGTTAGCCAAATTTTAAAATGCACTATTCAATCAGTGTTAATCAGCATTATTAGTGGCATTATGTAAGTATTCTATAGCCTTATTTCTCTTTGTCTGGTTTGTCTATTAAATATTGAAAGAGTAATTATTAAAATATTTTATTGTTATTGTGTCATTTTTGCATTCCTCTGTTTACCTTTAACCAAGATAACAGAAGAAAAACTCAGGATTAGACAACAGTACATCCTATATAGATAGATAGATACATAGATACATAGATACATAGATATATTAACTATAGATATATTAGCTTTATGGGATTCTTTGAAAACATGGGTTATGTAGGTAAAAATTGAATTTGATTCTATGTATAAATATCTGAAAGGGTTGTTGTGTGTGGGTGTGTGTAATCAAGTAACTGTTTACACCAACATGCATTTACTGCAGTTTTTCTTCACGTTGATATAATTTATTTAACCAATTATTTATTTTGGGTTCTTAATCTGCCCTTGACACTTCACAGTTTTAACTAATGCCAAAATAAGAAGTCTCTATGGCCAAATATTTGTATAAGAATTGTTTCTTTAAATTCTAAAAAATTATAGTACATAATCACGACAAATTTTAAGATGCTTGATACACCTTGCCAAGTTGCCCCTACAAAATGTTGCACCATTTTATACTTTCACCTAAAAATGTTGAAAGTATATATTTTTCCTACATACCATCATTAGTACTAAGAAAATAATTTTTGTATCTTTGGCTATATAAGAAGTAAAAATTTGTTTCTCACAGTTGTACCATTAAAAATCAATAGTATGTAAGTACCTCTTTTTAATTGTTTATTCACTGTAATTTGTGTTTTTAATGATTTGTTCAAAGTCTATCCTCTATTTTTGTAATGTGATGATAATTATTTTTCAGTGATTTTTATTATATTAATCATCATGTAAAATTATCTTCTTGTTTTCTCATTTGACTTTTAATTTGTTCTGTTACATAGTGTAGCGTTTAATTGTAATGTTCAACTTCTCAATCTTTTGTGAGTTCTTCAGTATTTTCCCAGCATTTGAAAAACATATACTAAATCTCTATTTCCTGCCAGAAACTGTTCTAGATATGGAGAAGACAATAAAAGACACATATAGAAAAGGCCCGTCTTCTTGAATCTAACATTCTATTCAGTAGTATTTCACCAATATTAAACACTATGTCATGACTCATGACAAGGAAAAATATAAATAATTCACTATTTTCCTAGCTATTTTCTGGTTTTTGATTTATTTTTAATTGATTGGAAATTTATTTTCTTATATAGTGTAAAGATATCGCTTTTTTTTTTTTACAAATCTAAACAATTATTCCTTAATTCTCCATTTGCACAGGGTTAAAAATGCCATATTTACCATAAACTAACTCTTAATTGTCCTAGAGTCTGTTTTTTTATAACTTTCAATTAGGTTTTATTGATCTCCCTTATCTCTTGTTTGTTTACATTTGTTCTTTTAAAAGATTTGCACTGTTATAGTATGTCTCAATGTTAATTTAATTTTATAATAATTTTCCATGTATTATACTGCAGTCTATTGAATAATTGAATAAAATAAGCATTATACATTATAAAATGTGTAAAGAGTTTGATTATGAGTAGCATCATGGACTGTTAGTTATATGTCCCCAAAAAGGTGAGAGATGAAAAGTTCTTTCAAGCTGTTTCCTGTTAACCTATTTTGAAAACTTTGCATTTTGCCTAACACCCCACTTTGCAATATGATTCAGGTAAAACTTCATCTTAATGTTCTATTACACTTGCTAATATATTTGCCTCTTAATTTTCTCATGCACAAATGCTCAGGTTTATATTAGATATTGCCATATCATATGAGTAAAATTTTTTCAACCTTGTCACATTAAAAATACAATTCTTCTCATTGAAAATACTTCCAGAATAATTATTATTAAAGCAGCAATAGTCATGCCAATATTTTTTTTTGGCTATTTTTAAATTTTATTTTAATTCCAGTATAGTTAACATACAGTGTTACATTAATTTCAGGTGTACAATATAGTGATTCAGCACTTCCATACAACACCTGGTGCTCATCACAAGTGCACTCCTTAATCCCATCACCTATTTCACCCATCCCCCCACCCACCCATGCCAATATTTTTTTAAGGACTTTATTTATTTATTTGAGATAGAAAGAGGTAAAAATTAATGATTGACTCATACCATATATTATCATCTTCTATTGCTATTTCTCAAATATTTTGAAAATAAATTTTTATTTCTTACATTTATAAATATCTTTTAAGCTACGATAAGGGAAGAGTTCTAATATTAAAGTTATAAGTCTCTGATAGCATCAATCAAAGTTGTTACATAACTGAATGAATCAATGAGTCCAAAAGCCTGGGTTCTGTTTTTTTTTTCTTATAAGAAAAAAAAAAAAAAAAATATATATATATATATGTATACACACACATATATATATATATGTAACTTGCTGTTTGGACTCTGCCTAATATTTTCTTTTATCTCTGAAGGCTAAAATGAAATTGCAAGTTCAAAAAAAACTCACCTGTAAGTCCCATTTTGTTTGTCAAAGTGGATAAAAAGGGTCTGCTTCTATCTAAATTACCCGAGAAATTTAAAGTCAGTAGACCTGGGACAACTGGGTGGCTCAGTCGGTTAAGCGTCTGCCTTCAGCTCAGGTCATAATCCCAGGGTCCTGGGATCGAGCCCCACATCGGGCTCCCAGCTCAGCGGAGAGCCTGCTTCTCCCCCCGCTCTCCCCCTGCTCATGCTCTCTCTCCCTTTTTCTCTCTCTCTCAAACAAATAAAATCTTACAAAAAAATAAATAAATGAAGTCAGTAGACCTGACCACCTGGTGGGATTTTTCCTTATAATTTTTAGTTTCTTTTCTGGTCAAAAATGTTTATGGCAGCATTTTTATATATTCAGTAGTTGTAGAAGTGACCTGGATTCTTGTCCAAGTTTGTTTTACATTTATTCTCTGATTTTGTTTTCTTTCAGGAAAATCACCAGTACTTTTTAATTCAGCGATCTCAAATAGGAATGTTTATGTTTGTTTAAAAGTGTATAGTGGGTTAGCCCGGTGATGGGTATTAAGGAGGGCACATACTGCATGGAGCACTGGGTGTTGCATGAAAACAATGAATCATGATCACTACATCAAAAACTAATGATGTATTGTATGGTGACTAACATAACATAATAAAATTTTTTTAAAAAGTGAATAGTGATATTTAGAAAAGCAATCATAAAGTTGCCATCTACACTTTGCAAAATACCATGATGTGTTGATAATGCATACATGGTAATTTTTATATAATTTCTGTACCTAAGAGAATACACCATGTGGAAGAAATTTCTACTTTTAATATTCCTTTAAATTTTTTATTATATTTTATCAGTCCCTTTGGAAGTGGGAAGAATGCAGGTCATTCTTTTTCTCAATGATATTATAAAAATATTTTAAATCACTGGAATTTTATTCTCTTATCATTATTACTACTAATAATGCATGTGACAAATCGAGATTAAACCTATGTACTATAAACATTGATTTAAGAAAACTAAATATTCTTTACATTTAGCTGAGGAATAGAAAAAATACCTAAAACTGTTCTAGAGTATATTTATATAAACAATTTGTTCAAAAACATGTTTTAAGATTCTGATTTTGCTTCCTCTCTTCCACATTTTCTTTTAATCTTCTGTCAGTTTAGAGCACTCAAATACCTCTGCTGAGAGAGAGTTCTTAACATTCCCCAAATAATTGAATAGTTTTTATCTTCTAATTAATATACTGTGTGTATCTGGCATTTAGAAAGTAATTTATCTAGCTGGGTATTCTGGATGGCCATAGCTTCAGTAAGGGCAAAAAGCTGAATACAGAAGTTGCATTCAGTTAGCAAGTATATTAATATGACTACCAATCCAGATGTGGCAATTAGGAAATGAAGGACTGTGTAAGGAGAGCACAAGATTGGCCTGAGGACAAATTTGGGTTAAATCTGGGATAACCAGAGAAATGAGGAGATGAATGAAATTCATTTTTGAACGTGCTGTTTACTTCTTGAGCTGGGACATTTGCCATCATGTTTTTTCCTCCCCTTAATTATACCCTTGCATTGAATTACATCTTCAATCATTTCCTATTCATTTTCTTTCTCCTGAAATGCTTATACAAGGAAATCTTCTATCAACCACATTCTCCTTCAATGCAATCTAATTTTGTAAAATTACTTTTAGTTATTACAAAGTAATATTTTTATCATGGAATGTCTGGAAACAATATAACAATAGAAAGAGGAAGACAAACCACTCATACATAATCACTTAACATTTTTTCATATTTTCTCTGTCTCTTGCTAAATATATTTTTATGGAATTGTGATCATATATACATTTCTAGCTTGTCTCATTTAAAAAATATTAGCTATTTCTCTATTTTACAAACTCTTTCTAAAAACATTGAAATAATGGATGGTATCCATTTGTAGATGCCTTATAACTTAGGTGGTCCAATTTGGAAAATATAGGGTATTCTATTTTTCATCCATCCTCCATTATCTATATTTAAAATTTCTTATTATCCCTCTCACATTACTACCTTCTCAATTCTTTCTCTACACTAAAATATCAAATACATTTAATCTTATAATAAATTCCTTGACACCAATTAGAAGATACATATATACATTCTTAACTCTTCTGTTTCTCTCAATCTTTATCTGATCTACCAACAAATTCTTTTGGCTTGATCTATCTAGAGTCAGACTTTTAGCTTCTGATTAGGATGTAGAAAATTGGAAAGAGCATTATTCTCACCATAAAATAAGAAAAAAAGATAATTAAAAAACTATAACTTTTGTTGAGTCTATCAGATAGCTGAGGTCACAGAGTAGTCAACGAGCCTGAAATCTAAGGGAAGTTGAATGTCTCCATGGAATGACCAGGCACTAGCTTATTTGGGATAGAGAACAGAAAAAAGAAAAGGCTGCCAAACTTAAGTCTCCAGCCAAGTGTAGGCTCACATGAGAGTATAAAACCCCTGAGTGTCTCAGACATAAAGGAAGATGGCACCTGTTTTCATGTTCTACTTTATGGATCTTAGAGTGTGCCCCCAAAAAGGTGGTTTTGGAGGCAAGAAGGCAGAAAACTAGAGAAAGCCTCCTTTTCTGCTGAGGAGAAGGCAGGGAGTTTTGACTGTATTTCTCTTTTAGATGGGACAAAATTAATCCTCTGGAGGAAAGGCAGCAAAACCTGACACCCTTAGGGCATAGATAGAGAGCCATTGTATTTAGAGTAAGAGAACAGAAAACAAAAACTCTCTTGGGACAGGCAGGGAAAGATCTGGGCCTACTATTTCCTACCACTGGGGAGGGAAAAAGAAACAGAAACAGCCACTCTCAACACAGCCTGCCTAAGATTGGAATAAACAAGGACAACGGGAACAGCCCACATTCCTTACCACAAAGCCAGCAGGAAGAGAGTGGCAAGTTCCAGCCCTTTATCTCCAGAGGAGGAGGAAACATGGGATCAATAGGGAAAGATGAAGACTGAAATTGGAATACAGATCATGAGAAAAATCCTCCAGGAATCCATGTCACACCCTAAGCTCAAAGTAAAGTGACAAGAATTTGAAGATACGGTACAACAAAAACCAAACTAAAATTACTTTCTGATTAAAGTGATTTAATTCCTATAATAATGGTTTCATAGAAGTGACATGCCTATTTTTTTTTTTTTTTTTAAGATTTTATTTATTTATTTGACAGAGAGTGAGGGAGTGAGAGAGGGAACACAAGCAGGGGGAGCAGGAGAGGGAGAAGCAGGCTTCCCACTGAGCAGGGAGCCCGATGCGGGGCTCGATCCCAGGACCCGGGGATCATGACCTGAGCCGAAGGCAGACGCTCAACGACTGAGCCACCCAGGCGCCCCGACATGCCTATTTCTAAGCATAAATACAACTTCTATGTCAATTTCTACTGTCTTACACACAATGACAAACCTCCCATTGCAAACTACAAGACATACCAAAAAGGAAGGGGATGTGGTGAGGGGCAGTTGTCAAGAGAAAGAAAACAACAGAACCCAACTCAGATATGATAGTCTTTTGAAAACATCGGACAGGGAAATTAAAATAGTTACTCAATATGTTAAAAGTTCTGGTGGAAAACATGGGCAACATGCATGAATTTTAGCAGTGAGGTGAAAATTATAAAAGGGAGTCAAATGGAAATGGTAGAAATATGAATAGTTAACATAAATGAAGAATGTCTTTGGCAGACTTGTCAGTAGATCTATCATTGACTACAAAGGTGCATGAAGAAATTTTGAGGTGGGAGAGTGATAGAAGTTTCATAGTGCAGACAGTTACATGCCTGTGCATTTGTCAAAACTCCTGAAATTTATACTAAAAAGAGTGAGTTTTACTAAGCTTAAAATAAATTCTGTGTTTGTGTGTGTGTGTGTATCTTTAAATTCTGACTATTATCTCGGCAGCTACCATCCTTGTCCAAGTCACATACCATCTCTGTCTGGAATATATAAATAACTGGACATTGATGGTACTGCTGACAAAAAATGAAATGCCAGTTCTAAATTGGGAGTCAATAAGGTACAAGGTGCATCTTAAATTTGAAAGCATTGTGAGGCAAAAACCACAAGATGTCTAGCCTTTCTTCGTCAAGTTCATGAAGAGCTTGCTCTTCTTACTTAAATGTCTCTCAGCAGGAAAAGCTTTTACCTCCTTCTCCTTGCTATAATTTTGGGTCATTTTTTGCTACTTCAACTCCCCCCACCTCTACTATCTAAATTCTGAATCTTCATTTTTACTCATTTTTCTCCAAGAGCTGCTTTTACTAATTTCCTTTTCTCATGCAGTCAATGACTAGGATAGTGAGAAATAACTTTCATGAAAAATTTAGATTTAACCAAATAATTATTTTTTTAAATTCCGCAGGCCAGAAGCTATCCCCCTTAAGTTTATTTCTCTTATGACACAGGCTTGTCTTAAAATATAGGCCCTTCTTTTCCTTACAACAATATGACAGAAGACCCTCTTTCTATAGAAGGCATTGCAGTGTTATTTTCCTGTACTTAAAACACTTTCTTATTCACACATAAGGATAAGATGTTTTATAAATTCAACTTTTCCTTATCACTGTCTTATTTCATGCTTATTTGGAGTATAAAAAACAACCCAAATGCAACTTTTTCTAGAATTAGAAAATCACTGTCAAAATATCTCTTCTATATAACATTTAATTTGCTAAAAAAGAAAAAGAAAGAAAATTAACACTTGAGACTTCTTGCTAAATGACAGTGCCATTAAAATTTCCCAGGTGTCCTGTTCCTCTTTCACTGATTAAACTTTTCCAAAATAAATACTATTTCTCATGTCAGATCTCTTGCTTTTAGTCATCTAAGTTGATGTATAGATGTCTCTTGAATTTATTGTTTTTGAATTTATATTTAGGGTCTAGCTTTTCTTCTAAAGTGCATCTTAATCCCAAATTATCCCACACTAAAGTGTCTATCCCAACTGCAATTCTAGAAAGAGTTAAAATATTTTCCTATTCTTTTCATTGTGCTTTTCCTTTATCTTTCTCCCTTTCACTTTCTACCATTTTGGATTTTTACTCTTTTTGTTTTTATTCTCTTTGAAAGTTTCCATTGTAAATTAATCCTTACCATTTAAAAGGGCTGAAGAGGGGCACCTGTGTGGTTCAACCAGTTAAATGTCTGCCTTTGGCTCAGGTCAGGACCCTGGAGTTGCTGCATCTAGCAGGACATTGGGCTCCCCGCTCAGTGGGGAGTTTGCTTCTTCCTCTCCCTCTGCTCCTCCCCCTGCTACTGCTTTCTCTCTCACTCACTCTCTGTCTCTCAAATAAAATCTTTAAAAGATAAATAAAAGGGGTGAAGCCAAGAACCTTAGAAATATATTGTTGAAATAAACTATTTTTCTGAGAATGTTCAACAGTAAAATAAATCAAACATCTCAGGTTTTTTTTATTTCTATTAAAATTATAGCTCCACCAATCCACCTTGCTCATTATTATAAATTAACCTTCCCATTAACAGAGACGTTACATTCTTATAGGACTATTCATTTATTTTGTATTAAGCTTTGCCAAATATGTATGTAGAAATATAAATTTGGCTATATTATGTCCCTTCTAGAATATGAGAAGTATTAAGTACTTCATGTTTAATCCATTTAATGTATGTAATAGACTAGTTAATTTTAATAAATTGAGTAATAATATAACAATACATTTTAAGTCAACAAAAGAGGTAGAATTTCAAAATTGGACACTTGCTCAATTGAAAATACTTCAATACTTTTCTGTTTTCTTTGTTCAAATCTATTTTACCCTGTCGTCACTTTTATTAGAGGCACATTTTGTCCTGTCTGCCTAAACGAAAGTCTTTTGATTTTAAAAATGAATCTCTAAAAGATAGATAAATATCTATCCTGAGTATCTCCTTTAAATATACTGCCAAGATTCTTATCATGAAGCGTTTACTGAAGTATCAGTATTATGAAACTTGAACAAGATATTTTTGCAGCTTCCTTCATTTGCACTTAAGTACAGAAAGTTCCCAAGTTACATAAGCAAGTTTGTTGCTAATGTGCTTTTAGTTGGTTGGTAGTACTTATCACATTTTAAAGAAAATTTTATGTCATAGTTAGATTCTCATATTAGGTTTCTGTGTGTAACCACTTATACTTTATTGTGTAATTTAGTAGAAAGAAGAATTACTATAATATTAGCAAATAAGAACATTCCACTAAAATAATTTGATAAGATGTGGATATTTTCTTTTCCTTGAGTTATGGTGTTTGAAATATGTATATATTTATATGTGTATATAATATATTAATGTAATATATTATTTTTATTTAAAGAATTAATGTAATAAGTTCAGTGTAAAGTGTTTCAAATACTTGATGGTAGTATTTGACTACTCTGCACTACCTCTGATATGTTGCAATATGATAAAACAGGCATATTTAGAAAATTCTAAATTAATCTCTAATAAGATTAATTGATTAACCTTTAACATAAAGTAATTTTAAAATAACTATTTAATCAAAATAAAATACAAATTCTGGCCTTTATAATTAAGAAACTTGCAGTTGGTGTTACCAATTTTGGCATTAATTCAGATAAATTTAGTGTTTGATAAACAAATCTGCCACTGAAATAACTATGAGATTTCAGAATGTGAGCAGGAGATAACTAATGCTTCAGATGGAGTTTCCAGATTATTGATAGTGTGCTTTTTATCAGTTATCTATGGTATTTAGCTTTATTCACAGGAATTGTTACTTTTTAGTTAGGCGATTATTTTTACAAGTTTTACTATATTCTCAAAGGAATGAAGTAAAAATAAAAATAAAAATTTTAAGACTAAATTTGAAGATTTCAGAGGAATATTTGTAAAACATTGGTCTAATGTTTAGTAGTCTAAGTTTTTTGTGTTAACTGGAAATCTTGGTCAATTCTTGGTTCAACAAAATGAGGTATTAAGCAAAAGAGAATAATTTTTCCTTAAACACTTCTTAAGAGAAGTGAAATTTAGAAATGTTACAGTATGATGAATATGTATTAAATACCATGCTGTCTTTAAATACGAATTAAGAAATTAAAATTGTGATAATATGATATAAACAAGGTAATTTATGTTGCCCTACCCAGGTTACATCCCTTCCTACTAGAGCATTCGCCTAAGAATTTAGAATGGTCCAGGTATGTCAGAGGCCATGCTACTAGAAATGGCTAAATATAAGAAAAACCTGGTTTCTCATGTGCCAGTTTAGATTAATTGGTAATGCTCACCCAGGAGCTATGTGAAAGATTCTTAATCTATGTCATGTTTCCATGGGAAAGAACACTAGTGATATCAGCTCTGAGTGACAGAGAAGAATTTGTGGCACACATACTGTGTATTTGTTGCTTTTTCTAAGATCTACTTTTTAAAAGATTCCAATATCTTTCTTTACAAGGTTTAGTGAGAGATACCCAAGGTTGGAGATATAATGAATTTTCAAGGATTATCTTCATAAGCAAGCAAAACAATGTCTGTATGTGGGTATAGAAACATTCTATGGGGGAAAGGATTTATTGAAGATTTTTACAGGCAGGGCTGATAGGACTAGAACAAAGGGACTCTGAACAAATCCTGATTTGTGGAGGCAGTGGAGACTGATGAATCCATTTGCAAGTATGTGTGCCAGTTTCAGCCATTCAGTGCTAAAGATCAAGCCACCTGAGAACTTGGTAGATTAAAACAACCGTTTAAGCTAGAGAGTCTATGGAATAACCACTTGATCTGGGCTCAGATAGCTAGTGGTTGTAATCTCATCTAAGATTACCTAAGATCTAAGATCTAAGATGTGGCTATAGTTATCTGGTTGTTTCCACTTTGGATTGAATGGGGCAAGATAGCCTCACTTAACGCATCTGACAGTGGGTGCTAGAAGCTTGGGCACTTCAGTTTTCCTCTATATAACCTCTTGTAAGTCAAATTGGATTTCTAACATGCCATTCTTAGAAAATTGTTCCAAAAGGGCTAATGCAGAAACTGCAGAGTGTCCTTAAAGCCTAAACTGCAGAACTCATACAATTGTCACTTCCTTCTTATTCTATAAGTCAAATCGATTTCCTAAGTCCAACTGCAATTCAGTGGGTAGGAGAATAGATTCCACCTCTTGATGGGACAAATTACAAAATATTGTGACTGCAATTAGTCTACCAAAAGGACCATCATATTGCTGGCAACTTACAGATGCACAAAAACTTTTTCAAAAATAGTTTTCATGAGACTAGAGAGGAAAATCATTAGTCAAAGTTTTAAGAAAATTAAGAAAAACCTAGGGATACATTTCTCTCTTCTATATGCAAATTTAATTTTAGGATTCATTTCTTATTTATCTTTCAACCGATGCAAGAGTATGTTGAGTTAATAATAAATTAATTTGAAATGTATAACTTTGATTATGAGTTTTTTTAAAGCAGTGTTCTGTTATTTTCTATGCCTCTTAATCTAAAAAGCAACTTTACTATTAAATGCTAGGGCATACATTTGAGTTGAGCCATTTGAGACCTAGATATGGTGATGTTTTAAACAGATGAGCGAGGGAGATTTATGTGCATTCTGTTATGCCTTATGTTAAAGGCAGTGAACTGCAAATTGGATAAAAATTGTCATAGTATACTTTCCATTTTCATGGTAGCACCCACTACAAACTAAGTAGCGTAGGTCACTTGCATTTCTATGTAGAACTTCTCATAATGATCATATATTTATGGCCAAGCACATTTTAAACTTAAAGAACTTTAAAATGTGATGCAAGTACTACAAATATTTCTAATGGGAGTGTTGCCACTTGGAATTCGAATTTCAAATTCAACTACTACAAACTAAGTAGCTCATTAGGCAGGGGAAGAATTGTAGGTGTGTATTTACCACCTGGATGGAATAATTGTGGATGACTTATTAGTTGATGTCCCTATTGTTTCAGCTTTCTTTTGTGTGGTTCATAGCTGAATGGATAAGATCAAGTTCCTTTGAGACCAAACACTGGTGTCCTGTGGGAGACAGGAATATGCATTGCTTCAGCTGTCTTTCAAATGTTTTCAGATAGACACTGCTGACTGTCTATGTGACATCTATTTTATCCTTCTGCCACATTTGAATTCCTTCTCCTGTTGCAGTTCAATCTCTACCCCATGTGGTAATGGGAAAGTGATACCCATTCCTAACCTCAGGGAGACATTCTGATAAATT
Source organism: Phoca vitulina (assembly GCF_004348235.1). Lineage (NCBI taxonomy): Eukaryota > Metazoa > Chordata > Mammalia > Carnivora > Phocidae > Phoca > Phoca vitulina. Next base: position 63,527,568 of record NW_022589712.1, on the reverse strand, counting down.
GAAGCTAATCCTAGAAATCTCATTCCCTTAAGCATTATACTCTCACAGTTGGGTGTTTAACAAATTCTGTACAATGACATGCAATGGAAAGTCCATGAGGGACTCTGGGAATAATTCCCCCTATTTTTCTGCCTAGACACATACCTGAATATGGCACTGCAATGGCAGCAAATTTCCTCCTACCAGCCTAGGCATTGTCACCCTGTGGAGAAGAGCAGTCCCACGAGGACAGCAGAAATGTGAACCATCATGCTTGCATACTACACTTCCTCTGCATTACTGTTATGCAAAAGACCATCCTTCCACTGTTAGATCATTTTGAAAAAGTGATTTTATCTGAGCAGAGGACATTTTAATTGATATAAATTAATAACCCAATAATTCCAAATCTATACAGTAAATTTGCTCCTATTTTTCTTTTTCAAATCATAATGGCAAGAGTCCCCAGGAAACCAATTTTTTAAAATTAGAATACCTTAAAGTGTCCTTATTTTTTTGTGGTTGCTCCCAAGTAGGTTTTTCACATGATAAATCAACACACCAGTCTTTCAACTACAGTCACCGCACAGGCACTTACTCAGGTTCGGTTTCTGCTTGTCCAATTCCTCTTCCCACTAAACTGCACAGAGAAGTATCAACATTGATGATGTCCATCAGGAAACCAACAATTGTAAAGGTTGCCATGTTGGAACCTTGCCAAGTTTTCAGTCCTCCAGCTGCATTGCTGCATTTTGTACAGAAGCCAAACTCATTCTCTTCAATTCTGTACCATATTTGGTTTCCTCATTTCCAATGCAGATCTAATTCTGCCCCAAATTTTTCTGTATGTTTCTGCCTTTAACTCCTCCCTTAATCAGGATTCAAAAACAAGCCATCTAGGGGAACAAAATGCACCACATCATTGTTGTCATGCTCTAACCTTTCTCCTTTCCCTATTAAAAAGGAAACATTTCAGTCGATTCAGGCAGACACCATATGGAGGGTAAGGGTACTGATACTGGAGATGTAGTAGCCATGAATAGACCCCAGCTAAATGTGCCTTGTTACAGTTAAAAGAAAAATAATCATCATGGCTGGATGTTTTTCCCATTAAAATATCTATTTACTTTTTCTTGTTTTTATGAACTGCTTGCATAAGTACCTTAAGGCAATTTCCAAATCTTTCTTGAATTTAATTAAATTTTTAGAACACTCAAAATAGCAACACTTATGAAGATCATTTTAATTTAGGACACATTCCCAATTAAATCCTTCCCAGAGACTCCATGTTTGTAGAGCTAAGCTGGTCATGACAACAGAAATATAGTCATTTCACTCAGCCTACTCAATTCCTCTTTCTGAGTCAGTTATTGGCATCTCAACACCATAACAGCTGAGCATCAGAATATTTATGGGCTAAATCCAGATGAGAGCATATATTGTCTAATACAACTTGATGACAAGGACTACGAACTTACTATTTTTAAGGGCTATGCAAAAACATAAATTAATGGGCCATGGAGGGTGGCCTGAAACAAAGGCCTACCTAGTGTAGGAAAGCATATGTTCTGTCTAAAGGGAGTTGCCACTTCTCGGCTCCAGATCATAGCTGCCAGGAGGAACTGTATATTATCATACCTACTGGTTTTTCAAAAATAGCTCCAATTCTAAGCTTCTATGTGAAATCTGTAGATTTTTCAATATTGGCTACTTTTTAAAAATATTTCAAAACATTACATGGCAATACAAATCAATACCACATTTAGATACTACTTCACACTTACTAGGATAGCTATTATAAAAAAGTAATAGTGTTGACAAGGATGTGGAGAAATTGGAACCATTGCACATTGCTAATAGTAACATAAAATGGTACAGCTGCTGTGGAAGACAGTTTGGCAGTACCCCCAAAAAATTGACATAAAATTACCATATGATCCAGCAATTCCACATCTAGGTATATACCCATAAGAATTGAAATCAGGGACTCAGGGGTGCCTGGGTGGCTCAGTCATTAAGCATCTGCCTTCAGCTCAGGTATGATCCCAGGGTCCTGGGATCGAGCCCCACATCGGGCTCCCTGCTCAGCCAGGAGTCTGCTTCTCCCTCTCCCACTTCCCCTGCTAGGGGAGTAATTCTAGTAATTTGGAACTCATACAGCAATTCAGTAATATGGCAGGATATAAAATCAAGGCACAGAAATCAGTTGCTTTCTTATACACTAACAATGTAACTGTAGAAAGAGAAAGAGAATTGATTCCATTTACAATAGCACCAAAAACCTTAAGACACCTTGGAATAAATCTAACCAAAGAGGTAAAGGACCCATACTCTAGGAACTACAGAACACTCATGAAAGAAATTGAAGAAGACACAAAAAGATGGAAAAATATTCCATACTCATGGATCAGAAGAATAAACATTGTTAAAATGTCTATGCTGCCCAGAGCAATCTATACCTTCAACACCATCCCAATCAAAATACCAGTGGCATTTTTCAAAATGCTGGAACCAACAATCCTAAAATTTGTGTGGAATCAGAAAAGACCCCGAATCGCCAAGGAAATGTTGAAAAAGAAAAACAAAGCTGGGGGCATCACGTTGCCTGATTTCAAGCTATATTACAGAGCTGTGGTCACCAAGACAGCATGGTACTGGCACAAAAACAGACATATAGACCAATGGAACAGAATAGAGAGTCCAGATAGGGACCCTCAACTCTATGGTCAAATAATCTTCAACAAAGCAGGAAAAAAATATGCAATGGAAAAAAGACAGTGTCTTCAATAAATGGTGATGGGAAAATTGGACAGCTATATACAGAAGAATGAAACTCGACCATTCTCTTACACCATACACAAAGATAAATTCAAAATGGATGAAAGACCTCAATGTGAGACAGGAATCCATCCAAATCCTAGAGGAGAACATGGGCAGTGACCTTTTTGACATTGGCTACAGCAACTTCTTTCAAGACACATCTCCAAAGGCAAGGGAAACAAAAGCGAAAATGCACTTTTGGGACTTCATGAAGATAAAAAGCTTCTGCACAGGAAAGGAAACAGAGGGCTGATATCCAAGATCTATAAAGAACTTCTCAAACTCAACACCCAAAAAACAAATAATCAAGTCAAAAAATGGGCAGAAGACATGAACAGACACTTCTCAAAAGAAGTCGTACAAATGGCTAACAGACACATGAAAAAATGTTCATCATCATTAGCCATCAGGGAAATTCAAATCAAAACCACATTGAGATACCACCTTACACCAGTTAGAATGGTAAAAATTGACAAGGCAAGAAACAACAAATGTTGGAAAGGTTGTGGAGAAAGGGGAACCCTCTTAAACTGTTGGTGGGAATGCCAGTTGGTACAGCCACTTTAGAAAACAGTGTGGAGGTTCCTCAAAAAATTAAAAATAGAGCTATCCTATGACCTAGCAATTGCACTACTGGGTATTTACCCCAAAGACACAGATGTAGTGAAAAGAAGGGCCATATGCACCCCAATGTTCATAGCAGCAATGTCCACAATAGCCAAACTGTGGAAAGAGCTGAGATGTCCATCAACAGATGAATGGATAAAGAAGATGTGGTCCATATTTACAATGGAATATTGTATACTCAGCCATCAGAAAGGATGAATACCCAACTTTTACATCAACATGGATGGGACTGGAAGAGATTATGCTAAGTGAAATAAGTCAAGCAGAGGAAGTCAATTATCACGTTTTCACTTATTTGTGGAACATAAGGAATAGCATAGAGGACATTAGGAGAAGGAAAGGAAAAATGAAGGGAGGGAAATCAGAGGGGGAGATAAACCATGAGAGACTGTGGACCCTGAGAAACAAACTGAGGGTTTTAGAGGGGAGGGGGGTGGAGGGATGGGTTAGCCTGGTGATGGGTATTAAGGAGGGCACGTATTGCATGGAGCACTGGGTGTTATACGCAAACAGTGAATCACGGAACACTACATCAAAAACTAATGTTGTACTGTATGGTTACTAACATAACATAATAATAAAAAAAAAAAGAAACAGAATTGTAGTAAAAGATTTAACATACAACTAATTTTCTGTGGAAGATTAAACAATGAATGAATGAGTGAAGGCATAAAGAACCAAACTGTCATATACCAAATATATGGAATGTTTATAGAAGATTTGCTTCTTTTTAAGATATTCAATAAGCATTTATAAAAATTGCCTCCCTAATATTATCAGATCTCTAATGAAGCTAATTAAACTGGTTCAAATCAGACCCTAACTGATTTGGCTCCAACTAAAGGCTCCAACTTCTGGTGATGGGCTCAGAGTGTGAAGGGTTGGGGGGAAAAAAAAAAAACACAAGAAGAGGATGGGACTCTAACCACAAAGTAGGGCTGCTGTAGTTGGCACATCACTTCTTTCTGCTTTTTCTGATGACCTGAGACCTGATCCATTGACTTCTAGGGCCAGGAGTTTTCATGGGAAACCCAAAAAGTTATGGTCAGAAAGGTATCACTAATATTCTGTCTATTGTCAGCTACATCTTTCCAAAGCTGGATTAATCAGTTTATCTCTTCTGCAAATCTGAAATTTGGAATGAGTCCCAAGTATAAAGTGGCTGATGCAAAGTCTTTTTAAAGCTTTGACTTACTTTCAGAATGGCAAGTCTGAATGTAGTGACCTTGACTTATCATCAGCCTCTCTGTGGCTTGATTGTTCAAAAACTTGGACTTCTGAGAGATACTCCAGCAATCCACCAAATTATTAATACCTTGTAGTTTCTTTGAAACCCCCTGTTTTCCTTAAAATAGTTCATGTCAGTTTTTGCTCCTTGGAGCAAACAGGACTGCTAACATCGAGTTCAAACAAAATTCTCACTTGAATTGTTTTTGACCCTTGAAAATGACCTTGAAATTTATTAGGAAGGATAAAAAAGAAAGTAGTATATTTTTGTCTTGAATGTAGCACAACTAAATATTAACATTTGTTAGACCACAGTAACTAAGCCTTAAACAGATGTTAAAATAGTTTTCAAATTGAATAAAAATGTATGAAAATATAAATATGTTAAGATTAATAGAAGTTATGATTTATATAGTTTTTTCAAACATCTCAGATATTTCATAGAATAAACTGAAATCAAGTTATATATGTTTTTTCCTATTAGCGAAGATTTAAAACATGACAATACAAATGCAGGCAAATGTACAAGGAAGGAAACACACTCAAATACATTGTAACCAGAAGAACCCTTTTGGAAGCATAAGCAATATCCATATATATCCTCTAAAAGTATCTATAATTTCAACTTATTATTTCAATTTTAAGAAATCTATTTTAAGAATATAACCCAAATTATGGAAAAAACTGGTATTCCCAAGTATATTCATCTCACAAACAATATGGAGATCATAAATAAGAGAACAATTAACCAATCTCTTCCCAAAGTGTGTTCCATAGTATGATAATTCATGTTATTTGAATAAAGGGTTTTGTGACCTGGAGTATATAACAGATTCTTCTTTTCTATTTTATTATTTTTTTTATTTTAATTCCAGTACACTTATATACAGTGTTATATTGGTTTCAGGTGTACAGTATAGTGATTCAATAATTCTATGCATAACTCAATGCTCATCCCAAGTGTACTCTTAATCCCCATCACCTATTTCACCCATCCTCCCACTACCTCCTCTTTGGTAAGCACCATTTGTTCTGTATAGTTAAGAGTCTGTTTCATGGTTTCAATCTCTTTCTCTCTCTCTTTTTTCCCTTTGTTCATTTGTTTTGTTCTTAAATTCCACATATGAGTGAAATTATATGGTATTTGTTTTTCTCTGACTGAGTTATTTTACTTAGCATTATAATCTCTAGCTCTATCCATGTTGTTGCAAATGGCAAGGTATTATTCCTTTTTATGGCTGAATAATATCCCATTGTATGTATATATACCACACCTTCTTTATCCATTCATCTATCCATGGACACTGGGGCTGCTTCTGTAGTTTGGCTATTGTAAATAATACTGCAATAAACGTATATCCTTTCAAATTACTGTTTTTGTATTCTTTGGGTAAATACCCATAATGCAATTACCTGATTGTAGGATGGTTCTATTTTTGATTTTTTGAAGAACTTCCATATGATTTTCCACATTGGCTGCACCAACCTGTGTTCCCACCAAAAGTGCATGAGGATTCTTTTTTCTCCACATCCTCACCAACAATAGTTGTTTCTTATGTTTCTGATTGTAGCCATTCTGACAGGTATGTGATATTTCATTATGGTTTTGATTTGCATTTCCCTAATGATAAGTGATGTTGAACATCTTTTCATGTTCTGTTGGCCATCTGTATGTCTTCTTCAGAGAAATGTCTGTTCATGTCTTCTGCCCATTTTTTAATTGGATTATTTGGTTTTTGGGTGTTGAGCTGTATAAGTTCTTTATATATTTTGGATACTAACCCTTTATTGGATATGTCATTTGCAAATATTTCTCCCATTCAGTAGGTTGTCTTTTAGTTTTCTTGATTGGTTCTTTCACTGTGCATAAGCTATTTATTTTGATGTAGTCCTGATAGGGCTTTTTTTTTTAAGATTGTATTTATTTGAGCATGAGTGGGGGAGGGGCAGAGGGACAAGCAGACTCCCCACTGAACGTGGAGCCCGATGCAGGGCTTGATTCCAGGACCCTGAGATCATGATCTGAGCCAAAGTTAGACACTAAACAAACTGAGCCACCCAGGTGCCCCATCCGATAGTTTATTTTTGCTTTTATTTCCATTGCCTCAGGAAACATATCTAGAAAGATATTGTTATGGCCAATGTCAGAGAAATTATTGCCTCTGCTTTCTTCTAGGATTTTTATAGTTTTAGGTCTCACATTTAAGTCTTTAACCCATTTTGAGTTTATTTTTGTGTATGATGCAAGAAAGTGGTCCAGTTTCATTCTTTTCATGTAACTGTCCAGTTTTCCCAAAACCATTTGTTGAAGAGACTATTTCGCATTGCATGTTCTTACCTCCTTTATTAAAGATTAATTGACCATATAACTGTGGTTTTGTTTCTGGGCTTTTTATCCTGATCCATTGATCTATGTGTCTATTTTTGTCATTACCATACTATTTCGATTGCCATAGATTTGTAGTATTACTTGAAATCTGGAATTGTGATATCTCCAGCTTTATTCTTCTTTTTCAAGATTGTTTGTTTTTGGGGTCTTTTGTGGTTCCATAAAAATTTTAGAATTTTTGTTCTAAATTTTGTTCTAAATTTTTGTTCTGTGATTAATGCTGTTGTTATTTTGATAGGGATTGCATTAATCTGTAGATTGCTTTGGCTAGTATGAACATTTAAACAATATTTGTTCTTCTAATCCATGAGCATGGAATGTCTCTCCATTTTTTGTGTCATCTTCAATTTCTTTCATCAGTGTTTTATAGTTTACAGAGTAGAGTTCTTTCACCTCTTTGGTTAAGTATATTCTTAGGTATTTTATTATTTTTGGTGTAATTGTAAATAGGATTGTTTTCTGAATTTCTCTTTCTGTTGCTTCATTATTAGTGTATAGAAATGCAACAGATTTCTTTACATTGATTTTGTATGCTGTCACCTTACTGAATTCATCTATCAGGTCTAGTCATTTTTTGGTGGAGTTTTTAGGGTTTACTGTATGTAGTATCATGTCATCTGCAGATAATGAAGTTTTACTTCTTCCTTAGCAATTTGGACGTCTTTTATTCCTTTTTCTTGTCTGATTGCTTTGGCTAGGACTTCCAGTACTATGTTGAATAAAAGTGGTGAGAGTGGACATCCTTGCCTTGTTCCTGATCTTAAAGAGAAAGCTTTCAGTTTTTCCTCATTGAGTATGATGTTAGCTGTGGGTTTTTCATATAAGACCAATATTATGTTAAGGTTTGTTCTCTCTAAACCTACCTTGTTGAGGGTTTTTATCATGAATGGATGTTGTACTTTGTCAAATGCTTTTTTCTACATCTATTGAAATGATCATATGGTTTTTATTCTTTCTCTTGATGTGATGTGTCATGTTTATTGATTTACAAATATTGAATCACCCTTGTATCCTAGGAATAAATTCCACTTGATCATAATGAATGATTTTTTAATATATTGCTGAATTCAGTTTGCTAATATTTTGTTGAGGATTCTTGCATCTATGTTCATTAGAGTTTTGGCCTATAGATCTCTTTTTTTGTAGTGTCTTTATCTGGTTTTGTTATCAGGGTAATGCAGGCCTTGTAGAATGAATTTGCTCAGCCTGTTTGTGACCCAAATCTGACATTTAATAGCTGTGTGACTTTAAGTGAATGACTTAGCTCTTTCTTATAAAATAGAGATAAAAATAGCCACCTTGTGCAGTCTTTTACTAGATCTAACAAGATACTGTTATAAAATGCCCAACACGGTGATGAGCACATCGAAGACTGCCATCAAATACTGGCCCCCTCTTCTTAGCACCCATAAAACTGTTGTAAATAAAGCTTAGATTAGAAAATGTAACAGTTTTCTGATGAAAGGTATTCTCCCTTTTCTCTTTTTCCCCTCAAGCACATATAATTATATCCTTTACAACTGAATGTTTAGAGCAAGAACCTTGAAGTCATCAGTTTGGGAATTCCATGTCTTAGTGCACCAGTGACTTTTGTGACCTTAATTGAACCTCTGGGCCAGAGGTTTGCCATTTGTCAAATAGATACAATAATGAAAAACATCTCTCCCTCATAAGGGTGCTTTTAGCATTACTGAAAAAAAAAAAAAAGAATCATTTTAAAGTATACAAGATGAAAGTACTGTTGTTATTAAATATGTGATGAATTGTTGATAATACATAGTCTGTGATGTTGTAAGAGGCAGTAGCTTTTGGAAGCAGACTCTCTTGAGAGTGTTGGCCAGAAGAAACTGTGTAATGGCAGTTGAATTACCTGTTAAATTGAAAAGAATCATTGAGAAAACTCAGTATCCCTATGGAGAAAGAAGAAGCTATTATACTACACCTCAGTGGAATACCTATAACACTGGAAGGGAAGTTAGATATGATCTCATTTCTTGGCCATATCTATAAAAGGCAAGTGCTTCACAGGGACATGGCCAAGATATTTCCTTTTATAGAGCAACACATTAGCAAAGTATATATATTTTAAAAAACAATTCAGTATTTAGAAAGTCAAGAGCTTTACCCACATTAAGAAATTAACACATACTAATTAATTCATCATATGCATATTTTATATATTGATAACTTAGGCAATCAATAAATGTTTTAAAATATAGGGGGTGCCTGGGTGGCTCAGTTGGTTAAGTGTCTGACTCTTGGTTTTGGGTCTGGTCATGATCTCATGGGTCATGGGATCAAGCCCCACGTTGGGGTTCTGCACTCAGCTGGGAGTCTGCTTGGGATTCTCTCTGTCCCTCAACCATCCCCCCTGCTTGAGCACATGCACGTGCTCTCTCTCTCAAATAAATAAATGAATCTTTTAAAAAAATGTTTTAAAATATACACAGCTAATGAATCGTTGAACACTACAACAGAAACTTATGGTGTACTAAATGTTGGATAACTGAACATAATAAAAAATTAAAAAATAAAAATAATATACAAATGGTCAAATTAATATTGAATGAAAGCTTCCTAACATTTACAAGACTCCCTTTGTTATCTTGAGAAGGGGTGAATTTTTTGTCTAAGATGAAACAAGTTTTGATTAAGAAAATTAATGTTTTACTTACTGGAAAAAGAATAAAGTTTATAGTCTTTGTACTAGGTCATAGTTAAAATACTGAATACATTATAAGTGATCCTTTAAAAATTTATCATGGTGTCAAAAATTTTAGAAAACTTGAGTATTAGTTAAAAGTGGTAAGGACAGATTTTAATGAGTAGTAAATATTTCAATAGGCAAAAGAGTTCAACATGAATCGAACTCAACTTCTATTTGTATAGAAGTAATTTGGAGTTCTAACATGAGAATGAGGGAATAAAGAGAGGGTAGAACAAAAACTCAGTAGAGTTAGGTAAGTGAAAAATGACCAAAAATGGGAAGGAGAGTTGGCCCATGTGAAACCTATCTGGGTTTGCAAACTGAGATTTATCAAAGTTAAGGCTTCTACTCTCCACAGAAATTGGGAGACAGGGGCCCTATCTTCAGATGTTGGCTGGAGCAAATAGTTAAATTCTTTTGGTAGCCTTGAGGTTTCTCAGGTAGGCACTTTAAGGGGGACTAGGGTCATCCTAGGGATACAATCTTGAGCTTTTAGAAACTATGTTGGTGTTTGTTCAAGTCATTATGGGCCAAAGTTGAGGCCTAGATGAGAAGAGAGCTTATAGGAGCCTGGCTGAAGTTTGGTCAAGGAGAGAATATTTGTCAATGGAAACCCTAAAATTGGAATTATAGCCACATACTGTCTTTCTCTCAACTCTGCTAACAGATGATGATTTGGCACTGAATGGCATAAATTCCTTCATTCTTTCTTCAGGTACTTGTTAAATGATTAAGTTCTCCATAAAATACAAAGATAGGTTTGAGGAGATTTTGCCTCTTGATCAAGGATCTGACAGTCTAGATGAGAGTAAAAGCCATAAAGAAATAGTTAAAATAGAACACTATAGCTGCTATGGTAGAAGTCTATGCAAGGTATTGCCTTTTCCAGAATGTCGTACAGTCGGAATCATGCAGTATACAGTATGTAGCTTTTTCTTTTTTTTTTTTTTTTAAGATTTTATTTATTTATTTGAGAGAGAGAGAATGAGAGAGCATGAGAGGGAGGAGGGTCAGAGGGAGAAGCAGGCTCCCTGCCGAGCAGGGAGCCCGATGCGGGACTCGATCCTGGGACTCCAGGATCATGACCTGAGCCGAAGGCAGTCGCTTAACCAACTGAGCCACCCAGGCGCCCAATATGTAGCTTTTTCAAATTGGCCTTTTTTCACCTAATAATATGTATTTAAGGTTCTTCCATGTCTTTTCATTTCTTTTTAATGCGGAATAATATTCCATTGTCTGGGTACACCACAGTTTATTTATCCATTCACTACTGAAGGACATCCTGGTTTCTTCCAAGTTGTGACCATTATGAATAAAGCAGCCATAAATATCTGTGTGAAGTTTTTTGTGTGGACATAAATTTTCAACCCTTTTTGGTAAATACCAAGGAACATGATTGCTGGATTATATGGTTAGAGTATGTTTAGTTTTGTAAAAAACTGTTAAACTGTCTTCCAAAGCTGTACAGTTTTTCATTTTCACCAGCAACGTATAAGGGTTCTATTGCTTCACATCCTCATCAACATTTGGAGTTGTCAGTGTTCTGGATTTTGACAACTCTAATAGATGTGTAATGGTATCTCATTTTTGTTTAACTTTGTATTTCTCTGATGACATATGATGTGGAGTATCTTTTCATGTTTACTTGCCATCTGTTTATCTTCTTTGGTGAGGTGTATGTTAAGGACTTTGAGACCATTTTTTAATACTGCTCTTTGTTTTCTTACTGTTGAGTTTTAAGAATTCTTCATGTATTTTGGATGACAGTCTTTATAAGATATGTCTTTTGCAAGTGTTTTCTCCCCATCTGTGACTTATCTTCTCATCTCTTGAGTAATTATTTATTTTAAGCATCAAGTTATATATACCTATTTGCAAAGCTCTCTTTGACCTAGGTTAACTGGATAAAAAACATTATTAATTTTATTTTAGAAAAAAATATTATTGTGGTTATGGAGAGATGCATTAATCAAAACATAAGCTTGATTATTACAGTGAGACAGAGCAGTAAAAAGGTAGCCTCACTAGCTGCAGTGCTTCAGTGTTAGTAGCATGGTCCTTAGGTGTGTGGATGAAAGAAACTTAAATTTCTGAGTGCCTTTATATTTATAAATTCCTCAGGCACTGATTGACATTAATAAAGTCCTGAAACACTGATGGTTAATTTGGAATGTTAATACATGGACACTGATATACCAGCCTAGTCACCAGAATTATAGTGCCCACCTTCTGGGTTCTTCTGTATTACATCAAGGTGCTTAGAAAAAAGATTTGAAAAATAAATCAAAGAGAATTAGAAGATTTCAGAATGACCATGATATAAGATCTAAGAGAAGTAGTGGGTCGTGGGGTGTAATTCATTTTTGCCATGATAAAGCCTGAATAATTATTGTTGTCTTATATCAAAGTATACCCTTTAAGACTGAGGTGAGTAGGAATGGGATAAGGTTTACAGTGTACACTGGCGATTGTAAACAAAGGAGAAAAAAAGTTGCAGATAATCAGAGATAAGAGAAAATTATTTCTTAGAAATACAAGTATTTTAAAATATCTATGTATAGATTAATAGATAGGTATACAGACATTATGAATGAGAATAAGAGAGGCTGAAGCTTGGTCATCTAGTGAATGGAAACTGTACTAAAGAGTCTGGATGTTTTCCTGAAGGTATCAATAGGTTTTACATTCGTTTAGTTTTATGACAGGATACAAGGCAGGAAACACAGCAGCTACAGCATCTTCCCCTCTCTCAACAACTCCCGAGTTCATAGGTTCTTTTGTCTTTCCCACCACATGGGTGTTAGGATTCCATGAGTAAAAAGCAAGGTGTGAGGGGGGCCACCTTGACACATAAAAGCTTTGAGCCGTATTTTCTACCAATCTGTTATACTGTTCAAGTCCATAGGCCCCAAACCACCTTGCCAACTTGTAGCTCTCCCAACCTAGTCCTGATTTCACCCAACAAACAGAAACACTATTTCTCATTTTTCTTAGCTCCACTCCTTCCAAAGAAAAAGTGCTGAGGGAAACTAAGGTCATCCTCTGAGAGGTTGAATCAGACCAAACTGATGTTAAATTCTTTCTCACAGTTTCACCCCTTGACCTTGAGTCAATATTTTCACAAAACAAGTTCCTTAAATGTTCTGTGATATTTTTTCTGACAGGCACATCTCTAAAATTTTATACAGAGGGAAAAGGAAGTTAATGTGCCTGCAACCACCAAGGTTTGTACTATCTAATAAAGTATTGGTATCCTCTTCCTAAAACATGTTCATCTTGTCCAACATGCTTCGTAAGTCTTTTCTTACTTTCTTATCAATTGCACAGGTCTCCCTCTCACTCACTATCACTTATATCTTTAAAAAGTTATTAGAGACATTTGGGCGCCTGGGTGGCTCAGTTGGTTAAGCGACTGCCTTCGGCTCAGGTCATGATCCTGGAGTCCCGGGATCGAGTCCCGCATCGGGCTCCCTGCTCAGCAGGGAGTCTGCTTCTCCCTCTGACCCTCCCCCCTCTCATGTGCTCTCTTTCTCTCTCTCAAATAAATAAATAAAATCTTTAAAAAAAAAAAAAAGTTATTAGAGACATTTATATTTATGTTTAGTTTCTCTAAGGCCAAATTTACCATTTTGTCTGGACAATCAGTTTCCATGGGGTTAATATCAATTGGAGGTTTTAAACCAGTTTCCCAAAATATCTTTTCATCCTGGGGGGCCATCATCAGTATACATTTATTTTTCTTTAATTTTTATATAAAAGCCCATAAAGTACTCTATTATATCAAATAACAGTAAAGGAGACATTAAAATAATGTTTAGCATACAAACTACTTGCTAATATTACACCATATAGCAGTAACTATTACAGTAATACTTAGCACACCAAATAATTGTTTTTATTACAAGTGTAATTTCTCCATCCTTCCCAACAGAATCATCTCTTACCTCTCTATAACATATATTTTCAGCAAGAGGGATGGTCGCTAGAGTGTTTGGTAAATTCAGGATTCCTTCTGGCCTGGGGGACTAATTATACCCAGCTATGAAAGAACAGCTTTTTATTGACACTGATTCCCACTATGTAGAGTACAACCCATATATATATATATATATATATATATATATATATATATATATATATAAAGAGGATATGTTGGCCTTTTATCGGCTTAGTACCCACTAACTATATAGCAAGAAATGACACTTCCTTTTAAATTCCTGGCACATATGCAATAAGGGGAATGATGATAAGGGCCTCACGTTCTAGTGACATCCTGCTATAATTTAGATGGTTCTTAGCATTTCAGTAGGTGTGTCTCCCTGGCTTGGGTTTCTAAAACACCCAGGAATGTTGTGTTTCTTAAACACAATAGCAATCATCCGCAATAGAGAGCCCTTCTTGGATGAAGATACAGATCCTTCCCAGAGGTGTTGCAGGGCATAGTATCTCAAATGACTTTTTTTTTTTTTTCCTTTCCCTTCAGGTAATAATAGAGCATCACCAAGTCCTTCTTTCTCCATTCTTAAGAATAGATGGTAGGTTTGTAAAAATAAAAGGTAGGAGGTCATTCTCTCCCACTAAGGCAGCATTTAGAGTTAGTCCTAGCCTGGCCAGATTAGTGACCATCTGCTCTAGGATTTCCTTAGGAATAAATATAATCAGCTTCAAAGGAATACAGTATCTTAAGCAGTAATTCTCGCTTCAGCTGGAAGGAGGGCAAATGCAATCTTAATCTAAACCATTAGATCAGAAAACCTCGAAGAAAAACTTGTGATGTGCAGAAGACAAAGATTAGTGCCACAGCTTCCTTTCTGACCCCCTTATTCCCACTACACAGAACCTTCCCTAAGGCTATTCTTCTCTCAATACCTCTCATATTCAAATGAAGCACACACTCATTGAACTTACTATCCAGGCTTTCTCATTCTTATCATCCTTAGCATCCTGTCACTCAAAAATGAATGTTTTAATTGCCCATTCCAATTTTCAATGAAGTCAGTCCCTCGTCACTGCTAAGAATATATGTCCATTCTGTGTTGTGGTTTTTGTCCCATTTTGGTGAACTGGCTATGGTGAAATATATTTCCTACAAGGCATATAAAGGAGACCCCAAACACTTGTCTATTCCTGAAAAGACCCATTGGAATACTCCAGGAGCCATGAGCAGTGTTCTATGTAATCCTCTTGCCTATGATATGCTGATCCTTGACCTCATGTAATTCCCTTAATGCCATTTTTGGACATTTTTTTTTCTCTTTTAGCATTCAGGATAGTCTCTCACCATATTATTGGCTGTTCTTAGTGATACTAATATATGCCATTCTTTCAGCCACTATGGCATTGTTTGAGCACCACTTTGCCAGCTCATCTCATATACCCAACTGTTTTTCCCCAGGGGCAGACCAAGGCAAAGGCCTTGACTATCCCATGTCTCTCTGAGCCATAAATAGGTTCTTTTGATGAATATCTATGGATGGAATTCTCCCTAGGAGTTTCTATAGGAACATCCACAATTTTACCCTTTCACACCAGGCTTTTCTTATGTATCTATTCATCAAGGAACCATTTGTCTGCCTGTCCATGCAACATAGCCAAGGAGTCTCTATATATTCAGATATTTCCCTGATGCTAAGAACCAAGTTCTTCATGCACTCTCAGATATACTGCTCTCAATTTAGCCCACTGGGTATACCTATTGCCTTCTGCAGCTAAGATTTTTACAGACCACTGTCAGATATCAACAACCTTTCCATAGAGTCCCACTATTCACTATAAGAACTCCCAGGCAGATGTTTTCCTTCAGCAGGTTTCAGATCTTTGGACAACAAGAGTAGGTAGCTCAGGAGTTCCACTGTAGAGGCAGAGATGCTATCTACTCATGGACACAATGTTTCCCCTCAGAGCTCATCTCTCTAGCATGTTACCAAATATACCATTTATGTTTTATCAGGGAACTTGTATAGCTTCTTCTTTCCTGGAGTCTCTTCCTGATATATCACCCATGATGTCATAGGTAACTTAAGCCTCAACATAATCTGATGCTCTTAGGTATGACTGTTATTTTTACTAGAGCTAAATAGTGTGCCAGTACTTGTTTTTCATGTGGGCTGTTCTTAGAAAATGTATCAGGGAGATTTTCGTCCAGAAGTCTAACAGTTGCCTATAAGTAGCATTGGAAGGCTTTTGCTAGGGACTTGAGTCTGTGTGTGTTTTAGCAGTAGACTTCTCTAAATACACTGGTTATGTCAGGATTATAAAATCCCAGAGGGACAGGTTGGGCTACCCTCTGCTCTGGACTGCATTCAAACCCATTTCTTTTTCTACTCTCTTTGTATATTGGGGCCAACAGGATTCCCAAATATGGTGTCCTCTAGAATCCAAACAGCGCTTTGAGGCTTTGTTCCTCTTTATTATCAATAAAGACCTGAAGGGAGAGAGTTTTCTCTTTATTGTTTGTGAAATCCTCTAGTGGCCCTAGCCCAGATTATTCCTGGAAAAAGGTCTGACTGAGCTGGGTCCTGATTCCTCAGCCAGATTATTCAGGCATCCTTGGCTAGTCCTATTGCAAATACAGCTTTTTAAATCTCCCCCCCCCCCCCCCAGTCCCAGCTTCCTTTCTGAGACGAGAAGTATCATTATACTATCAACTTCATGAATCAACAGAAGGGCAGTAACTGAATCCTGGAGAACATGAGTAAACTTGAAGGAAGACAGTAAAAGTGTTTTTAATGGAGTTTCTCCTGTGTTTGACATTCTCAAGATTCTGAGTCTATGACAGCATACCATCACCATTGTCCTCTGAACTTCCTGATAGTTTTTACCACGTCTGGAACAATAGAAGCTTTGGACTTTTTTCCAGACCAGACAGGGTAAAGGTGGAAAGAATTGGTATTAGAGAAGGACAACTGGTTCTATGACTTCTTTAAACAGGACTAAGATTGCCTATTACCCTCCTGAAAGGTAGTACAGTTTAGTCTTAACACAGAAGAAGGTTAGGGCAATTGTTAGGGTTCCCATTTAGCTGATCCAGTTAAGACCCAGCAAAGGGCAGATATCCCTAACATTCAGCTGCAGACCAGTAAGGGCAAGACCTTCTGTTCATGCATCACATCCTTTCTAGTTATACATTCAAGCAAAGGGGATACGGCTACTGGATATCTCCTCCTTTACCATGTTTCTAGCTGGAGTTTTATTGGAACCATGATACATCCTATCATGATATCTCCATCCCCTTTAGCTTCATTTTTGGCTTCGTAATACTATCTTCCTCCCTGGAAATGTATAGTGCATTATGTGCCAGTATCCACTTAACCCAAAAGTTTTACCAACCCTAGGATATTCTACTTTTTTTTTTCCTTTTTTTTTATATTATGTTAGTCACCATATGGATATTCTACTTTAACCAAAGCACATGGCCTTAGAGCTTCCACCAGGGGCAGGGCAAAATATCCCAGCCTTTAGGTTAATCCTCTTTGGTATCTACTACCTCAACCTACAGAGTACATTTAGCAGCCTCAGTTAGCACTTGTTATTATTGTTCCCTAACAGCATCTTTGGATTTAAATTCATCCAGGCTGGGTTAAAGGGAACATGTCTCGTGGGATTCATTAAGGGCGGACTCTGCCCAATATGGAACAGATTTTCCAACTACTGATAATGAGCTAATAAATCTTTTGAAAGAATCCATTAAATTTCTTCGCTTTTCTTCCCTTGTCTTAACTGCCACCTGATAATGGATCTGATTCACCATTTCCTTATTTCTTCAGCTTCCCCCCACCTCACTTTGCCTTTCCTTGACTATCTGTTTTATCAGTAACCCAGGAGATAAATCTATAGAATGTAGCCACCCAGGCATCAGATTCTCACCGGAGTCTCCTTCCTACCCCTGCCCAGTTCTGCTTCCTGCATCAGTGTTTTGACTCAAGGGTCTGAAAGCCAAGCCTATTTCTGACACCAATGCCTAGCACCACAGCTGTGGTTATGGGTGAATTGGCAATCACGCTCAAGAAACATAGGCAGGATTTTTTTTTTTTTTTAAAGATTTTATTTATTTATTTGTTTGACAGAGAGAGACACAGCGAGAGAGGGAACACAAGCAGTGGGAGTGGGAGAGGGAGAAGCAGGCTTCCCGCGGAGCAGGGAGCCTGATGCGGGGCTCGATCCCAGGACCCTGGGACCATGACCTGAGCCGAAGGCAGACGCTTAACAACTGAGCCACCCAGGCGCCCCAGAGACATAGGCAGGATTTAACATAAAGCTCTGTTTACTTGGCATTATAGAAGAAAAGAAAGCCATTCATGCCGTAGGTTAGGGATCTTCATCTCCTCATCTCATCTCAGCAGCTACTTAAGTACACGAAAGAGGAGGCTTCATTTGCAGCCTCACCCACATAGACCTATGACTGCCACAGATAAGAGCCAGGGTACATGTGAGTCATGTTGATACTTGGAAACCTCAACCTCTATTTCCCACCAAGCTTTTATACCATACTTACACATAGGCCCAATGCCAGCTAACAGCTCCCTAATCCGAGGCAGATGTGTGTTCCACACACCAATGAGGCAAACAAAATATTCTTCATTTATCTTTACTGTTTCCTAGGAAACAGTGCTATGAGAATTGGAGATCTCTCTGAAACAGGCCTGAAATTCAGGCTGATAGTAACCCTTTATTTATAAAAGTTATATATATATATATATATATATATATATTTATATATAAATATATATGTATGTGTTTGTGTGTCATGTTACACTTTTCTATTTCTGTGCTTATACTTAGTTTTCATTTATTATATTCCTTTTATTTAACCTTTTCTAATTTGTGAAATATAACTATCATACAAAAAAGAACATAAAATCTTAATCCATAATATAATAAATAATATTTATATATAAATACCCATGCAACCACCTCCTAGATTGAGAAAATGAACATTGTCAGCACCTCAAAAGCCACCAGATCGTCACTTCCCAAATCAGCCCTCCTCAGTATTTCCCTGCCCCATCCATGTGTTTGATTTTATGGTAATTACAACCATGTGTTCCTCTACAGTTTTACCACTAGGTATATATCACTAAACAACAGTTAAGATTTTCCTGTTTTAAATTTTATATAAATTCTGTATGTATTCTTTTGTGTCTTGCCTTTTTTTTCCCTTTTTTTGTAGGTGAGTGAGCTCAATATTATCTTTCCAAGATTCAATCATGTTGTACTGTGCAATGGTATTTTCCTTATTTTTATTGCTATGTAGTATTCTATTTTATGAAAATGTTATGATTTATTTAATCCAGTCTTTTATTAATGGTCATTTGTGTTATTTTAATAACAAACAATGCTTCTCTTGTAATATTCTTTGCAATCCTCTAAGGTAAGCATGATTGTCTTTGTTTTTCAGGCAAAGAGAAAGATGGATAGAGAGAGGAAATATAATTTACTCAATATCGTTCAGCTGGTAGAACTGGGCTTTAACCCAGCTATGACTCCGGAGTCCATGTTCTTCATTTCTTCACTAGGCTCTTGCAACAAGAGATATAGAATGACACTAAGATAGTGGCATTTGAGATGAAGAAAATGCTCAGATTCAACCAATTCTAAGAATGTAGATTCACTATGATTTGGTGATTAACTTGAAGTAGTTGCTGTAGGAGATGGAACAATCAATAATAACATCATTGAATAAACATCTGGCTTGAATGGGTAGTTGGTGATGTCATTTATGGAAATAAATGCAGAAGACCCGAGTTGGGAAACAGAGAATTTAGTTTGGACTTGTACATACTCCCTTTGGTACTGGCAAGACACTCTAGTGATTAATAGTAATAGCTAACATTTACTGAGAACTTACAATTTGCCAGGAACTGTTTTAAATTCTCTATCTACATTAACTCATTTGATTCCCACACAAACCTATAAAGTAGATCATATTCATGTGTCCAATTTATAGATGAAGAAGAAGCAAAGAGAGGCTTGGTGGTATCCCAAAGTTATAAAACTAGTAGGTGAGTCAAGGTACTTACATGAGCAACTGCTTCGAGAGCTTGTATTCTTTTTTTGTTTTTTTCTTTCTCCTTTCTTATTTTTTTAGAGCTCATGTTCTTAAGCACAAAAATATAATGTCTTTTGATAAAAAGACACAGCCAATAGACAGTTAATTATACAGATTTGATGGTTAGGCAAGAGATCTGGGCTGGAAATATGGATCTAGAAGCTATCAGTAATATACATGACAATGGATGCGTGGAAATGGATGAATTAGCCCTGAAGGAGTGGGTAGTGTGACCAGAGTCCTGGGCTTCATATGGAACTCCGTGGTCTGTGAGGAAGAAAGAATGACACATTACAGCTGACCAGAATTAGGAGAAGTGGGTGGGCTTTTATACTCTTATGTCAGTGGTTCTCAGTTAGAGGTGATTTTGCTCCCTCAGGGATGTTTGGCCATGTCTGGGGACACTCTGAGGGTGTGTACTACTGGCATCTAAGTGGGTAGAGGCCAGAGACGCTGCTAAACATCCTACAGTGCACAGAACAGACCCCCACAACAAAGAATTATTCTGTCTAAAATATTAATAATACCAAAGTTAAGAAACCCTGTTCCGCACAGATCAGTCACTGGATGTGGGCCCACCTAGGAAGCGAGAGTGATGCAGCTGCGAGGTGTTTGCTGACAGCACGTCCAGCAGTTGGGATAAGTCATCCATCTCTCTAACTAGGAATGCAGCAGTGCATCACAGCATCTGTCGTGGCTGCGTAAGGGAGATAAGGAAGCCTGCTTTTGACCACCTGCTGGGATCAACAGTGTATCAATCACACCTTTTTATTTTCTGTAATTCCAATGCTTTGACATCTTGAAGCCCTACTGACCCTGGAGAGATTGTGCCTTGCAGGCACTCCCAATTCCCAGAGGTAGTAAATGATTGGGCCAGGAGAATGCCTTTCATATGCAAACCAACCAATCACGAGTCCTCCCACCCCACCACCTTGTTTCGTTCTCAGGGCCACTATCTCCCTGCTCTAACCACCCCAGAGTTAGGTACCAGACAGTTTGGGACAGCCCCTGCACCTCAGAGCCTACTGAAATTATTCAGACCAGTCAATCCTAAACCTGCTTACCCTGCCATGTCTGTTCCTTCCCACGGAAATCACACAAAAGGCTCTTCTTACCCATGTTTTTCGCTTGCAACCTTTGTTTCCTGACCAACCCTGGTGCTTCCCTGTGTGACCCAGTATGGCAAGGCATGCCCCTGTCCTGGGAACTGTGAGTAACAAACTCTCTTTTTCATAGCATTCATCTCTTTTTCTGTTGGGCTCACAATACGGAATAATCAAACCTACCTTTTAAAACAAGCAGATGATTTGAATGATTGATTTTCTTTATGTTCAGTTTTATTTATTTCCTTTTTTTCTTGTTTTTTTTTGTTTATTTTTGTTTATTTTTTTGTTTTTTTGTTTTTTTGGCATTGAAAGGTTTTAAAAATAATTTGGCTACGTTAATTTTTAAATTTAAAAATAATTTAAAAATAACTTTGTTTTGGCTGCAGGCTGATTGCTACATTTTTAACTACACCCATGCATATTTTTCCTTTTTAAAAATCTGCTTATTTTCGGGGCGCCTGAGTGGCTCAGCCAGTTAAGCCTCTGCCTTCGGCTCAGGTCATGATCCCAGGGTCCTGGGATCGAGCCGCAGGGTTCTGAGATCAAGCCCCACGTCGGGCTCCCTGCTCAGTGGGTAGTGTGCTTCTCCCTCTCCCTCTGCCACTCCCCTCCCACTTGTGTGTGCTCGCTCTCTCTCAAATAAATGAATAAAATCATTTTTAAAAAGCCTGTTTATTTTCCATGATAAAAGAATATTCACATATGGTAGTTGACCATAAACATCATAGGTGAATTGCCCTAGTGTTAATCACTGTCTACCTAGTTGCTAATTCATCCCATCTTCTGATTTTAAGCCAAAGAGTTTGTGGACATAAAGCTTCTGTCAAATATTTTATTAAAGTATTCTCATTTGTATTGCTTTGTAAACAATCAGTAATCCATCTCCCTTGATCCATGTTAATGAGCCATGCATTGTTTATTTCCAAATAATTAATTTTCAACTTTTGTTATTAATGGCTATTATTACATTCTGATCTAATATCATGACATGCACAATTTCAGCTCTTCTGTAATTTATTTAAAATACTTTTCTTTGTGGCCTGTTAGATGTTCAGTTTTTGTAAATGATCCATTGGCTTTTAGAAGAAATTGTATGTACTGCATATTTGAAACATATTTGGACTCTCTTTTAAGTAAATTATAAATTAAAGTATTACATAGCTTTTATAATTTTGCTTTTTTCTACATGGTTCTTTAAAACTTGAGAGATGTGTCTTCAAAGCTACTTTCTTCTTCTTTTCCAAGTTTTCCTTGTAAAGTTTCATATGGTAGTTTTTACTTTAAATATTTTGTAGCTTTGTTATTTGTCATACAAAGGTATGTGCTTTGAATATCTTCTATAATTATAGATCTAAAATCTATAATTTTTAGTATAAAATGATAGTCATTTTTTTCTGGTTGTATGATGACTTATTTGCCTCAAAATCCAATATAACTGATTTTAACATTATATTCTTTCTTTTGTTTGCTTTACCCAATACATCTCTGGCAGTTCTTTTTTCTTTCACTTTTCTATGTCATATTTCCCGTAGCTATGTCTCTTGGGAATAACATATGATTGGACTTTGTCTTTAGTAGAAGAGTTTGACTCTTCTTTTAAGCCTGTTATGCCCCTGAAAAGCTTGTTCATTTGCCCTTTCAATTTTGACCTTTTTTAATACGTCTTTATCTTTCTTGTCTAATTCTTCATGGACTATGATTTTACTATATTTTTTCCCAGTGCTTTGTAAAACATATATCTTTTTTCAATTTAACAGATACATACATGGCAAACAGTGAAGATGAATGATCTTTAGATTTACACATTTGTTACCTCTTTATGATAGTTAATTTTATGTGTCAACCCAACAGGAGATGCCCAGATTTCTGGTTAAACATTATTTCTGGATATGTTTGTCAGGTTGTTTCCAGATGTGATTAGCATTTGAATCTGTGAACTCAGTAGATGGCCCTCCCCAAGTGCACATCATCCAATCTATTGGAGGCCTGAGTAAAACAAAAAAGAGGAAAAAGAAATGTGCACCTTTTCTGCTTCACTGCTGGAGCTGGGACAGTTCATCTCATCTTCTTCTACTCCTGGACTGGGGTTTAACATCATCAGCTCCCCTGGCTCTCAGGCTGTCACACTTAGACTGACTGATACCAGCAACTTTTCTGGGTCTCCACCTTGCAGATGGCAGATTGTGAGAATTCTCAGCCTCCATCACTACATGAGCCAATTCCTCACAATCAATCTACATCTATATCAGCTATATCTTACCCATATACTTCTATCTGAGGTGTTGGTTCTGTTTCTCAGAGGAATATATCCCTCAAAAAGTCAAAGTATGTGTCAGCATCACCCATTAATTATAGTTTCTCATTCAGTTCAAAGAAACTTGTAATTTGCGTATATAATATTGGTTGTATTGATTTTGGGAGTTATGAATGTTTATGTTTTAATATTTTTTATAGATATTATCGTTGGAAGTTAGGAAAGACTTGATCAAGCACTGCTAACCAAGGTGGTTCTGATGCTTGTACTCCTCACTTTAAATGTGCAGCATACATCCTTATCACATTTTAGGTTTCTGTAGTGACATTTATTCCATAATGCACATTGCACCATATCATCCAGTGATTTAAAACACAAAGCGTTTTTACCTGGAGGTACCTACCAGCCTCTGTTCCACAGCTGGACTTTCCTAAGCCTCCTCCGCAGCACTGTGGGTTCTAGGACAAACCTGGCCTGCTGACTCCTAGCCCAACCTTCTGACACTAAGCATTGTCACCTGTACCACTGGTCTTGCTGTAGTTTTGAAAATTTTGCCTTGGTTTCATTCTTACACATGAGTTCTGAAGACTGAGCTCTGCCTTTTCCTCTGTGAGTTCAAATCCCTCTCTTGGTTACCTACCCAGTACTTTAGATCCTCTGGGTTTACTTACTCCTGGAACAAAGTGAGGGATTGTAATTCTGCCCTGAAGTTCAAAACTTGTTGCCCAGTCTGAGGACTGGGTCCTGGCTGCTGCCTGGCTGCCTCTGCTTCCCTGCTGGAATTTCCAAACCTGTTCCCCTCAGTAGGCTTCCTCTGATACCGCAGAGCTAACATATATTAGCTTTTCAACATTGTACTCTACTTCCTGAAATGCATTTTTCCTAACTCCTGGCAGCAAGTCCTATTTCACCATTATGGTGAGACCTAGCTCTAGGTCAACATTTCTCCAGGATTATCCAAGCCTTACTTCCTAGACCATACCAAATTCAAAAATGAGAAAATGTCAGATAAGCAAGATCTTATCTTTGAGTTAGCTTGGCATTTTCTTTCCTCTCATTCCAGCCAATCCCACAGCTAACCTAGCACTAATTAGGTGGTAGCACATGTGAGATACATTTTAAAGCTAACCAATTCTCACCCACTTCACTAGATGACTTTAAACAAGTCACTGTCATCTTTTACCCAGAATAAACTAGCCTCTAATGTTCTCCTCATGTTTAATGTTTACATCTCTTCTCCATGGAGGCAGCCAAGAGGATCCAGTCACTCCCCTGCTCCAAACCCTTCAGGGGCTTAGAATTGCTTTAGCACAAGCTTTTAAGATTTTGCTTTGACTCATGCCCCCACCTTCAGCTACTTTTCCAGCTACTCTCCCTCTCTGTCATTATGCTCCAGTCGCACTAGACTGCTTTCTGGATTTTGAAGATACTGTGTATCCTCTCTGCTGTCTGGAACCCTTTCACCCTCAGTCTTGTGGACAAATGCTAGCGAATTTATCTTTCAGGCCCCAGCACCTCCTCAAATAGGATACCCCCCAAGAGGCCCTTACTGACCTCCCTATTAGATTCCTGCATTAATTAATTAAATTACTGTGTTAATTACTGTATTATATTCTCTGATAATACTCTATACTTTTTGTCGGTTGCATTTCCGTCTTTTTAAAAATGAATTTGTTTGAATACTTGTCTGATATTTGTTTCCTCTGTTATCCTGCAAACTTCATAATGGTGTCTATTGGGTACATCACTTCCTGAATAGGGCCTAGCAGTGACTTCTGCAAGTAGAGACTCAAACATACTTGATCAGTGAATTAAAAAAAAAAAAGGTGAACGTGAAACATAAGTTAAATGTTAGCAATTTACCAACAATACTAAATATTCTTTACTAATAAATTATATGCCTGGTGACAGTGCTAGGTGTTATATTAAAATGTTAGTCTACACGGAAGTCTAGCAATATTTTCTTCATATACAGAAAAAAAGAGGCGATGAAAGGGGGTGGGATATAGTTCAATGACAGGAAAAGAAAATGATTTAGTGACAAGTAGTGAGCCTGGTTAAGAGAGCACCAGTTCTATGGACAGGCCAAAACTCTTTGAAACATTTAATTGTTCACATAAATATTTATCTGGGGCTGGAAGGGGGTCATACATTATTTTTATTTTTTTATGCCTGATGGCCAAATAGATGTAATAATATGTGTTTTTCCCAAAATTCATACAGCAGGTTGGAAGATAAGTACACATTTCTTAACTTTCATTCCTAAGTCCTGCACCCTCCACAGTCACTCTGTTCTCTGCACCTAACTCTCCTGACATCTGTCTTCTTAATGCAGACTCCAAAGAACCTACAGAGTTTAGCTTAGCAAAGTCAGCTGCTCTCAGAGAATCAACTAGTGGCCCTTGTGTAGTCCCCATGCTTTTCCTTTCCAGATTCTTGCCTCTCGCCCTATAAGCAGGGACTTAAGAGAAATTAATGTAGAAGACTTCCTGAAGTCATTAGTAAGGTTTTGGCAAAAATGCATCTTCCTGAGTTTTACCTCAGAAATTTGGATTTGGTCATTCTAAACCAGGGCTAAATATCTGAATTCTTAAAAATCATAGCAGATATTCCTTATGCTGATGGTCTACAGAAAATAGGTTGAAAAACAACCAGCTGCTATTTCATTGTTTTTCATTTGGTCACCTATTTTCTGAAGGGGACACAAACATTCTGTTATTTAAGGTGGCCAAATTTTGTCACTAAAGCATTTGCCTTTGTATAGGGTCAGACTTATTTAAAGAGAACAGTGTTTTCTCTAAATTGGCATTCATTAATTTAGTATTACTTTTGACATAACATATGCATTTTTAGCTAATGTTTAAAAAGGCTTAAGCTCTTCAATTTTTTCATTTTATCCAGCTATCAATATAATGAATATAGACAATATGGATTAGATTTTTAATTTTATGTAATTTTTCTTATCCTACCACTTTGATAGCATAGGTTTCAATATTTTTCAAAAAGGAAAAAAGAAATGACTTGAACTTTAAGTGAATTTGGCAAGAAAAGTAAACATCCATTAATTAAGTTCTTTAAAATTAAGTTTTAACAGCTCAGATATACAGATAAAATTAGCATTATGTTATCTTTCAGTTTGACTACCACACTGTGCTGGATTACTTTCAAGAATCCCCTTTCCAATCAGAAATGATGATAGAAATGTGATGTTTTACACCAGACACTTGACTAAAATATCTCTACTCATCAGACTTCTAAGAGTCAAACTGCAGGTGGTCCTGAATTTATTTCAAATGTCTGCTATTTTTCTCCATTTGAAGTCTCTTTCAAGTAAAACAACTTAGAGGAATATCAGGAAGCAATTTATTGGAGATTATGTATTTATTTTAATCAACAGGGAGAATTAACTCAATGGATGTAATACATCATCTGGATTCAGCTACACTCTGTGTGCTTTCTTTTTTAGATGAAAGACTGAAATTTTCTTTGGTTCATTAAGTGTGGTATTGTTTCCTCTCTTTTTAATTAAATTTGAATTGAAATCCATTATTATTTTTCACTTTAAGTACTATTCTTCACTCCAACTCGAGATATACCGACTTATGTTCTACCTCATAATCCTGTACTGTCTGGTATAATTTTTCATGCTTCTAAAAATCCTTATAAATTCTACTACAATTATGCTTTGCAAAAACAAAATTAAACCTATACTTCTTTAATTATCTGTGTCAGAACTGAAGCAGTGTATATTTATTTGCTTCCTTTTAAGATGAAGAAATCAGTACACTTGTGGTTCCACCTTCCAGTTTTTAGTTGTATAATCTGCATGTTTGAAACGATTTACCATAACTTTTAAATATTGTTGATTCTTTTCTTTCAGAACTTTTTATGTCATTTGCCCTATTTGATGCCAAATTAAAATTATTTTTGCAACTACATACAGACGGCCCCCAACTTACAATGCTTCAACCTACAATTTTTCAAATTTATGATAGTGCAAAAATGACATGCATTCAGTCGAAACTATATTTCGAATTTTGAATTTTGATCTTTTTCCACGCCAGCGCCGTAGGACTCTCTCATGATGCTGGGCAGTAGCTACAAGCCACAGAACCCAGTCAGCCACATGATCATGAGGGTAAACAGCCAATACACTTACAACCATTTTGTACCCATACAACCATACTGTTTCTCCCTTTCAGTACAGTATGCAGTAAGTTACATGAGATATTCAACACTTTATAAAAGTGTTTGATGTGTTTGATGATTTTACCCAACTATAAACTAATGTAAATGTTCTGAGAACAGTTAAGTTAGGCTAGGCTAAGCTATGATGTTTGGTAGGTTAGATATATTACGCATTTTCAATTCATGATACTTTCATCTTAGGATGTGTTTATTGGGATGCAACCCCATCTTAAGTGGAGGAAGACCTGTATTTCCATATTTTAATGATCACAGACAAAATGAAATAGACTGATTCTTAGTCATTTAAAATGAAATGTTTTTTTCTTGATTTTAATAGGAATAAAAGGTCATTGTTTAAAAGAAGGCTACCAAAAACTGTAACAACAAAATGAAAATGAAATTTTATGTAATCCAGACAAAAATATCTCTGTTTTGTTTTTTTCAAAATTTTTTATACATATACACAAAAAGTTTTCTATAGGTACGTATAGCATTTCACTCTCCTTGTTACATAGCCTGCTCTTCACTTGGCAGTAGATCATGGATATCTTTCCATATCACTGTATATCTTTATATATCATATGGATGTGTTTATTTGATTATACAATTTGTATATAATGTGCAGCTATATAAATGTATCTTCCAATTTATAATCAACGATTTTATGGGCATTTAGATTGCTATTATAAACAGTACTGTGATGAATATCCTTATTTTTACATATTGGTTCAGTTAGTTTCTGTAGATCTATTTCTGGAGGAAGAATGGCTGGATCACTAAGTTTTGGCATATGATTCTAGAGTGTTTGCAATTGGCTGAACTAAAAGTGTATAAGAGTTCTGCCTTATCTATACTCTTTTCTTTTTAAAGATTTGTTTGGGAGTGAGAGAGAATGAGCAGGAGGAGGAGCAGAGAGAGAGCGAGAGAGAGAGTCCTCAAGCGGACTCCCCCCTGAGCATGGAGCTGGACACGGGGCTCAATCCCAGGACCCCGAGAGCGTGACTGGAGCTGAAATCAAGAGTCGGAAGCTTAACCGACTGAGCCACCCAGGTGCGCCTCTCCCCTTATCTACATTCTTAATATAATAAAATATCAAGTTTTTTATCTTTTTCAATCTGAAAACAGTTTTTAAAATTCAGGTTTAATTTGTAATTCATGGACTATATGTGAAAATAAATCAGGACTGGCTACATAAATTGGAAGATCCCATGCAAAATGAAAGTCCAGGGCCCTTTTTTTCAAAATTATTAAGAATTTCAAGAGCATGACAACAGAATATTACACTGAGCATGGGGCCTTTATAAGCTTGGGACTCTACTGACTAAAAGTTTCACATTCAGGAAACTAACCCCAGGCTTAGCTTTTCAAATGCATATTAGCCCTTTTTATTTAATTTCTGACTCCTGTTTATAAGTGGTTTTCACCCAGTTTTAAAAATTCTAGTATATCGGGGCGCCTGGGTGGCTCAGTCGTTCAGCGTCTGCCTTCGACTCAGGTCATGATCCCAGGGTCCTGGGATCGAGCCCCGCATCGGGCTCCCTGCTCAGCGGGAAGCCTGCTTCTCCCTCTCCCACTCCCCCTGCTGTGTTCCCCTCTCTCACTTTGTCTCTGTCAAATAAATAAATAAAATCTTAAAAAAAAAAAAAAAAAAAATTCTAGTATATCTTTTTATTGGTTTGTACAAACTTTTTATATAGCTTATACCTAAATTACTAAAACATTATCTAATTTTTCTTATGTTTTATGAGGTTTTTTATTTATATTTACATTATGTTTATTTAATCTTACAATGTTTTTTACTTGGGGTCAGATCTTTCTTTTTTTTTTTTTTAATTTTTTTTATTGTTATGTTAATCCCCATACATTACATCATTAGTTTTAGATATAGTGTTCCATGATTCATTGTTTGTGCATAACACCCAGTGCTCCATGCAGAACGTGCCCTCCTCAATACCCATCACCAGGCTAACCCATCCTCCCAACCCCCTCCTCTCTAGAACCCTCAGTTTGTTTTTCAGAGTCCATCGTCTCTCATGGTTCTTCTCCCCCTCCGATTTCCCCCCCTTCATTCTTCCCCTCCTGCTACATTCTTCTTCTTCTTTTTTTCTTTCTTAACATATATTGCATTATTTGTTTCAGAGGTACAGATCTGAGATTCAACAGTCTTGCACAATTCACAGCGCTTACCAGAACACATACCCTCCCCAGTGTCCATCACCCAGTCACCCCATCCCTCCCACCCCACCCCCCACTCCAGCAACCCTCAGTTTGTTTCCTGAGATTAAGAATTCCTCATATCAGTGAGGTCATATGATACATGTCTTTCTCTGTTTGACTTATTTCGCTCAGCATAATACCCTCCAGTTCCATCCACGTCGTTGCAAATGGCAAGATCTTATTCCTTTTGATGGCTGCATAATATTCCATTGTATATATATACCACATCTTCTTTATCCATTCATCTGTTGATGGACATCTTGGCTCTTTCCACAGTTTGGCTATTGTGGACATTGCTGCTATAAACATCGGGGTGCACGTAGCCTTTCGGGTCCCTACTTTTGTATCTTTGGGGTAAATACCCAGTATTGCAATTGCTGGATCATATGGTAGCTCTATTTTCAACTTTTTGAGGAACCTCCATACTGTTTTCCAGAGTGGCTGCACCAGCTTGCATTCCCACCAACAGTGTAGGAGGGTTCCCCTTTCTCCGCATCTACTTGGGGTCAGATCTTAACTGCATCTTCTTTTAACCAAACTGGTTATTCTTTTGACCTAATATCATTTATCTTGTAATCTGTATTTTCCCCAGTGATTAGAAATGCCACATTTTTCATGTGTCAGTAAGAATGTAGGATCAATTTCTGGATTTTCTATTCATTTTCATTGGTCTGAGTGATCTTTCCCCAAATATACTCTAATTTAACTACTATAGTTCTATGATTCTATTTATTCTTCTTCCTTCAGAATTTTTCTGGTGATTTTCTTACTGGTTAATTTTCTAACCTGTTTTTGAATTGTTTCATCAAGTTGGGAAAATTCTTGAGATTTTGATTGCCAAAACAATGAATATGTTGATCCAGCTGGAAAAATCACTGCCTCTAAACATGAACTTTTACACCTAAAAACAAGGTATGAGCTTACATTTATCTAAGTCTTTGTTCATGTATCTCAGTAAAATATAGCTTTCTTCATAGAGGTCCTGCGCATTCTTAAGTTTATTCTGCTTTTATATTTTATCTTTTCAAAGGATAAGAAAGCTGTTAGTTGTGTACATTAATTTTGCTGGTGGTCACTATGCTGTTCGCTTCTTATGATCTGTTTTTCCCCCACACTGTGATGTGTCAGAGGACAAAGTCCACCGTGTACTGCATCAGTCAGGTTCCCTGTATTCTGTTCTGGCTTTCAGTTGAAATCATAAAGAAAGGATATATTTTAATATTTTGTCAGCCTAGAGAGAATATCACTTCTAATTTGCGCTACAAGAATTTGGTTGAATTCTTCTTAAGTCATCTTCTATTTACTGGGTCTCATTTGATCATTTACACAAAACTTAATTTTAAGGGATTGGCAGAGTGTAAGGTTTTATTACCTATTCAAATATTTAGCTGCCTGAAGAGAGTGAGAGCTACACTCTCAGATCACTAAAGCCAAAGAATTTTTATTTTTAAAATATTTATCAGGTACTGTATCCACCACCTACTGCAAGAATGTGTATTATAGATTGTTCTTCTACTTTGTTGTGAACCTGCCACATTGGTAAGAATTTAGAAGAGATTAAAAAAAAAAAAAAAAACTCTCTGATAGCTTTGTCTTTGTGACGTGGATGCATATTTTCTCTGCACTTTTTCACCTGTAGGCCTCCATTAATGAAATTTGGTCTTTTAAGCAATTTGGATGAACCCTCCCATCCAGGCTTTACACATCCATCATCTAATGAAATACCTTGCTATTAGCCAACTTCCAGAAGAGAAAAGCATGACAAAAAGTTTCCCTGTGGGTACTTTTCTGTCTAGCTACCTTTAACTGTCTGAGGTCAGTAGTCTCTTATAATTGACAGTGGCAGGGAATGAGGCCTCAATTACAGCACACAACTTCAGTCCAAATTCCTTGAAACTAAGAGATATTAATGATTGTTACAAGATTTGAACTTAGTATTTTGATTATCATTTCATCATATTTTTTTTTGCTTCAAGAGTCCATGTGAATTCTTTTGATAGTATAAGACCAACACTTTTATTTTTTTAATCTCATTTGCTCAATTAATAAGACATGCTATTTTAGTAAATTTCCAAATTTTGAACTATAATTCCACTGTGGAGATAAATTAAATGTGTTGTGGTGTATTGTTTTTTTAATGTACTACTAATTTCCTTTTGTGAATAATTAATTAATTGATTGATTTATATGAAGGTATAATTGACATCTAACATTATACTAGTTTCAGGTATACAAAATAATAGTTTGATGTTTGTATATATTGCAAAATGATCACAGAGAAAGCCCAGTTAATATCCATCACCATGCATAGTTACTCATTTTTTTCTTGTGATGAGATCTTTCAAAATCCATTCTCCTAGCTACTTTAAAATATGCAATACAGTGTTATTAACTATAGTCACCATGCTCTACATTATACCCCTATTACTTACTCATTTTATAACTTAAATTTGTACCTTTTGGCCCCCTGAGCCCCTTTTCCCCACCTACCTCAGGCAACAACCAATCTTTGTTTTATATCCGTAAGCTCAGGTTTTGTTTTTTTGTTTTTATTTTTTGTTTGTTTAGATCCCACATATAAGTGAGATCATATGGTATATATCTTTTTCTGAAACAGGCACTTTAAAACAAATTTTGTTTCTCGGGGAAAGCTTTTTTTTTTTTTTCAGAACAATTTTTAGTGTTGGATTCTACTCCTTTTATTAAAACAAACTATTACTTCTAATTTCTTCATTCTGTTTTCTTATTCTTTAATGTAGAAAGGTCGTTTGTGGCCTGGAATTTGTCTAAGTAGCACATGGGAGGATACATTTTGGTATCTTTATTGTACACTTAATATATCTTTCAGAATATATTTCTTAACATTTTAAAATAGAAAGGCAGTTAGCATAAATTTAGTAACCCAGCATTCTAAAAAGAATTGGAAGGATGATAAGACATGGGCAGGCCTAGTGGGATAATTTAATTTGTGCTTAATTTCCTCTCTGTAATTTATGAGGCTGCTAGTCCAGGGCCCAGCTTTCTGTGTCTCACTTTCCATTTGCCCCAGTCTTTTTTTTTTTTTTTTAAGATTTTGTTTATTTGCGAGAGAGAGAATGAGAGACAGAGAGCATGAGAGGGAGGAGGGTCAGAGGGAGAAGCAGACTCCCTGCCGAGCAGGGAGCCCGATGCGGGACTCGATCCCGGGACTCCAGGATCATGACCTGAGCCGAAGGCAGTCGCTTAACCAACTGAGCCACCCAGGCGCCCTCCATTTGCCCCAGTCTTAAATCTACAGATATGGTGTATCTTGTTGCCTCTCCCGTGTTAGTACTACCCAATCATTGGGAAGAATCATAGTAGATCAGGGAGAAAACCACCACCTACTGGCTTCCTCCTTGAGTAGCTTACATTCTCATACGCCTCTCACTGCAGATAATTCCAAATGCTGCTGATGAAAACAAGTAAAGGGGTCTGAGAAAGGTGCTCCCTGCTTATTCTATGCTGTGCCATTGCCTTTATCCTTCTCTGCTGGAAATTGTGAATGCCAGAATCTCCTAAATTTACTTTCTGTGATGTTACACTACAATCTCAGGAAGAAGAAGTAATGAGTCCTTGATGTGTTTCCAGATAAATTAGCTCAGTTTGAGGTATATTGATTAGTCATTCTTCCTAAAACTACACAAGCTTTTCACCATTTTTTTTATGTTTCTTTGGGCATTTTGTTATTAATTACTAGGTAACTGAGAATGTTGGGTTGGCAAAGGTGGTAGATATACCAATACTCAAGGCAGTTACTTGTCTGGAAGTCATCACCAATAGCTTCTCATTCACAAACTTAAATCCTCATCAAATTGTGTTTGTCTAGAGTCCTTAATTAATGGAGCTTTTACTCACTTGATTTCCGGTGTACTGTACTTTCACCTAAAAATAAATGTGGATATTCCCTAATGTTTTATCTTCGGTTCTTCTCCCTTTTTCACTGTATTTTTTATATACAATCTCATCAAGTTTTGTGGCTTCAGTTATTTCTACTTTGTGGATCACTTCCAGATCTTACTACCTACATTTGCATTTTCTATAAACTCTGGTTTAACCATCCAGATGACCTGCTCCTGCCTTGGATATTATGGTGATGACCTTAAGTCAAAGCAACATGTCCAAATCTGAGTGCATCATTTTCTACCTTCCCAAATCTATTTCTCTACTTGTTCATTCATCTGCTCACTTATATATTCATTCATCGTTGTATTTATTGAATACTTTCTTTGTGTCAGGTTCTGTTGCTGAGTGTATATTGGTGAAGATGGTAAACAAGGCTCTTCTCTGAGGTAGTTTATGCAGAATTAAGTGACATTCATACATGCAAGTTAGCAGAAAAATAGGAGATGGCATGATAAGTGCCAAGTTATGATGAGCTTGTGATAAGATGAAAGAACAAAGGGGTCACCTAATCCTGACTTGGTGTCAGGAAAAGCTTTTTTTTTTTTAAAGGAAATAACATGTAAATTGAATCCTAAAGCTTGAGTAGTAATTTAGCCTTGTAAAGGGGAGAAGGAGAGAGTATTATAGGCAGAAAGAACAAAAGTATGAAAGTAAGAAAGATCATGGCATACGTCAAGCCTGGGAATAGAAAATAGTTTATTATAGCTGGAGTACAGGTGGTATAGAGTAGTGAGTTTTGAGACAGGAAAGGCAATTGGTAGCCAAAGTCTTTAGGGCTCTTTAAGTTGTGTAGAAAGAGTCTACTTTATTTCCTGAGAAACAGAGAAAGTATTGAAGTTTATAAGGAAGGGAGTTACATGTCAGATTTGAATTTTAGAAAGAACATTTTGACTGCAGTGTGGAGGTTGGCATTGAAAGGCCAAAGGCAGGGGAAAGATCAATTAGAATCAAATGAGAGGTGATGAAATTTTTGATTAAAGTAGTGACATTAGAGATGGAGACAGCTGAGAGGTTTAAAATATATTTTGAAAGACTCGGTGATTTATTTGATTGGGACCCTAGAGGAAAAAAGAGACAAAGATTTCTGGCTTGAGTAATGGGTTGGATAAAGATATCTTTGTGGGTATTTTTTTTTTTTTTTTTTTTGTCATGACACTAATCAATTCTGACACTAACAGGGTGTCCTACAATTCAGTTAAATTCTGACACTAACTACCCTGCAGGTAGCATCAGACTCCACAATTTTAAAGTCTCAGGCTATAAGACTGCTCTCACTTCAGATGCCAATTGCAAGTTTTGAGTCACAAGGTTATCTGCAGTTCTGTTCCACTAAGCTAAAAAGTCTTGCTAAGCTGGTAAGGGTTCCTACAATCCCCACCCCCTCCATTGTTCAGGTCTGGTAATTTGTTAGAATAACTCACAAGGCTCAGGGAAATACCTTACTTACTATTTTATTTTATTATATGGATACAACTCAGGAACAGCCAAATGGAAGAGATGCATAAGATAACCTATAGAGGAGGGGACATGGAGCTTTCATGCCCTCTTTGAGTGCACCTCTCTCCCAGCACCTTGGTGTGTTCATCAACCCAGTAGCTCCCCGAACACTGCTGATTAGGGATTTTTATGGGGGTTTCAACATCCAAGTCATCTCATAGAACAAATGATGCCCCTAGAACTCTTATCACTGAGGCGATTTCAAGAGGTCTAGGATCTGTATGCTGGGGACTGGGGACAAATACCAAATATTTATTTTTTTATTATACTGCAACCTTCCATGGAGAAATGGGACAGAAGGAGAGGAGCAGGTTAAGGAAGAAAACTTGTGTTCAATCTTGGACATGTTGCATTTGAGTTTCCTAAAGTATTTATAAGCATAAATAGTCAAAGAAAAGTCAGTGGGTCTGGAGTTTAGGAGAAAAATCTGAACTAGAAACTTTGCTTTGGTGATTCTTAGGATACTGATGATTATGAAAGCCAGGAAACTGAATGGAGGTTGCCAACAGTGAGTACATTGCATGAGAAGAGAGAGGACCCAGACAGAAGAGAGTCTACTCAAGGGTTCAACCAAGAAAGAAAAGCCTACAAAGGAGATCATGGGGTCATCAAAAAAGTAATAGGAATAATCACAGGACAAAGCTAACATATTTTGAGCACGTGTGGGCACCGAGCATTAAGTGCAGTGCACTTTGCATGAATTGCCTTATGTAAAACTAGAGAGTATGGAGTCAAGAAAGTCAGAAGAAGAAAGTGTTCAAGACAGATGGAGCTGACTAAAGAGCTGAATGTAGCCAAGAAATCAAATATGGTAGAGACTAAATTTTTTTTATTTCATTTAGTGCAAGGAAATCACTGGAGACCTTGAAAAAGCAATTCCTAAGGAGTGTTGGGAGCAGTAACCATCATACAGAAGGTTCAGGAAGTAATGGAAGGTGAGGAAATGTTTCCCATGAGTATTGCTAACAGTTCTACTATTCTATGTATCCAGAATAGAAAACATGGAGTCATCTTTGATTCTTTTCTCTCATATGTCTTCTGATGTTAATTCTATGCACAATTACTCTTGCTTCTTTCTCACTTCTCCTTGTCATTGCTTTTAATAGGACCACTCTTATTCAATCCTTGGCTTATACTCTCACACCCCTGCTTCAGTTCCTGTTTATGGAAAATCATATAATATGTATTATTTCAGGCCCAATCCAAATACTGCTTGTTTGATTAAAGTTCCCTAATGATCTCATGCTCAAGCAATCTACTTGTCTCTGAACTCTTATAACATTTCATTGGTACTCTTTTTATAATTCTAATGACTTTCTGCCTTGAGTATGACCACCCACATACATGTCTTACCACCCTTTCTACACTGTTAATTTCATTAGGGAAGAAATTATATTTATTTTTACATTACACATAGTTCCCAAAATAGAACACCTAAGTACTTATTTTTGTTCTGCATAATTTTGAGTTAGTGGAACTTCATGAAGTTTTACCTAGGCCTTTTGAATATTTTCCCTTTGAAAAAGTGATGATAATATTATCTGTTCTCCCTACTTAATATTATAGGATAGTTTTCAGATTTTTTAAAAAAATATTTGGAAATATAGCATTATAAATCATTAAAATATAAAACAATTTAATATTTGCCTTGTTATTACCATTGCAGGAGTAGTTAGTGTTATTAGTAGCAATACTAATACGACCATTTTATACTAAGAATATTTAGATATGTCGCAAATCAGCCAGTTACTAGTTTAAAGGTTAATTTCTTCAATTCAGAGTATATAACACCTGTGGTGAAGTGTCTGTCAGTTTATTTTGATGAATAATTCAAGGAGCATTGATTTTACTAAGAGACTGTTTCTTTCCCTAGGTGTTTATATTAGGAGATGTAGAAGTGATTTACATCAAGTATCTTGAGGCCAATTGATCAATTTATTACTTTTTTACTTTTTTCAGTACAAAATTAATGTGCACTTATTGTATATATGCAAACTACTCTTAAATGTATACATAGAAACTGAAACCCCAATTCCTAGAAATAACCAGTTAAAAGTGTTTGGTATATTTATTTCCAGAAACTTGTTCTACATGAATACATATTTTTTTGTTGTTGTCAGTGTTGTCCTCCCTCAGTCTCTCTCTTTCCTCACCTCTGTGGTTGTATGTATTTAAATATACATACAAATATATGCATATGTATACACACAAAAGAATTTATACACACACACACACACACACATATATATATATATAACACACTTATAGATACTGTGGTAGGTGGAATGATGGGCCCCTGAAGATGTTCACACCCTATTCCCCAGAACCTGTGACTATGTTACCTTACGTGACAAAAGTGTACATGTGATGAAGGTTAAGGATCTTGAGATGGGGAGATTATCCTGATTATTTACTTGGGCCCACTACAATCTCATGAGTCCTTAAAAGTGGAAGAGGAAAGCAGATAGTGGTTCAGATGAATGTGACATGAGAAGGACTTGACCTGCCTTTGCTAGCTTTGACAATGGAGGAAGGGGGTCATGACCCAAAAATTGCAATGGATTGAGAAACTGGAACCTGTCCTCAGTTTACAGCCAGCAGAAAAATGCAGACCTCAAATCATTTAACTGTGAGACACTGAATTCTTCCAACAATTGAATAAGCAAAGAAACTAAATAACCCCTAGAGCCTCCAGTAAGGAAGGCAGACTTGCTGGCACCTTGACTTTACCCTAAGGAGACCCAAGTCTGACTTCTAACCTAAAGAACTGTGAAATAAAAAAGCTGTGTTGTTTAAGCCACTAATTTATGGTAATTTGATAGGATAGTGATAGAAAACTATACAGACATAAATGTATTTCTATAGCCATCTACATAGCTTGGCAACTTCATTTTTCTTAAAAAATATACATGGACACCTTTTCATGCCATTTACTTATGTGTATAGCTTGCACAATATAGGTGTAATTTGTAGGAGAAACTGCTACAAATAGCTCACGCAAAGAATAAACTTTACCAGGTGTACCCAGATTGCCTTTTGGAAAAGTTCTCTCAACTAATATTTCCACCAATAATATATGAGTGTCCATATTCTGTGTCCTTTCCTGAACTGGATATTATCAGTCATTTTAATGTCATGGCCTTTGTCTTTTGCGGGAATGAAAATTGCTTTTGTGACCATTGAATGCCATTATTTTTTCTTTGTCTGAATCTCACACGGATTCCAATGTGACATATTAGAAGCCCACACATGATTTTGTAAGACTGGCCTCTTAACCTGGTATATTTTCTTAGTGTCTGTAAGGAATTGGCAGTATAAAATTCATTATTAACTCAGAAAATAGTTAGATAATTTTGAATAAAAGGTCCATACTACTGAGTCTCAAATCTTTGTGTTTGGACTTAACTGAAGGGTAGTTAACTGTCTACATTCAATCAGATACTTTATGTACCTCAGTTGATGATGTTAGCAGCACTTACCAGATTCCAATGTCACTCTCCAGTCTCTTCCTACCGCTACAACCATTTCCACCCCAAGTTCTGAGAGTATTCATTTCTAAATAACTTAAATAAAAACATAGGAGGTGTCTTAGGATATTTGTGCATTTTCTGAATGCACAACAGCTTATATGTAGTGAGATTAAGGTAAATCTTTGGGGATTCATAAGAAAATAGAAGAGCTCAGACAAAGAGTAGATACACTTTATCAGAGAAGACTTTCATAAAGAATGTCTTTCAAATTATACTTGCTTAGGGAGGTTGGGAAGATGGCAGAGTAGGAGGACCCTAAGTTCACCTTGTCCCATGGATACAACTAGATAACACTCACGTCGGTGTAAATAATCCGGAAAATGACTCAAAGACTGGCAGAACAAACTATACAACTAAAGGTAGAGACAAGGCCATATCAAAGAAAGTAGGAAGTGTGAAGACACTGTTTGGGAGTGAAAAGAACCATGGCTGTCTGTGGTAGGTAAGGAGCTACCCCACAGGATACAGAGAAGGGCAGGAAAACAGACTATCATACTAGCGAGCCCATCTAGGGAAAACAAATCCCTATAATATTTGGCTTTGAAAGCGAGGGGGCCAAATCTTGTGATTTCTTACAACCAGTAGGACTTAAAGCCTGGAATTTTAAAAATTGGCGGGTCTGGCTCTGAGAGAGCCCAGAGGGTATTAGAATGATGAGCACTGGGTGTTACACTCAACTAATGAATCATTGAACATTATATCAAAAACTAATGATGTACTATACCTTGGCTAATTGAATTTAAATAAAAA
The DNA here is from genome assembly GCF_004348235.1 of Phoca vitulina. Lineage (NCBI taxonomy): Eukaryota > Metazoa > Chordata > Mammalia > Carnivora > Phocidae > Phoca > Phoca vitulina. Next base: position 63,488,305 of record NW_022589712.1, on the reverse strand, counting down.
AATAAAAAAGTTAATTAATTAAAAAAAAAGTGGAGTCCTCAACCTTAAAGAGACAGCATGACAAATAGCCTGCGGGGATATAGCCTGGAAGTAGCACTTTGAAAAATGCCAGGGCCAGAGGGGAGGGAAGTTATTTACCCATCTCAAAGCTTGGCCCAGAGAGGCAGGGATCACAAAGAAGACCCTCCAGGAACAAAGGAGTTGGCAGGTGCCCTTTCCTTCCCCACCTCCCAGCATGAACACATAGCCACCTGCGAGAACCGGTGTAGGTTCCACACTTATTACCTAACTTGCTTATACCACCCCCCCACACCCAAACCTTGCTTCAGTGGGTCCATTCTTCTCGGCCATGCTTGCCTCAATTCTGGCAATGTGGGCCCCATTCCCTAGAAGACCTCGCCAACACCTCATCTCCCAACCTGTGCATTTTGTGGAACCCAGTTCCAGTAGCGATGGCAGCAGCAGGGCAGGTCTCATTTTGTAAGCAGACCAGTGCACACCTTCTTAAAATGCACCCCACCCAGCCAGGTACCAAGCACTGCCCACAACAGGCAGAGAGAAGCTCTGCAGACAACTGGACTGAAAGAAAAAGTGGCCAGGACTCAATAGCAGGGCACATGTAACATACAGGGGAGATACTTCTGGAAACATAAGCTCTGGTGAACAGGGGACACTGTGCTGCAGGGCACTATAGGACCTCTGCTTCATAAAGTTATTATCTTCAAGAGCAGGAGATGTAATTGAGTTTCCTAACATACATAAACAGACACATAGAGTTAGACAAAATGAGGAGACAGAGGAATGTCTTGCAAATGAAAGAACAGGACCAACCGTAGTAAGAGACAAAAAAAAAAAAAAAGATACCTATAGGAAACAGAGATAAGTAATATGCCAGATAGAGAATTTAAAGTAATGATCTTAAAGATACTCACTAGGCTTGAGAAAAGAGTGGAGGATAACAGTGAGACCCTTAACAATCAGATAAAAAAAGAGCCAATCAGAGATGAGACACAATAAATTAATTTAAAAATATACTTGATAGAATAAATAGGCTAGAAGAATCAGAGGAACTGATTAATGACCTGGAAGACAGAGTAATGGAAAGTAATGAAGCTGAGCATAAGGAGAAAAAAGAATTATGCAAAATGAGAATAGACTTACAGAACCCAGTGACTCCATCAAGCATAATGACATTCACATTATAGGGATCCCAGAAGATGAAGAGAGAGAAAAAGGGGCAGACAATTTATTTGAAGAAAAATAGCTGAAAAATTCCGTAATCTGGAAAAGGAAACAGACATCAAGATCCAGGAGGCACAGAAGTCCACCAACACAATCAACCCAAGGAGATCCACTGGCAGAAAGTAGTGATAAAGAAAAAACCTATAAAGCAGCAAGAGAAAAGAAGACAGTTATATACAAGAAAATCCCATAAGGCTACCAGCAGAATTTCAGCAGCAACTTTGCAGGCAAAGAATAAAGAGAAAGGAATTCAGGTATACCACTAAAGAAAGCCAACAAACCATGAAAGAGAGAAAGAGAAGAAAGAATCGAGAAAAACTAAAAAAAAAAAAAAAAAAACAAAACACAAAACAAGTAACAAAATGGCAGTAAATATATATCTATCGATAATTACTTTGGATGTAAATGGACTAAATGCTCCAATCAAAAGACATAGGGTGACAGAGTGAATAAAAAAAAACAAGATTTGTCTATATGCTGCCTACCAGAGACTCATTTCAGACCTAAAAACACATGCAGATTGAAAATCAGGGAATAGAGAAACATTTATCATGCAAATGAATTGTAAAAGAAAGCTAGAGTGGCAATACTTATATCAGACAAAATAGACTTTAAAACAATGTTTGTAACAACAGACAAAGAAAGACACTATATAATCATTCAGGGGACAATGCAACAAGAAGATATAACAATTGTAAATATTTATGCACCAACATAGGAGCACCCAAATACATAAAAGAGTTAATAACAAACATCAATGAGGTAATCTATAGTAATACAATAATAGTAGGGGACTTTAACACCCAACTTATATCAACAGAAAAATCATCCAAACAGAAGATCAAAAAGGAATCAGTGGCTTTGAATGGCATATTGGATCAGATGGATTTAACGGGTATATTTAGAACATCCCATCCTAAAACAGTAAAATACACATTCTTTTCAACCTTACATGGAATATTCTCCAGAATAGATCACATAATAGGCCACAAAACAAGTCTCAACAAATTAAAAAAGATAGAAGTCATGCCATGCATCTTTTGTGACCACAATGCCATGAAATTAGAAATCATCCACCAAGAAAAAATCTGGAAGAGCACAAATACATGGAAGTTAAATAACATGCTACTAAACAATGAATGGGTCAAACAAGAAATCAAAGAAGAAATTTAAAAAAATACATGGAAACAAATGAAAATGAAAACACAACAATCCAAAATCTTTGGGATGCAGCAAAAGCATTCATAAGAGGGAAGTTTATGGCAATGCAGGCCTACCTCAAAAAACAAGAAAAATCTCAAATAAACAACCTAACCTTACATCTATAGGAGCTAGAAAAAGAACAAACAAAACCCAAATGCAACAAAAGGAAGGAAATAATAAAGATTAGAGCAGAAATAAATGATACAGAAACAAACAAACAAACAAAAAGAACAGATCAATGAAGCCAGGAGCTTGTTCTTTGAAAAGATTAACAAAATTGGTAAACCTTTAGCCAGACACATGAAAGAGAAAGAGAGAGGGAGAGTATGAGGGGGAGAGAGAGAGAGAGAGAGGACTCAAACAAAATCACAAATGAAAGAGGAGAAATAACAACTCCACCACAGAAATACAAACAATTTTAAGAGAATATTATGAAAAGCTATATGCCAACAAATTGGACAACCTAGAAGAAATGCATAAATTTCTAGCATATAACCTACCAAAACTGAAGCAGGAAGAAATAGAAAATTTGAACAGACCGATTAATAGCAATGAAATTGAATCAGTAATCAAAAAACTCCCAACAAACAAAAGTCTAGGACCAAAGGGCTTTACAGGTGAATTCTACCAAACATTTAAAGAAGAGTTAATACCTATTCTTCTCACACTATTCCAAGAAAATAGAAGGAAAACTTCCAAATTCATTCGATGAGGTCAGTATTAACCTGATACCAAAGCCAGATAAAGACACCACAAAAAAAGAGAACTATGGGCCAACATCTTTGATGAACACAGATGCGAAAATCCTCAATAAAAGATTAGCAGACCAAATCCAACAATACATTAAAAAAATCATTCACTACGATCAAGTGGGATTTATTCCTGTGTTGCAAAGGTGATTTAATCTTCATAACTCAATCAATGTGATGTATCACATCAACAGGAGAAAGGATAAAAACCATATGATTATTTCGATAGATGCAGAAAAAGCATTTGACAAAGTACAACATCCATTCATGATGAAAACCCTCAACAAAGTAGGTTTACAGGAAACATATCTCAACATAATTAAGGCCATATATGAAAACCCACAGCTAACATCATCCTCAATGGGGAAAAACTGGCAGCTTTTCCCCTAAGGTCAGGAACAAGACAAGGATGTCCACTCTCACCACTTTTATTTAACATAGTGCTGGGAGTCCAAGCCACAGCAATCAGACAACAAAAAGAAATAAAAAGGCATCCAGATTGATAAGGAAGTAGTAAAACTTTGACTATTTGCACATAACACAATACTGTGTATAGAAAGCCCTAAACACCAAAACACTACTACAACTGATAAATGAATTCAGTAATGTTGAGGGTATAAAACTAACGTGCTGAATATTATTCAGTCATAAAAAATGAAATCTTGGGCGCCTGGGTGGCTCAGTTGGTTAAGCGACTGCCTTCGGCTCAGGTCATGATCCTGGAGTCCCGGGATCAAGTCCCACATCGGGCTCCCTGCTCAGCGGGGGGTCTGCTTCTCCCTCTGACCCTCTTCGCTCTCGTGCTCTCTGTCTCTCATTCTCTCTCTCTCTCAAATAAATAAATAAAATCTTTTTAAAAAAAATGAAATCTTGCCATTTGCAACAACATGGGTGGAGCTAGAGAGTATAATGCTAAGTGAAATAAGTCAGTCAGAGAGAGACAGATACCATATGATTTCACTCATATGTGGGATTTAAGAAACAAAACAAATGAGCAAAGGAGAAAAAAAGAAAAAAAAAGAAAAGAAACCAGGAAACAGACTTAACTACAGAGAACTAATGGTTACCAGCATGGGGATGGGTAGGGGTGAATTAGGTGAAGGGGATTAAGAGTACATTTATCATGATGAGCACTGAGTAATGTATAGAATTGTTGACTCACTATATTGTACACCTGAAACTAATATAACACTGTTAACTATAATGGAATTTAAAATAAAAACTTAATAATAAAAAATTTAAGAAAACAAAATTACACCTGCTTCACCTGCTTACCAAGTTTCCCCAGATTCCTCCGAGATTCTCCTTAGATTTTTTTTTTTAAGACTTTATTTATTTATTTGAGAGGGTGAGTGAGAGAGAAAGAGAAGGAGCAGGGGGAGGGGCAGAAGCAGACTCCCCACTGAGCAGGGAGCCCAGCGACACGGGGCTGGACCCCAGGACCCTGGGATCATGACTTTAGCTGAAGGCAGATGCATAAACAACTGAGCCACCCAGGCGCCCCAGAGTTAAGTGTAGGGTTCTCCTTAGATTTTTGTTGTGTTTTGAAGTGTTTCAGCTTTATTTAACATTTTAAATGACTATACAAACTCATTTTTGTATAATGCACAGTACTAAAAAAGTACAAAATGTTTGCCATAAACATAGGGTTATGAAACTCAATACCCACAATGGTTGCATCATTAAGCCCAAATAAGTATTTTTGGTCATTTCACTTTTTCTGAAATCTTGTTGCACATTGCAGCTGCTCTACATCTTCTTGCACCTACTCTCTTCTGAACTGGTTAAGGTTGCTCAGCACATAAACAGTCACTACCCACCAGAAGGTTGTAAAAATCCCCGTGAGTGCAACAGTCCTATCCAGACGACTTGGGGAGCAAGCAGAGGAAGACTGTGGGTCCATGCATCTCATCTTTTAAGTATATTAAACATATATCCTTAGATCTTTTATCATAAAATATTTTCATATGTCCAAAAATCCGAAATACATGTAACTACCGTCCATCTAAAATTTAGTAATATTTGCCTGAGTCTTCAATCTTTCTTTCTTGTTTCTTTGAACAGTTTTCAGGAGCTCTTCTAAAACAGTCTGTGCCTAATGGGTTGTTGCTGTTATTAATTGTATTGTTGCCTTTGTTGTTTGGCTTCAAATTCTCTTCGTTTTTGACACAAAGTATTCTCTCTCTCTTTCTCTCTCTCTTTTTCTCTGTCCTGTTATATATTAAATGCAAATAGTTCGGAATTACATTTTACCCAGCATTTCTATGTGTGTGGGAAGGGGACTATCTACGTTGGTTAGTTCACCCACCATTGTGTTCACCAGAAACTTGATATTGAAAGTAAGTGGATGTGAAAAATTAGAGCTTTTCCTTGTCCTCTTGATACCAACATCTCAGGCTAACTTGACAGAAAAATAGAGTATATTCTGCACTGGCAACTCAGTTCTTTATTCTGGCTGCAAAGTCACAGAGAATTTTTAAAGAGGTCAAATACTTCCCTCTAAAAACTTGGAAAGAAAATTAGAAACGTATTTGTTTATTTTTAGGGCCTTCTTATAGAAGAGGGATTACAGTATTTTCTTTAGCTCCATAAAAAAGAGCTAGGATCAATTTATGGAAGGGATAGGCTTAGTTTTGGCTTAACTTGAGGGAAACTTTGCAGCAAGTTGTCCTGACTTTGTGGGCATCGGTTGCCTCTTCTTGGCTGTTTCCAAGCAAACTAGATTAACCATGTGTTCGGAGTGTTGTAGAAGAGATTGTTCTACTAAGAGAAATGCTGTCTCGCTGAACTTTAATATCCTTTCACACTCTAAAATTCTATGAGTTGCCGTAACTCCAACAAAGCTCCAGTAGATGCGAGCCTGATGTAATCCAAGCGGAACCAATGAGCCCAAGCCAGGTACCTCTAGTCAGAATTTTCAGAACTACAGAGCTGCCCACGGTAAGAGCTGGAGGGAAAAGAAATCTCAGGCTTGGAGACAAAGATACCCCAGGGAGAACTAGGAAGATAAGAATCATCTGGGGAGCTTGAACTTACATAGGAGAGAATCAAAATTGAACCGGAAAGTTTGGAGAAAAATTTGGGGGAAGCCAACATATTCTGTTTTTGGTAAGCCCAATCTAAAATTTCCTTACCTTGTTTTTTTAAATGGACTAAATATCATTGACACTCACTTGAAAAATAGTTTTTGAAGCCAATGTTTCCTCATTCTTTTGATATTTTCTTCTATACTTTTCCTGAACAAGTTGTACAAAGTTGAAAAATTAATGTTGCAAAATAAAGATATGTCATACCTTGAAACAAGTTCTAAACATATAAAAGCAGTTAAAATATATGTGTTAAACTGTATTTCTAATCTTTCTGGGAGCACATTAATATTTTTCTAATGAATCATAAAATATTAAAAGAGCGTTTAGAGAATATATGTGTATTTCTTTGCTATGGAATCATAAATGGTAATTTGGTAAGTTCTGCTTTTATTGTTGTATTTTTTTATTCTAAAAGATGATTAAGCATCATACTCAAAGAATTTATTTTGAAAGAAGCAAGAACATAAAAATGTTACCACCAAGTTATCACACACATGAATAAACACACACACACACACACACACACACACACACACACACAGTGCTTTATTTCTTATTTAGTCAATAAAAGATGAATTTCTGGCCACTAGATACATTCAATTAAAGAAACATATTTGAAGACTTGCTATGTGAAAGGCATTGAGCTAGAGGCTATGAAAATATAAAGATGAATGAAGGAAAGCCCGCCTTACAGGAACACAAACTCTTGAATATAATTGAAGTAGCCCATACAGTGGTAAGTGGATAATTAATATAAACCACACAGTGTGTATCTCTGTATCTTCTAGATAACAAGCTTCTAGAAGGCGGACATTTCTTCTGAACTGACGTATTCTGACAGTAGGCACCCCCCCAAAAATTATGAATAAATGCATAATCAAAACCAATTATCATAAAACTAACATACTGAGCAAACAAAACAACCAAAACAACCAGATGAATGAAAACCCCAGGTTAGATTAGTGTGATTAATTTTAACTCCGTGCATATATTTGAAAGACAATTCTCTCACATCCAAAAAACCATTTTAATGTCCACAATAAAAAGAAGAATAAATGGTACATCTACCGTTTTTCTTCTCACACACTATCTTTAGACCAACCTCGTATCTTGTAATTAATGTAACATTTACTGAATCCCTACTGTTCATTGCTTTATTTATTCAACACATTTCTTGAGCACCATATTAGTTTCCTTTAGTTGCTGGAACCAATTAGTACAAACTTCGTAGCTTAAAAAAAAAAATTCATTTATTTTCTTGCAATTCTGGAATTCTGAAGGCTGAAGTCAATTTCACTGGGCTGAAATCAAGGTGTTGGCTTTGTTGGTCTCTCTCCCTTTGGAGGCTGAGGGAAGAATTTGTTTTTTTGCCTTTTCCAGCTTCTAGAGCTGCATTCCTTTCATTCCTTTCCTTCCTTTCCTTGTAGCCCTTTCCTTAGTCTTCAAAGTTGGCAGCATACCATTTTGCTTCAGCAGCCACACTGCCTTCTCTGTCAAATTTCCCTTTCCCTGCCTCTGATTAGGACACTTGTGATGATAGGGCCTACGCAGACAATCTTCATCTCAAGATACTTAATCACATCTGCAATGTCTCTTTTGCCATGTAAAGTAACATTAACATTTTCAGAGGATTTGGAGCTAGTTCTCTTTGGGGACCATTACTCATCCTACTACATGCACCTACTACGTGCTGGATATAGGAGACCCAGCAGTGAATTAGACATCTTTGTATCTGTGCTCATGGATCTTGACATTAGGGGAGGTAGAAAAGATGTACAAGGCACAGACCTGCTTTTTAATTGGGTTCTCTAATAGAGAGATATTTTATCAGAGAATAAGTGCATGTTCTTTCTTTTACTCTTTTAGCAAGAGAAATTGCCAGCTACTTCTTAGAATAAGCAGGCACAGAAAATCACCTTGCAGCACTCACTGTTGAGAAAAATTACTTGTGCTCTCTCTTATATAAATAGAGGATGAGTGGGCTCATCTATCTTAAGCAGTAACAGGCCTTTTTTGTTTCTTTAGTAACTTTGCAAACTGCTCCTTTTTTTTTTTTTTTTTTTTTTAACATCAGGAGATGATGATGGTTTTATGGCAGAAGAAAGGTTAGGTCAATTTGGTTAAGGAATCTATGTTATCCTGGAAAGAAAGAAAAAAAAAAAACCTAATGCCTTAGAAAATAACTCTGTAAAATCTGTAGTAGATTTAGGTAGTACCACATTTGGGGGTTGGCTAATTAGGGTATAAAATTAATGCTCAATCACAATACATGAAACTTCCTTCCCTTTAAACATTGACAGGCTATGTATCAACCTGTGGAGTAGTTGTCCCACTCAGGAAGTGCCGTATCCTTCTGCTGGCCCAGATTTCAACTAAAGACAACCATCTGTCTCAACTGCCACATGGAACAGGGTCTTGCCAGGAGAGATGGCCCATACCCAGTCATCAGTGCATTCAATCTAGCCGCACCAATTAGCCAGAGGTGAATGCTCTGCCACCTCTGTGTGGGCCAGTAATGACACTGGAACTCTCTCCCATCTCCATCACTTGCAGTGCCATAACCTGGCCAAGTGCTTCAATCAGAAATGAAAAGAGCTTCTGTCAGAGGGACTTGGCCTATTAGGTTGGTTTCTCAGTCTGCTTAGGGCCGCTATAACAAAATATGATAGCCAGACGATTTATAAATGTCAAGCATTTATTTCTCCCAGTTCTGGGGGCTGGAAGTTCAAGATTAAGGTGCCAGCATGGTCAGGTGAAAGCCCTCTTTTGGGCCATAGATTTCTTATTCTATCCTCAGATGGCAGAAAAGGGCCAGGGTCTCTCTGGATCCTCTTTTCTAAAGGCACTATTATCTATTCATGAGAGCTCTGCTTTCATGACCTAATCACTTCACAAGTCCCCACCTCCAAAAGTCTCCACCTCCTGGTACCATCACTGGAGGAGTTTGGTTTCAACATGTTTTGAAGGAATGCAAACACTGAGACCATAGCAGTTGAGAATTACCTACACTGAGTTTAATACTAGGGTGTGAGTCAATCCTAAATCAGCCTCTATAATGAGTAAAGAAGGCACGTTAGCCCCTGTGGCCACTATAAGGCCAGGGAATTTACACGGCTTTGAGTTAGAGACATGACCTGCCAACACTACTTTCCTCTTTGACCTGTGTCACAATTCATGAATTTATGTAAGATAGAGTTAGATTGTATTCTTTGTTGTCAAGACTGGTAGGTACTCAAGCTCTCTGGGTACACATGGTGAAAAATTAGAGCAGTAGGGTGATGGGTAAGAGTTTGGATCTCTGAATTATCTGCTGCTATCAGCTGGTAGAGGCTTTGGTGTTATATTCAGGGGATTTCTTGGGAGTTACATTCTTTGCATCCCAAATAATGTCAAGAGATAGCCTAGTCAAGAGTTATACCTTTATAAAGCAAAACATGATGTAAAGAATGGTATGACAATTTAATTAATGAAGAAATCATTGCTGTGTTTCATAGCACTGCCTGTACTCACTGTAATAGTGATTAATGTATGTATGTAGTAATAATTACATTGTACGTAGTACAATAGCATTAGAGAAGGTAGACTTGACATGGACATTGAAGCATAGTGTAGTAGATAATTGAACTTTTGTTTTGAGATTTACTGCATTTGTTTGTTTGTTGGCTATTTAGAATCCCAAAATCCTGGTTTGGGAGGAATACCATAGTGTGTGTCTTGCACCTGACTTCCCATTAAGGAAGCCAAAAGGACCAACTTCCTTTTCAAGGAAGCTAAGGAGATACAGACATATAACCTAGGCTTAGCTAATCACATTTTTCCAACCAAAGATTTTAATCTTGAAGAAGTAAGGCAAACAATGCAGGCAGAATGGATAAATTCTTCATGGTGGTGTCAAAAACATTGAGAGTTCAGTGCATACTTGAAAGTATCAGTGCCTTATTCTGTACCATTGCATGAGGCTGTGATCCCAGTTGTCCAGCCCTTCTGGGTTCCCGCCCATTGCCTAATTTACTAGGCTTCACCTTCCTGCTATACTCTGTAACCTTTCACATGAGGTCTATTTGTGCTTTAGTGTGCCAGATTCAGTTTCTATTGCTGGCAAAAAAGAACTCTGATTAACGTGAGTGGAGAGGATATGGACAGGAACTGAGAAGGCATGTCAGGTGAATGGAGAGATGAACAAAGGTATGAAATGACGTAATATGTCTAGGAGATTCTAATTAACTGCAGGGCCTGGAGGGGAAAAAAAGACATAAAGTATTCAGGTGACAGACAGTAAGGACAGTTCTAGGACTAGAGCAAACAGTACATATCAGAAAGTAGGATTAAATAATAATGAGTAAGTAACCTCTTAGTCTTTTATTCTTTTATCCCCTGAATAAATTATTTGTTGCATTCTTGTTATATGTCAACAACTTTTGTTGGCTTTGGACATATAAAAAGGGCAAAATCCATGCTGTCAAGGAGACGCTAATCTTTTACAGTGCAGTAGGGGATTTCAGGATACAAATTCCTTTCTTGCTTCAATTTAAACATTTAGATAACTCTCTCTCTCTCTCTATAGTCAATTGTTGCCACCAGTTTATCAATTTTAAAAATTGATAGAAATAGAAATTCTAAAGTAATATTTCCAGTATCATAGAATCCTAGTAAATCAAAATAAGAGAGTATCAGTCCTGAGGGCCTAGTTTTTTTTCCTGCATTTTTTGAAATAATCATTATTCCCTACTCTAATATGTTTATGGGAGTTATTATATTAATAAATATCCTGATGTTGAATGAAAGAAAGGGTATTTTATTTTATAACTATATTGGTGCTTGCCTACTTCTTAAAAGCTGTTTGATTATGTCTGCCAACATAAATAAATTAGGGTAGATTCTCATTGCATGACTTTTTCTACCCATCAGATTCAATGCAAAACAGTATTTATAAATTGGACTGGGATTGCAACTAATGCCTCATCTTATAACTCTGACTGTTCTGTTGGTCCCTTGCTAATGGCAAGAAATGTTGAAATATCACTTATAGAGACAATGTTGTCATTGGTTTTTTTTTTTTTTCCACATCACTTTTTTTTTTCAAAGTGTTTTTGTGTGGATTACTTAATTATTGGGAGGTATGGGAACAATGTTTTGTTGTAATGATCACATATATTTTTACATACTAAATCTTGACATTTTTCAAATACAGAATGGCTATAATTTCTGCCAAATTCAATTGTCTATTTTTCATATGTATTTTAACTAAAAACTAGCACTGGAGGAATATGCCATTCATCTAATAGATGGATTGCCAGAAGGAAAAAAAGGGAGAGCTGCAGATAAATTGATTTTGTGTAGTAAATAGACATTTCAAATGTGTTGCATCAGGGTGGTCACTGAGATCCCAAAGGAAAAAAAAAAAAATGATCCAAACAGGGAAGAATGGGGAAAAAATACAAATTTTGCTTATCAAATTCTTATTGAAACTATTCTAATGAATTAAACTAATAGTAGCCTTTGGCTTCTCCTAATTCCCATTTATTATTATAATAGTCTCTACCCCCACAAGATCCTTGGGGTTGATCTTGTCTTGCTACTAGCAAAACAGCATCCATTTCTTTTTTGGCATTAGCAATAAAGATCCTTGTCCTTATTTCCCAGGCCTGTGCATAAATTAATCAATAAAGTCAAATCCATTCCAATCAAAATCCAAATAGGGTTTTTTATGGATCTTGGCTGATTCATCCTAAAGTTTATATGAAAGAGCAAACAGCCAAGAGTAGTTAAGGCAATTTTAGAGAAGAATTGTAAGAAAGAGGGGCTCGCTAAATTTTTCAATGTGTAGAGTTGAGTGCATATAACCAACAAGAGAGAAGTATTTAAACTTTAAACATATATAAAGATTATCTACAAATTAATTTCCAAAAGCAACAAAGCCTATAACATACTCATTTTATTTATATTTTCTGTGTCTAAAAATGTTTCATAATTAAGCTTTAAAATTTTTAGAAAATAAAAGAGAATATCTTATGGTCTCAGGTTGGGAAGACTCTTTTAAACAAGAAAGCAAAACGCATGAAACTATAATGAAAAAATTTGTTAAATTCAACTAGCATTACTTAAAATATATAGCTTTTGGTTATCAAAAGATACCACAGAAAGTTAAAGGACAATCCATAAACTGAGAGAAGCTATTTGAAACACATATAACCAACAAGAGAGACGTATTTGAACTTTAAAAATAAAGATTATCTACAAATTAATTTCCAAAAGCAACAAGCCTATAAAAAGTGAGTTAAAATTGAGAACAGGCATTTCACTGAAACCAAATGGCCACTAAGCATTTATAAAGATGCACAACCTCATTGGCAAGGGGGTTAATGTAAATTAAAAGAGCAAATTAAGAGATGCTATTGCCAGGCAAAAATTTTAAAATTTAACAATAACAGATGTTATGGTGATGTGCCAGCCTATGTGAAATGTATCTGTGTATAGATAAATCTCAAAACCCAAATGTGTAGCGAAAAAAAAAGAAGCTGGAGGGGAAAATGCTGTATGATTCATTATAAAAAATAAAACACCAGGATAACTTATATTTTTAGGGAATCACACATATATAACTATGCTCAAAATTCAAGGAAATAAATAATACAAAATTTAGCATAATGGTTATTTCTGTCTGGGAGCGAGATGGTGAGGGCTTTTGAGAAGGCTTCAAAAATACTGGTATTCTTCATCTTCAGCTCTGTAGTGGGTACCAGGGTATTCTTTTTATTATTTTTTAAAATGTGCACATTCGGGATACATTCATATACGCATATTTCACAACTAAAATTCCTCTTAAAAATCCAGTGTAATTTTAAGGACAGCCCTTAAAAAATTGTTCACGTCAGCAAGTTCTAGACTGTGAGCCAGGATTTCCTTGTTACTATGTAACCAAACAAAATAGAGAATTCTCTTGGCTTCTCAGGCTGATGTAAGATAGAAACCTTCAGCTGTAACCCCTATTTCGAAAGTTCTTGTTCTTTACACCTGTCTCATTGTTCTCAATTATTTCTATACTCCACTACAAATGTGATTTTATACATTTGCAAATTAAATGTCATCTTTATTTACTTAGGGCCTTCAAGAAAAGTTTTTTTTTTTTTTTTTTTAACTGTTCCTTAAAGAGTTTGAAAACAACCGGTGTACTCGAGTTAAAGCAACTTTGGAAAGCCTCCCATCAAAACCAGCTGTCCTGAGGGGCGCCTGGGTGACTCAGTCGTTGAGCGTCTGCCTTCGGCTCAGGTCATGATCCCAGGGTCCTGGGATCGAGTCCCGCATCGGGCTCCCTGCTCCGCGGGAAGCCTGCTTCTCCCTCTCCCACTCCCCCCTGCTTATGTTCCCTCTCTCGCTGTGTCTCTGTCTGTCAAATAAATAAATAAAATCTTTAAAAAAAAAACAAAAAACCAGCTGTCCTGTATTAGTGAAAGCTTCCCAGAAGAACCGCAGGAGAACAGTTTTTAAGAGAGGGGTGGGTCCTCTCTAGTCGGAGAGGTGGGCGGGGAGTCCAGCCAGAGTCGGCTCCGCCCCTTTTCTCGATCCGCTCGGGACACCCGGAAAAGCTCTCCTCTCCTTTATCCACGCCCCTCCCGACGCTCACAGATTAGGGGGAGCCCATGCATGGAAAGCCAGCGCCCCGCCCTCTTCTAGAGCCCTGCGCCAGGCCCCGCCCCCCGGGGCTGCAAGAACGCTCTGCGCGCGCCTTTTGGGAGGCGGGGCTGGAAGGGCTCGCGGCGGGGAGGTCGCGGGCTGTCTGCATCCGCTCTCCCTCGCCTCTCAACACCTGCGGCTCTGGCTGAAACGTCTGCTTGTGGCCGGATTCCCAGACCCCGGTGAGTAGCTGGAAGATTCAGGGTTCCGCAGACGCGGCTGCGGCGAGTACGGGACCCACCCCCAGCGCCTGCGCGCCTGTCCGTCAGCCAATGTGCTTGCAGCTTCTGCAGATGGCCTTTAACCTCGCGCCCCTCGGGCGGGCGAGAGGCGTCGAGCTGCGTTTTTCGGGACCCCGGGGTACCTCACTGTTAATCTTAGCTCTTGTGTCTGGTTAGTTTTATTGCCTGCTTTTTACACACCCTGCTGGGTTTGTGTCGGCCGCTTCTTTGGAGCGGAACCTTCCGTCGTCGCCTCGGTTTTCCCTCCTCTCCCCAGCAAGTTGGGAATTCCGGGAGTGACGGAAGCCGTTCAATGCCTTGTCCTTTTTGTAGCCAGACTGCTGCTGCGCCTTGAGCCTGCGGAGAGAGGGGGAGGATCGAGGCCTACTGCGCTCGGGGTGTCGCAGGAGGGTCGCGGCCGCCTGCCTCCTGGCGCCTGTGGGCCTCTGGCGAGGAGATCAGGGATGGCGAAGCCACCCCAGAGATGTTTTTTTTTTTTTTTTCATTCATTTGTCAACACGCTTGGCTCTATCAGCGTAGACTTTTATCTTTTGCTAAGTTTCAGGATGCAGCTATGCCGGACTAATGTCTTTTTCCATTTTCCACAGGAGCAAATTGAAATTCAGGCATTTATGATAATTTTCGTTTTATTGTTAGACCCATGGATAAATGTTGAAAGAAAACGTGGAGGTATTTAAAGATGAATAAAACAAGGGAGGATAATATAGGACTTTAAAAAAGACAAATAGGACTGGAAGGGGTTATATTAAAGTATTTTCGATAGTAGTTTGAAAGAAAAATACAAAATACAGGTTTGGTAATACTGTCACATTACAGAGCATTTTCATGACCATGTGATTTCCTTCTTATTGAGCTATATGTAAGCTCAGGAAAAAACGGTGGGGTGCAGTGAATCTTGTAGACTTTTGGGCTCTGTGCATAAAACATTACCAGACCCGTTTCTGGTAGTCACGTGATGATCAGTAAGCGTAAGATCAGAAAATAAACTGTCCTCAGATTAAAGTTGAGTTGCAATTTATGAGTAGGTAACAGATAATTATTTTCTAAGCCCATACTTTTTAAATGAAAACATGACCACATGTCAGCAGTTTCCATCTGTCTAAAAAAGAAATCTCTAAACCTAATTTGTGTAGTAGGTTGTATGTAGGACGGTGGAATAGAAGGCAAGAGCTTGAGTTCTAGAGCCAAGTTTGCTCTGCTTCTTGCTGGTGCTTAACCTCAGTGTTACTTAGCCCTTCACTAAGCCCACTGGAAACTTACCATTTGCTTTGTACCTCTGTTACATCTGTCATCTGCAAAATGGTGTTAAAAAGAAGTTTTACTTCATAGGTTGTTATGAAGACTAAAATGGAAGGATAAGATTATGTGTAACTGAATTTCTGTTAACCAGAGGGCGTAAGTGTTTACACTAAAACCACCTGGGCAAGGAAGCCTTGGTATAGAAACTGATTTTGAACGTTCCAGGTGTATCTTCTGTTATTTATCTATAATGGCTTCTTAGAAAATAAAATTAGAAAACAGTACTAAAAGAAAAAAAGCACTAGGAGTCTGTATAATTTAATAATAGGTAATTAAAAGGTGAAATCTTTTGGCCTAACTGGATTGACAGCAAATACTTTCTGAAATAAGTTGATGTCCCAATGCTCTGGATCTCTTAGACGTCTAAGTCAAAAACTAGCATTTTGAAGATTAAAAGCATAAAACACAAAAGTAGAAACCATAGAGTTTCAAGAGAACCTATTAGGTATAACTACTGTGTATTATTATGTAATGTATACTGCCCTTTGAAGAAAACAGGTTTTCAATAGCCAATACTTTGAGTAGATTCCTACTTTGGGAACCCATACATCTGTAATTAACTTGTAATTTTATTTTCTCAGGTGACTTCTGAAACTTCTTCCTTTTGCTGAAGCCAAATAAATAGTTCCTCCACTCCTTTCTTCCTAGATCATTAGACCTGTTAGCATTTCAAGGGTCACTGTGGTTTTGCTGTCTTGAACATGATAATTTTTATTAAAATGAATTTTTAAATTATTGGATGTTTCTTCCTATATAATATGTTCAATATAGGTTAATGGTCAACCATCTATATAGTCAGTAGAATCTGTTTATACACATACTGCCCAAATATATACTAATGTCAAAAACAAAAGGGCCTGAAATTGTTTAAGCTGAACACTTAATGGTCACTGTGTATAAAATGTGTGGGGCTCTTCTGCAGTGTAAATACAAGAACATTTTTTGACGTCAAGGAGCAATCTAGTAGTGGATACAATACATGTAAGTAAACAGCATGATGCAGTAGGTAAAGAAATGCCACTTTAATAAGTAGGCAATGCTGTAACAATAGAATGTATGAGAAAATGAGTACTTTTCAGTCTGGAATCATTAGGGAAGGTATCAAGAAGTGGCAACATTCCAGCTTTGTCTTGAAGGATGAGTAGCATTTTAAAAGTTAGCCGTGTAGAGAATAGACGTTTAGAGAGAATTAACTGTTATTAATTGCTTGCTAGATGCCCATATTTAATAACCATTATAATAAATACTCATTTTTATTCAGTGTTACTCTAAACAGGAAATGATTCTAAAAGTTTTATAATTCATTTCATGCTCAAAAATCTGTGAATGAGGTAATAACTCATTGTATAGATGAGAAAAGCAGAGAAAGATGAGGTCATTTGAATAGGTGAAAGCTTTAAAAGGCACAGCTGTAGGTTATTTGCCTTTAATCACAGTGCTCAGCCTTTAGGTTGAGGTGACTTACCGTTAATTGAGATGTGGAGGTTAGGATAGAGCCAGTGAATCATCTATAATGATGTAATAAATGAACATTTTAAGTGAGTTAAGTAATGTAAAAAGAGAGGGACCCACTTAAACTACATTTACAGGCAAGGACGGGGACGAGGCAGCTTCCATAAATGGACATTTTGTTTTGTGTTCTTGTATAGATCTGAGAAATGAATCTAACAAATATAAAAGTTTCAGAACTATTTGCCTTCTATATTTTTTCACCTTTAACTTCACCTTTATTTTTAAATCTAATTGGTATTTACCATATGATTAAAATACTATCCTTTTACACTTTCACATACATTATCTTGCATGATTCACGGAACAGCTTTGTCAGAAAACACAACAGATAATAGTTTCTTTTTTTAAGAGGTAAACATGGCTGATTTGGACTTTTTTTTTTTAGATTGCAAGGCCAATATTCTGTTCTATATCCTGACTCTTCCACACACTTCAGCACTCAGCCTCTCAAAAAGCAAGGTCTTACTAATTTTTTTTAAATTATTTTTATTGTTATGTTAATCACCATACATTACATCATTAGTTTTTGATGTAGTGTTCCATGATTCATTGTTTGTGTATAACACCCAGTGCTCCATGCAGAACGTGCCCTCTTTAATACCCATCACCAGGCTAACCCATCCCCCCACCCACCTCCCCTCTAAAACCCTCAGTTTGTTTCTCAGAGTCCATAGTCTCTCACGGTTTGTCTCCCCTTCCGATCTCCCCACCCCCCTTCATTCTTCCCCTCCTGCTATATTTTTAAATCCTGTAGTCATTGCTCCTGTTCTCTGTGACTTGGCAATGTTCATTACTGTTATTTCCTAAACTTTTCTTATGAAGTATTATGTTCTAATTTTATAAGGTAGAGTAGGAAAATATCACTAGATTTTATCACCCAGAGGTAATCATTTTACATGTTTAAGTGCTTTTCTTTCCTTTGTGCATCTTTAATGTAGTTGAGATCCTGTTATGCCCATAATTCTTTTTTCTACTTCATGGCTTGTCAAGTTTCTGTCTTTAAGGGAGGGATTTGTTTTCATCTTGATAATTTGGAATTTTCAGGACAAGAGATGATAGAGGCAGGCCAAAATTATTGTATCATCTCTTTATTCTTCTCTGTGGGGCTGCCACATTCCATACATTAGAAATTCACTCTCTGGAGTCCTGTATTGCAGAGCTTGTAGGATGGTATGAGTTGGCCCTTCCCAGAAATAAGTGTTAGGTTACCAGCTTATGTCCTCCAGTTTGCTGGTGGGATTCTTTCTTTTTTTTCTTTTTCTTTTCAAATTTTATACTTAAATATTTCAAAAAGAGTACAAAAAACTCAGTTCCTGTATATTTTTCCTGGATATTCACCAAATGGTAATATTTTACTATATTTGCTTTATCATTATACACATGTACACACTTTATGTTTTACATTGTATATAATTATATACATTACATGAAATATGTATGTGTGTACATAGGTATATATGTATGTGTGGATATATGTGTGAGTGTCTAATATATTATCTGATGTTTCCTCATGTTTAGAGTCAAGTTAAATTTTGACAAATACCATAGCAGTGATTGTTTCCTTCTTACGGCATCCTCAGAGTTCATTTTGATCGCTTGTTTAAGGTGGTGTCTGCTAGGTTTTGCAGTGAGTTACTGTTGTTCCCTTTGTATTAATTAGGTGTCTTTTGGGGAGATTCTTTGCCAATATATAGATATCCTGTTTCTCATCAAATCATTTAATATCCATTGATGATTTTTGCCTAGTATGGTGGTTATGGTAGTTGCCAAATAGTGATATTTCATTATTCCATCTAAATTTATTAGTTGGCACTCTAATATGAGTCTTCTTTATTCCTTTTATTTTTGCATTTAAAAAAATATCAGTTTTGGGCGCCTGGGTGGCTCAGTCGGTTAAGCGACTGCCTTCGGCTCAGGTCATGATCCTGGAGTCCCAGGATCGAGTCCCGCATCGGGCTCCCTCCTCAGTGGGGAGTCTGCTTCTCCCTCTGACCCTCCTCCCTCTCGTGCTCTGTCTCTCATTCTCTCTCTCGCAAATAAATAAAATAAAAATCTTAAAAAAAAAAAAAAATATATCAGTATGAAAAAATACCTGTATGGATTCATGAATTCTTATTTTAATACCTATCATTTATTACTCCTTGTTGTTTTGCTGAAATTGTCTAGGATTTAGCCAGTAGTTGCCCCTTCAGGCTGGCTCCTGTGTCCAATGGACATGTCCCCAACACTTTTTGAGTACTTCTTACTTTCTGGTAAGATGATCAAGGCTCATTCTGTACTTTCCCAGCCACAGTCTGGGAATCAACATTTCTCCAAGGAACCTGGTTCTTCTAGGTAGAGAAGGATATTTAAAAACCAAAATATTGGCATCAGATGTGTTCATTGCTGTGGGATTTCTTGGGGTCTAGACTCTGTCAGCATACAGAACTAGGAAATGTTAATATATTAATGTATATACACACACAAACACACCCCTATTTACTGATAAAAGCCACACATTCATACAGATACTGCTAACTACAATCTGACAACACAAGTTTTATTCTAGCTTCCCACTTTATACATAACTTTTTTGTCCGTGAAAAACCTGGGCCCCAGTTTCCGGCATACATTTGCTTACGTGTGGAATACACATTAAGAATTGTAGGACACCTGGGTTGCTCAGTCGGTTAAGTGTCTTCTGCCTTTGGCCCAGGTCATGATCCCGGGGTCCTGGGATCGAGTCCCACATTGGGCTCCTTGCTCAGCGGGGAGCCTGCTTCTCCCTCAGCCTGCCATTCCTGCTTGTGCTCTCTCTCTCTCTGACAAATAAATAATTTTTTTTAAAAAAATTGCTAACGTGTACCATTGCAAAAAACAGCTTACTAACTGGGCTTTAACATTTAATACTTGTTTTTTTAGAGTATGTGAAATATGACATGGCTCAAAAAGCCAAAGCTGTACAACAAAAAGGTAGAGTCCTTTCTATTCTCCAACCCTTCTACCCATTCTCCTCCCTCCACATTCTCGGTCCCGTTTGTCCTTACCCCCATACATAATCAACCTCAAGATTCTTGTTTGTTCTTCCTGTGTTTCTTTTGTGCACTTGAGAAAATGTATATTTTCTTGTTTGTATTTTCCTTCTTTTACTTAGAATTATATACAGAAAATCAATTTATGTCATTTCAAAGAGTTCTTCCTCATTTTATTCAGCTGAACACCCCAGTATTTTACAATTATAGTGCTGTATATGGATTTATGTGCTATTTATGTGGTTCTGTATTTTTAAGGTAATTTTCATGAAGTAGGACTTCTGAGTCCAAAGATAAATGGATGTGTAATTTTGTTAGCTATTGCCAAATTTACAAAAAGGCTGTACCAGTTTACATTCAGGTAGCAATGTTTGGAAGTGCTTGTTTTCCCACTGTCTTGCCAACAGGATGTATTTTTGTTTTTGTTTTCTTAGTCTCGTAGATAAATGATATTTTTATGTAGTTTTATTTTGCATTATTTTAAAGGTTTATTTTAGAGGGGGGAGGGGCAGAGAGAATCTCAAGCAGGCTCCATCTCACAACCCTGAGATTATCACCTGAGCTAAAATTAAGAGTCAAATGCTTAAGGGACTGAGTCACCCAGGAGCCACTTTAATTTGCATTTTTAAAAATTTTGAATGAGGTAGAAGATCTTGCCAGTATTTTCACTGTCAGTTGTCTTTTGTTAATAGTGTTTTCTGATATGTATATCTTTAAATTTATGTAGTTAATTTGCCTTTTTATATATTGCATCTGAATTTTGAGTCATTGTTATAAAGCCTTCCATTGCACTCAGGTTATAAGGGAATTCAGGTGGAATTCCATTTCAGTGGCTTTGAGCCCTACAACATGTATTATTCTTTGGGAGATTGTGGAGGAAATAGGGGAGGATTGTTTAAAACCCCTGATTCAAGAATAACAGAAGCTAAGAACATGAGTAGAAAATAGAAAGTGGCAGGATCTTGATAAAACCCATGGCTTTAATTTCAGTACCCATGCATGTAAGGGAGTAGGATTAATCAGAAATAGTCAGATATTTACAAGGACTTAAAACCAGTTTCGAAGATTTTACTCTGATTAGATTAAGATGATCTTCCTCTACCATAGCAGTCCTCAAGACGCAAACATATTTTTTTTCTGGAGGAAAATAATATATAGAGCTTCATTGTCTCTAAAAATTTTCATTGTAATGACTGCCATTCAATTAAAAAAAATTACTTAGCGTACAAAAAAAGTAACCAGATATTGAGAGAGAACAAAACAAACAAAAAAAACAGGCAATAGAAGCAGAATCCCTAAGATCCAATTCAGGTTAGTAGAGGTGGACTTTAAATAAGTGGAATTAACATGTTCAAGGAATTAGAAAATTTTAGCAGAGAACTGATGGCTTTGAAAAGAATTAAATGGAAATTCTAAGTAAAATTATAACATTAAATCACAGCTGAAGAGAATTAGGAAACAGGAAGAGTTCAGAAGGACTCAGACTGAGGTAAGGAGAGATGAGGGAAATTTTAAAATGTTTAAAAAAAGAGGATAAAAATTCTAACATGAGTATTGTATTCCAAAATGAGATATGAACGAGAAAGCAATCATGGAGCAAAAGCAATATTTGAAGAGATTGTGGTCAAGAATTTTACAAAGCTAAGGAAAGATATCAACCCACAGACTGAAGAAGCATGTTGGACCTAAAGCAGGACAAATACTAAGAAAACCATATTCCATAGCAAAACTGCTGAAAACCAAAATGAAAAAAATATTAAAAGGAGCCAGAGAAAAAGAAAATATCCTTAAAGTCTTTAAAAAATCAAGGAAAAGAACCACAAAACAATAGTTGAGTTTTCAGCAGAAACAAAGATAATGGGTTGTGCCGAAAGAAAACTGCCAATATAGAAGTCTATAGATCTATGTTACAGTGGAGGCAAAATATATTTTCAAACAAATTAACATGGGATTTATCAGCAGTGGGCTGATACTAAAAGCCTTATTAGAGGGAATAATTTCTTCACCATAAGGAAAATTGTTTTGAATGGAAGTAGGGGGATGCAGGAGGAAGTGAAGAGCAAAGGAAAGGGTAAATGTAATGAATGTTGACTGTGTAAAACCATATCCCATCTGGTGGGGTTTAAGATTTGTGTAAAAAATAAAATACACCAAAACAGGAGCACAAAGTTGGGGCAGAAGTGTGCTTTTATTGTTGAGACATAGTAAAGTTCTAATTCATCCTGGATTTTGATAAGAATGCATGCTATAATCACAAAGATAAAAATAATAGCAAAGACAATGTAAATGTAAAATTAACAAATAGGGAAAAATAAAACAAAAAGGTAAGAGGAAAAACGGAGCTTGAAAGGAGGCCAAAAGGAAAAGCAAGGATGTAAGAAGTAGATTTAAATACCCATATTTGCAGAACTGTAAATATACTGCATACTACAATTACTGGACAGACTATCAGATTAGATTAAAAACAGCAACAATAATAAAACAGTGTCCTATTTCAAAAAAGCTAACCATTTAAGGTGACA
This sequence comes from Phoca vitulina, assembly GCF_004348235.1. Classification (NCBI taxonomy): domain Eukaryota; kingdom Metazoa; phylum Chordata; class Mammalia; order Carnivora; family Phocidae; genus Phoca; species Phoca vitulina. The sequence continues at coordinate 63,465,762 of NW_022589712.1, read as the reverse complement.
ATAAAATGATGAAAATGATACTCTGTTCCAGCATGAACCAAATGAAATCCATTGTAGCTATATTAATATTGGAGTAGAATGTGAGACAAAACCCATCAGTGGAGAAGGAAAGGACATTTCTTTGTAAAACAAGATTTAATATTTCAGGAAAATAGTCTGCAAATTTGTCTCTACATAACATTAAAATTATATAATGTAAACTATAGATATAAATACGGTAGTGGGGGATTTTTAACACAGAAGAAAGATGAATGAGGATATGAAAAATATAAACAAAATGGTTAGCATATTTGGTTTGGTAGACACATGTAGATACCTGTAACCACTAGCTGTGGAATATGTATCCTTTTGAGGTGTATATGGGACACTTAACAGAATTGGTCATAGGTTAAGCCTTAAAACAAGTCTCAACATATTTCAAAGGACTGAAATCATACAGGGGATGTTTTCAGTGCATTCACACTATAAATCAACAACAATAAAATGAGAAAGTCTCCCAAATATAGTACATTTATAAATAGTCATTGGAGGAGAAATAATGGAAATGTGAATATATTTTGAACTAAGTGGTCATAAAAATACAGGGGTGCAAAACTCCTAAGATACTGCTAAAGATGTGATGGCAACAGCAGTGGTATAGTGTTTAAATCATTCTGAAATCCTAAAAACAGACCATTAAATAGTAAAACTAAAACAAATATCTGTAACAAAACTGAAATGACTAGTTATCCCCATGGACCCCAAGGTATGAGTGGAAGGGGACAGCTCAGTAACAGCTATAAGACTTGTATTCTAACTTGGTTTGTGCTGGAGGAAGGAGAAGAAATAGTGCATCTGCTTCAACTGATAACAGGAATAAATATAGATATTCTATATGTAGAATATATTAAATATAACATAGATGTTAATTTGAAAGAAGGACCGCCCAGTCTGAGAATAATAGCTGCAAGGGGCGAGGGGAACTTTGAAGTCTTCTATCTGAAGAGGCTAGAGCATCTTGGTTTTCAGGACAAAACCACATATAGAAGAGTAACTTCTGGAAATAACTTTCAAATGGAGCAGAATAACAAAATAGAAGCCAAGGAAATAAAAACATCCAGATAAATGTGGGAATGGAGAAAAACCCAGCTGATCTCAGAAAAAAATTCGAGGCCATAGTAAGATTTCACAAAAACAATAGAAGTTCTCTCTAATGCATGAAACTAGAAAAACTATCACGATAAAACACTCCTAAAAATTGAGAGAAAATTATTTCATGTAATATTTAGTAACAGAAAAAGATCAGTCAAATCCCATACAAAGTCAGTATAGGCAAAAAAGTTCAACATACTTGTAAACACTGAAGGCATGCCAGAGAGACATGTTCACAAAATAGGACTACTGTAGCCTAATATTTACATAGAAATAAAATCGTTATGAGATATGAATGAATAAGCAAATTACAACTATGAAAAGTCAAAAATGAGCTAATTATTTCATAAATGACTACAAGATAAACACAACAGATCAGGCCTTACGAGAAAGAGGGTAAAGAAACTGAGAGAAAATGCAGTTGAAAAAATTGAGCAAAATTCAACAAAATAAAATTTTCTATAGAAGAAAAAGCAGTGAAACAACAAATATTATAATTGGAAACATTTGCTGACAAAAGTTGATGCCAATAGCTTAGTTAATTTCTTAATGGGAAGATAAGGGAGCTCCTGTATGATTGTTTCTTTTTTCTCTATGAAGTACTGTTCACCCTTGAGCACTGGAGGTTAAGGGTACTGACTCCTGTGCAGTTGGAAATCTGCATATAACTTTTGACTGGAAAAATTTAACAACTAATTACCCACTGTTGACTGGAAGCCTACTGATAACAAACAGTTCATTAACGTGTGTTCTGTATACCCTACATATTATATCTGTATTCTTACAATAAAGTAAGCTAGAGAAAAGAAATGGTATTAAAATCATAAGAGAAAATGCATTTTTACTGCTGTACCATATTTATGGGGAAAAAAATCCACATATAAATGAATCTGCACCGTTCAAACCCACATTGTTGAAGGGTCAACTATAAGACATAGCTATCTGAAGATAATAAAGGGAGTTGGTGACATAGCAGTAGGTTTGATGAAAAATGAAAATGACATTCTGAGGTTAGAAAAGTGAACATACTAGAGTATGGTAATGGGATAGTTAAGCGGTCTTGAGTGTTCATTTGAAATTTATGGTCATGAATTCATAGTGAAAAATCAGCCTGGTTGCGTGTTTTTGTCCAGTATAGTTCCGTAGTTCTGAATCAAAGTCAAGACACACGTCATTTATTTGAAGTTTTACCAGGTATGTATCAAGAAAGGAGAGAAGTGAGGAATTAAAATGTTGGATTATGGAGGATAAACTATGTCACTAGAGACAAAACATGAAGAACAGGAAAAATAGCAGAAACAGTGGACTAAGTAGATAGGACATCTCAATGTCAAGAAATTACCAAAATGAGACTACTAAACTAGATGGGCTCAAAGCGCAAGAGGTTTTGTTTGGAAAAGGGGAAAAAAAAAGATTTTGGAGTGGTAAAAGATTTAAAAGACAGGATCAATAGTAGGAGTATGATACCTCAGTTGGTGAAGTGGGGGTGGAAGAACAGATCTGTAGAAGTGAGGCAAAGAATTGGGAGACTAAACTATTGGATGGATCATCCATGTTGGTAGAGTCACTAAAAATAGTAATGTGGGAAGAGAGTTATGTTAAAATTATTATGAATGGGAGATTATTAGATTGAGCAAATAGTGAAGTTTGATGTCTTGAATATTTTTTATAAGTGCTCCATCCTTCTACTCTGAACTTTCATCATGCCAATATTTTGTTACAAGTCTTCAGTGATCCCCTCTTTACCGGGAAAGTCCTCTTTCTTTGGTACAGGATGGTTTCAGCATGGCACTACAGCTTTATTTTTCCTCCTCATCTTGTTTTCTTGGCTGCATGCGGCCTGCAGAGGCCTTTTTGTTTCACAATGTGTCTTTCATGTCCAGAAAACATATATTTGGGCACACTTTCTCCAACACTATGGCCATCTCTTTTTCCTTTCCTTTTCCACCAGCCTATGCATATTGTACTCATTCTTCTAAGCTCTTACTATTTTTTTCCTAAAGCATTTTCTTCAACTCCTTAATTTATATAAGCATTTTATTGCTTTATATATGCCTTTCACTTCTCTGTTGGCACTTTTCTTCTTTGAATTATAGTTACTTGCGTGCGTCTTCTGCCCTCCTCATGGACTCTTAAGTACCTTGAACATAAGAACTATGTTTTACTAATCTATCTAATCCATCTATTTCATGTCGCGCTTAGCATACGAGTTTTTACACAATTGAGTTGCTCAATTGAGTTATACATCTTTTTAGTTTTCTAGACTTTTTTTGGTATTTCAACCAAATGAAATTTTTGTTTGTTGAAAAACAACAGTAAGGACTTAACTGTTTCTCATCTTAAACTATGTCTACTTTCATAATGCTTGTTTTAGTTTATGTGTAATGTTAACGATTGGCTATATGAAAAACTTAAATGAGTCTAGTTTGTTGGTGTGGTCACAATGTCTCCATTTAATAATAAAATATAATAACTTTGGGGGGGTCACTAAATTAGAGTCTAAGGAACAATAGAGAAAGGGCTACTTTTTATTTCCAAAGTTTAAGAAGGAGAATACTTGACATGAAAACATTTTCATCAAACCAGTGGATTAATACAGTTGTAAAATAAAATTCTCCAGATCTATCTACCTACGCCTTTCCATTTTCATGGTTTTTTGTATGGGAGTGGAAGAACTGATGTGATGGAATGCAGGGATGGGAAAGAGGTAAGACACAAAGTAAAGTGTCAGAGAAGGTTTAATAATGTTGTTCCCCAATATTTTTGTATATTTTATGTATATCGAATTGTATATAATTATACATATTTATAGCATATCTAAGTATATGTAAAGCATACAAAAATCTATGTAGGAGATTAATATGCATATTAATGTGTATATAATTACTTAAAATTCTGAAACTGGCAAAACAAAATTAAGATTGGTTAGGTATGTTTATGTTTTGGAAAAACTATAAAGAAAGGTGAGGGGATGGTAAATACAAAAGTCAAGTCCTTCTTAAGGAGAAGGGGCAGGGCTGGTGATTGGCAAAGGGCCCAAAAGATGGAAATGAGCATTTAAACTGGCACTTTCCTTTTTGAATGTTTGTGTTTCAACCTAGACATATGACTTTTATATTGATCTTTAGGTGTAATGTATTTCACAATTAAGGTTAACTTTGAGAGGAATCTGTGATTTTAGTCTTAAAAGAAATATGCTTGCTCATCTTAGTAATTCTTGCATATATGCATAATGGAAGTAGCAATTTGTAGAGAGGGTTTGTGTGTGTGAGACAGAATTACTTATGGTTAGATTAAGTTTTACTTATCTGTCTTTTGTATTAGGGTAAGTTTATTGTAACTTAATTCTCTAGAATAACAACAGCATGGTTTATTATAAAAAGTCATATTTTATAAATAAAGTCAATGTCAATTTTTCCCCAAATACCTTTCTAATAAGAAATTTGTAAAGACATTTTATTCCTATGTATGTATATATACCTATGTACATATATACACATTACACATATATGTGTATACAGTTACTGAAACATAAAAATACATACACAATACCATTTTAGAAGTTACAAGTCTGTGTTCATAATCTTTGTTCAATAAGGTGTTCAAAGTTATAAAGTAATATATTTTTAAATTAGGAACCCCTCCCTTGTGATCATTCTTCTTTTATTTCTCATTCTTTTCATTTCAGAAATGAAATAATATGTGTGATTACTCCCTTCTTGTGCAATCATTATTTTAGTTAAAAAAAAGTTTGTTGAAAATCCACTTACTGACGAGGCTTTTAATCCATTCATAAGTATTTCCTTTTTTAAACTGTGAGCCTTTAATTTTATATTTGGAAAGTTTTAGTCCACTTGCATAGAACATTTCCTTCCTATATTCAGCACACACAAAATCTGTTCAAATGATGCAAAATACTTTCTTAAATAAAATTCCTAAGATGTTTATCTGACAAGATATAATTGCTATTTCCAAATAAAATACTGCTATTTAGTCTAGCCATATATAGATTTTGTACACATCAGTATTTGATGATAGAACTAATATGTTGCACTTTTAAAACTTTTCAGTGTAATGAACTTTATGGATTTTAGTTTTCATTTCGAATACATTGGGAAATATTGTCAATACCATTTACTAATTACCATTTTTCAACAAATTACAGCTAAACATTTACCATTTTGGAGTTTAAAGTATGTCATCATGGCAAAGTTTCGAAGAAGGACTTGCATCATTTTGTCACTTTTTATTCTATTTATTTTCTCCCTGATGATGGGTTTAAAAATGCTGAGACCAAATAAAGCTACTTTTGGAGATCCTTTTGGACTTGAACTTCTTCCAGTACTTCATCAACAAACTCACTTAGGGAAAAGTTTTGATTCCCAAAACAATGACAAAATCAACAGTGAAACAAATAACAAGAATTTAAAAAGTGTTGAAATCACTATGAAGCCTTCCAAAGCCTCTGAACCTTACCTGGAAGAGCTGCAACCTCTGAATTATTATTTACATGTATTTTATTACAGTTGGTATGGAAATCCACAATTTGATGGTAAATATATACATTGGAACCATCCAATCCTGAAGCATTGGGACCCTAGACTAACCAAGAATTATCCACAAGGGAAACACAGTCCCCCGGATGACATTGGCTCCAGCTTTTACCCTGAGTTGGGAATTTACAGCTCTCGGGATCCTTCTGTCATTGAAACTCACATGAAACAAATGTACTCAGCTTCAATTGGTAATTATTTTTATGGTGTGTGTTTAGATACGTGATTGCGTGTATGTGTGTATATGTGTGTGTGTAGAAATGTAGACCGTTTAAGTTACTAATTACTCTTCACATTGTTATTAATTACAAGTTTAAGCTTATAAACTCTAAATTAAGCTGTATGTATGTACTTAAACATCCAGGAAACTACCTTTTAATACTATAAAATACATTGTTTAATTTCTAATTTTTAGAACATTTCTGGATATATTTTTATTGATTTCTAATTTAATATTCTTTCTGAATTAAATTATGATCTACATAAGATACAATGAATTCTCCCATTTCAAGCATACAGCTCAATGATGTTTCTCTTCCCAACATGAAGTAAAATATTCTATAACCCAGAAACTTTTGTCATTCTTCCTTATGCACCCCTATATTCTTCCCCAGGAAACTGTGAATCTGATTTTTCTCACTGTAGAATAGTTGTGAATGTTCTCTTACTGTATGAAAATAGAATCATCTAGCATTTGTGTGTGTGTGGTCTTTTGCTTGGCATATCATTCTGAAGTTTACCTTTGTTGTTAACTATGTCAGTAGTTGAGTCATTGTTATTGCTGAGTAGTAGTCCATTGTATGATTATAGCAATTTGTTTCTGCATTCATCTTGATGAACATTTGGACTATTTCAAATTTTAGGCATGTAGTATATAATTTGGTCTTGGTTTTCTGTTTTTTAAAACTTGTCTAACAATCTCTGCTTTTTATTTTTATTTTTATTTATTTATTTATTTATTTATTTTAAAGATTTTATTTATTTGACAGAGAGAGACACAGTGAGAGAGGGAACACAAGCAGGGGGAGTGGGAGAGGGAGAACAGGCCTCCCGCGGAGCAGGGAGTCCAATGTGGGGCTCGATCCCAGGACCCTGGGATCATGACCTGAGCCAAAGGCAGATGCTTAACGACTGAGCCACCCAGGCACCCCACAATCTCTGCTTTTTAAATTTGGGTTTATTTGTATTTAATAAGGATATGGTTTATTTTAAATGTTTTGTTTGCTGTTTTCTGTTTATCCTGTCTGTTCTATTCCTTTTTCTTCTTTTTCTGCCTTCTCGTGTGTAAGATATGTTTATTCCATTTTTTTCTCTTCTTATATATTCCTTTTATTTATATTATGATGGCTCTAAAATTTACAATATGCACTTTAACTTAACTGATGAGAAGTCTCTGGTTATTTTTATTCCCCTTTTCCCTCAACTTTGTCTTCCCTCTAACTTCTGGCACTCCAACTGCACACATTTACATAGAGTCATTATCCCACAGGTAATTAATAAAAAAATACATAATTGGATGCCTGAGAATTCTTCAAATTGTTAATCTACCCTTTAAAATAAAAAAGTCTCTGTTATGTTTCCTCTGTCTTGTTAGTGTCCCTAACACTAGGGCCACAAGAACAAATTGGGTGTTCTCACATTTTTATAGCTGTACAAAAGGCACAAACTCACTATTGAGCTAATAGGTATATAGAGATGTGCAAGGCTTTTTCATGAACAGAACATTGTAGGATTCTGTGAATCTGCATCAACTATGCGAGATGACTTGTTTTTCGTTTTTCTTCTGTAATTATTTTTTTCCAACTATTTAAAAAAATTTAATTTTCTAGTATATACTTATAGCTCCAGTTTCTATGTTCTATAATATAAAATATGACATGAAATAGGATTGGTAAATCCAGAGATCATTGACTACAGTCTCTGTTTACAGTTTATTTTTGGGGAGAGGACTTTTCAATGACTTTACTATTTTGTACAAAGAATTTATATCACATTTAAGGCTTTTTTGTTATTACAAGGTTGGCTTGTTTGTGACTGCTATGCTTGACAAAAAATGCATATCCATGGAAGTTTCAGATTTCTTTAATGCGAACTGAACTTTATGCAATGAGTGTCTCCCCCCCCCCCCACCCCCAGGTATGTTTCATCTGAAGAAATAATACGTAAATGACATACTTTGTATGTTATTATTTGTAATTAGGAAGAAAACTTTCAAATCATATGTAGTTTTATGCTGTCTTATGTTTATGAAGACCTTTCCCCCATATATTATTTTACTACTACATAATATGTGTGAACATGAGTTACTTCAAAACATTGTCAACAATACAATTATTTTAATTTTAAATGTTGACTGTTCACTATTGATGCAAATATTTTATATCCTTTGATAGAAATAAAAGTGACATTGCAGTCCATCTATAAATTATTTTCTTATCAGTTAAATATTGTACTCATTTTTATTGAAATACATTTAACATTCCATAAATTAAAAGTATACAACGCAGTAATTTGATATATATGTTTGCATATGATTACCATTGTAGCCATCAGCAAGCCCTTTTATCACATCCCATAGTTATCATTTCTTCTAGTGGTGGAAAAAATAAAGATCTAGTCTCCTAGCAAGTTGACTGTTTTTAATAGCCTTTTTGTCTATAATCACTGTACTGTGTATGAGATCTCCACATCTTATTTATGTACTAGTTGCAAGTGTGTACCTTAAACAACCTCTCTTCTATGTCCCCACTCCTGAGCCCCTGGTAACCACCATTTCACTCTATTTCTTTGTTTTGTTTACATTTCATATAAGCTATCTGACAGTTTTTGTCTATGTCTTCTTAGCATAATGTCCTCAAGATACATCCATGTTGCTGCAAATGGCAGGATTTCACTACTTCTGGCCAAATAGTATTCCATTTTATATATGTATATATATCACACTCTATATGTATTTACATATATGTGTGTGTATGCATGCGAGTGCATCTATCTATATCTATCCATCTATTTATCTGTATTTATCACCATGTCTTTGTCCATTCACTCATTGATGGACACATTTTGGCTGTCGTGTAATGTTGCAGTTACACAGGAATACAAATATCTCTTTGATAACATTTCATTTCCTTTGGATTTATACCCAGAGTTGTGACTGCTGGATTATATAGTAGTTCTATTTTTAATTTTTGGGGGGGGGGGAAGCTTTATACTCTTCTCCATAGGGGCTGAACCAATTTAGATTCCACCCAAAAGTGTGCAAGGTGTCTCTTTTCTCTACATCCTTGCCAATACTTACTATCTCTTGTTTTCTTGGTAATACCTGTTATAACAGGTATGAAAGGCTGTTTCACTGTGGTTTTGATTTGTATTTCCCTGGTGGTAAATGATGTTGAGCACCTTTCATGCCAACAGTGGCAAGTCTTCTTTGGAAAAGTGCCTGCTAAGTTCCTCTGCTTATTTTTTAATTGGATAATTTGTGGGGATTTTTTCATTATTGAGTTATAGGAATTCTGTGTATATTTTGGGTATTAACCCATTATCTGTTAAATGGTTTACAAATAATTTATTTGCCTTTTCGTTTTCTTAATTGTTGCTTTTGCAGTGTAGAAGCTTTCAGGTTTGATGTAGTCCCACTTGTTAATTTTTTCTTACTTGTGCTCTGGGTGTCCTATCCAAATGTTTAATTCTGATCCATTTCTAGGTGGTGTAAGAGTCCAGTTTTCTTTTTCTGCATGTGGTTATCCAGTTTTCCCAGCATCATTTGTTGAAGAGAGATCCTTTCCCCATTTAATATTAATATTCTTTGCTCCCTTATCCTTTACTAATTGACTGTATATATGGGGGTTTAATTCTAAGTACTCTGTTTTGTTCTGTTGATCTAAGTGCCTATTTTTATGCCAGGATCATACTGTATAATTAGTATAGCTTCGTAGTATAGTTTGAAATCAGCAAATATGATGGCTCCAGTTTTGTTTTTCTTTGTTATCTTTGCTTTGTCTATACAAGAGTCTTTTGTGGTTCCATACAAATTCGAGGATTGTTTCTTTTATTACTATGAAAAATGCTATAGGAATTTTTTTTGGCTTGAACAGTGGAGGGATTTTTAATAATTTTTATTTAAATTCAATTAATTAACATAGGGTATTACTAGTTTCAGAGGTGGAGTTCAGTGATTCATCAGTCTTATGTAACACCTAGTGCTCATTACATCCTGCACCCTCCTTAATGTCCATCACCGAGTTACCCCATCCCCCCAGCCCTCTCCCCTCTGGCAACCCTCGGTTTGTTTCCTATGATTAAGAGTTTCTTATGGATTGCTTTGCTCTGTAGATTTATTTATTTTTTTTTTTCTTTTAAGATTTTATTTATTTGTCAGAGCGAGAGCACGTGCACAAGCAGGGAGAGTGGCGGGCAGAGGGAGAAGCGGGCTCCTCACTGAGCACGGAACCCGATATGGGACTTGATCCCAGGACCCTGGGATCATGACCTGAGCTGAAGGCAGACACTTAACTGACTGAACCACCCAGGTGTGTCCTACCCTCTGTGATTTCATCTTGTTTTATTTTACCCTCCCTTCACCTATGTACCTCTGTTTTCCTTTTTAAATTCCACATGAGTGAAATCATATGGTAATTGTCTTGTTCTGATTGACTTTTTTCACTTAGCATAATACCCTCTAGTCCCATCCTTGTCGATGTAAATGGTAAGCACCCTTTCTGATGGCTGAGTAATACTCCATTGTATATGTATATACCACATCTTCTTTATCCATTCCTCTGTTGATGGACATCTCAGCTCTTTCCACAGTTTACCTATTGTGGGCTTTGCTGCTATAAACTTTGGGGTGTAGGTATCCCTTTGGATCACTACATTTATATCTTTCGGGTAGATACCTAGTAGTTCAGTTGCTGGGTCCTAGGGTAGCTCTATTTTCAACTTTTTGAGGAACCTCCATACTGTTTTCCAGAGTGGCTGCACCAGCTTGCCTTCCCACCAACAGTGTAGGAGGGTTCCCCTTTCTCTGCATCCTCGCCAACATCTGTCATTTCCTGACTTGTTAATTTTAGCCATTCTGACTGATATGAGGTGGTATCTCATTGTGGTTTTGATTTGTATTTCCCTGTTGCCAAGTGATGTTGAGCATTTTTTTCATGTCTCTGTTAGCCATTTGTGTGTCATCTTTGGAGAAATTCTGTTCATGTCTTCTGCCCATTTCTTGATTGGATTATTTGTTCTTTGTGTGTTGAGTTTGGTAAGTTCTTTGTAGATTTTAAATACTAGCCCTTTATCTGATATGTCATTTGCAAATAATCTTCTCCCATTCTGTCGGTTGTCTTTTGGTTTTGTTGACTGTTTCTTTTGCTGTGCAAAAGCTTTTTATCTTGATGAAGTCCCAATGGTTTTGCCTTTGTTTCCCTTGCCTTTGGAGACCTGTCTAGCAAGAAGTTGCTGCACCAAGGTCAAAGAGGTTGGTGCCTGTGTTCTCTGGGATTTTGATGGATTCCTGTCGCACATTTAGGTCTTTCATCCATTTTGAGTCTATTTTTGTATATGGTGTAAGGAAATGGTCCAGTTTCATTCTTCCATGTGGCTGTCCAATTTTCCCAACACCACTTATTGAAGAGACTGTTTTTCCATTAGATATTCTTTCCTGCCTTGTCAAAGATTAGTTGACCATAGAGTTGAGGGTCCATTTCTGGGTTCTCTGTTCTGTGCCATTGATCTTTGTGTCTATTTTTGTGCCAGTAGCATATCATCTTGATGATTACAGCTTTGAAATAGAACTTGAAGTCTGGAATTGTGATACCACCAGTTTTGGTTTTCTTTTTCAACATTCCTTTGGCTTTTCTGATTCCATACAAATTTTAGGATTATTTGTTCCCGCTCTTTGAAAAAAGTTGATGGTATTTTGATAGGGATTGCATTGAATGTGTAGATTGTTCTAGGTAGCATAGACTTTTTAACAATATTTGTTCTCCCAATCCATGAGCGTGGAACGTTTTTCTGTTTTTTTGTGTCTTCCTCAATTTTGTTCATTAGTGTTCTATAGTGTTCTGAGTACAGATCTTTTGCCTCTTTGGTAGGCTTATTCCTAGGTATCTTACAGTTTTGGGTACAGTTGTAAATGGGAGCGACTCCTTAATTTCTCTTTCTTCTGTCTCATTGTTGGTGTATAGAAATGCAGTTGAGTTCTGTGCATTGATTTTATATCCTGCCACTTTACTGAATTCCTGTATGAGTTCTGGCAATTTTGGGGTGGAGTCTTTTGGGTTTTCCACATAGAATATCATGTCATCTGCAAAGAGTGAGAGTTTGACTTCTTCTTTGCCGATACAGATGCTTTTTATTTCTTTTTGTTGTCTGATTGTTGAGGCTAGGACTTCTAGTACTATGTTGAACAGTGGTGAGAGTGTGCATCCCTATGGTATTCCTGACCTGACAAATTATATTCGCTGTGAGCTTTTCATATATGGCTTTTATGATATTAAGGTATGTTACCTCTGTCCCTACACAGTGAAGAGTTTTAATCAAGAAAGGTTGCTGGGGCACTTGGGTGCTTCAGTCAGTTAAGCATCTGCCTTTGGCTCAGGTCATGATCTCAGGTTCCTGGAATCGAGCCTGGCGTCGGGGTCCCTGCTCAGCGGGGAGCATGCTTCTCCCTTTCCCTCTGCCCATGCTTGTTCTCTCTCTCTCTCAAATAAAATCTTAAAAAAAAATAGGATGCTGTACTTTGTCAAATGCTTTTTTCTGCATCTATTGAGAGGATCATATGGTTCTTAGCCTTTTATTAAGGTAGTGTATCACATTGATTTGAGGATGTTGAACCACCTTTGCAGCTCAGGAATAAATCCCACTTGCTTGTGGTGAATAATCCTTTTAATGTTTTGTTGGATCCTATTGGCTAGTATCTTGGTAAGAATTTTTGCATCTATGTTCATCAGTAATATTGGTCTGTAATTCTTTTTGATGGGGTCTTTGTCTGGTTTTGGGATCAAGGTAATACTGGCCTCATAGAATGAGTTTGGAAGTTTTCCTTCCATTTATACTGTTTGAAACATCTTCAGAAGTATAGGTATTAATTCTTCTTTAAATGTTTGGTAGAATTCCCTGGGAAGCCATCTGGCCCTGGTCTCTTGTTTGTTGGGAGATTTTTGATTACTGCTTCAATTTCCTTGCTGGTTATGGGTCTGTTCAGATTTTTTATTTCTTCCTAGTTCAGTTTTGATAGTTTGTATGTCTAGGCATGTATCCGTTTCTTCCAGATTGCCTAATTTGTTGGCATATAGTTCTCATGATATGTTCTTATAATTGCTTGTATTTCTTTGGTGTTGGTTGTGATCCTCTCCTCTTTCATTCATGATTTTATTTACTTGGGTTCTTTATTTATTTGGGTCCTTTCTCTTTTCTTTTTGATAAGTCTGGCCAAGGGTTTATCAATCTTATTCTTTCATAGAACCAGCTCCTAGTTTCGTTGATCTGTACTGTTCTTTTGGTTTCTATTTCACTGATTTCTGCTCTAATCTTAATTCTCTTCTCCTGCTGGTTTTAGGCTTTATTTGCTGCTCTTTCTCCAGCTGCTTTAGGTGTAAGGTTAGGTTATGTATTTGAGACCTTTCTTGTTTCTTGAGAAAGGCTTGTATTGGGAGGTACTTCCCTCTTAGGACCACTTTTGCTGCATTCCAAAGGTTTTGGACAGTTGTGTTTTTCTTTTCATTTGTTTCCATGAATTTTTTTAATTCTTTAATTTCCTGGTTGACCCATTCATTCTTTAGTAGAATGCTCTTTAGCCTCCGTGTATTTGAGTTCTTTCCAAATTTCCTCTTGTGATTTGAGATCAAGTTTAAAAGCATTGTGATCTGAAAATATGGAGTTAATCATCCCAATCATTTAGTACCGGTTGAGACCTGATTTGTGACCCAGTGTGTGATCTATTCTGGAGAAGGTTCCCCGTTCACTTGAGAAGAATATGTCGTCTTTTGCTTTCAGATGGAATGTTCTGAATATATGTGAAGTCCATCTGGTCCAGTGTGTCATTCAAAGCCCTTATTTCCTTACCTTCTGCTTAGGTGATCTGTCCATTGCATTGAGTGGGGTGTTAAAGACCCCTATTATTATTTTTGTTACTGTTTTGTGTATTTTGTTATTAGTTGGTTTTTTTTTTTGTTATTAATTGGTTTATATAATTGGCTGTTCCCAAGTCAGGGGCATAAATATTTACAGTTGTTAGATCTTGTTGGATGGACCCTTTAATTATGATCTAGTGTCCTCCCTGATCTCTTAGTACAGTCTTTGGTTTAAAATCTAATTTGTCTGGTATAAGGATTGCCACCCCAGCTTTCTTTTGATGTCCATTAGCATGATAAATGATTTTACACACCCTCTCTTTCAATCTGGAGGGGTATTTTTGTCCAAAATGAATCTTTTGCAGACAGCATATCGATGAGTCTTGCTCTTTTATCCAATCTGATATCCAGTGTCTTTTGATTGGGGTATTTAGCCCATTTTCATTCAGGGTAACTATTGAAAGATGTGAATTTAGTGTCATTGTATTACCTGTAAAGTCACTGTTTCTGTGTATTGTCTCTGTCCCTTTCTGGTCTGTGTTACTTTTGGACTGTCTCTTCGCTTAAAGGATCCCCTTTAATATTTCTTGCAGAGCTGGTTTAGTAATCACAAACTCTTTTAGTTTCTTTTTGTCCTGGAAGCTCTTTATCTCTCCTTCTATTCTGAATGACAACCTTTCTGGATAAAGTATTAGCTGCATATTTTTCTCATTTAGGACCCTTAATATATCATGCCACAACTTTCTGGCCTTCCAGGTCTCTGTGGATAGGTCTTCTGCCAGTCTAATGTTTCTATCCTTGCACGTTACGTACCTCTTGTCCCGAGCTGCTTTCAGCATTTTCTCTCTGTCTCTGAGATTTGCAAGTTTCACTATTATATGTCAGAGTGTTGACCTTTTTTTTTTTTTGAATGGGGGGACCTCTGTGCCTCCTAGACTTGAATACCTGTTTCCTTCCTCAGATTAGGGATGTTCTCTGCTATAATTTGCTCCAATATACCTTCTGCCCCACACCCTTTCCTCTTCTTCTGGGATCCGAATTATTCTAATATTGTTGTCGCTTTATGGTATCACTTATTTCTCGAATTCTCCCCTTGTGATCTGGTAGTTTATCTCTCTTTTTCTCAGCTTTATTCTCCATCATTTGGTGTTCTCTTTCACTAATATTCTCTTCTGCCTCATTTATCCCAGCAGTTAGAGCCTCAGTTTTTTTTTTTTAAAGATTTTACTTATTTGTGAGAGAGAGAACACAAGCAGGGGGAGGGGCAGAGGGAGAGTGAGAAGCAGGTTCCCTGCTGAGGAGGGAGCTGGATGCAGCTTTTGATCCCAGGACCCTGGGGTCATGACCTGGGCCGAAGGCAGACGCTTAAGCAACTGAGCCACCCGTGTGCCCTCAGCCTCAGTTTTTGATCACATCTCATTGGTAGCCTTCTTTATATCAACCTGATTAGATTTTAGTTATTTTATTTCTCCAGGAAGGGATTCTCTAGTGTCTCCTATGACTTTTCAAGCCCAGATAGTTTTTGTATAATCAGAATAACAATTCTGATTGTTCCATCATCTTACATCCAAACCGATTAGGTCCCTGGCAGTCAGTATTGCCTCTTGTTCTCTTTTTGGAGGGTTTTTTCCCATCTTGTCATTCTGTCCAGAGAAGAATAGATGAACAAGAGAACAAAATAGTAAAATAGCAACAATGACCCCAGAGAATTATACACTAAACTCAGAGACCAGAAACCATCAAGAAAAAGAAAATAATCAGACACGTGAACAAAACCAAGCAATACACTAGATACACTAAATCCTAAGTGTATTTTGGTCTGTTAGAAAACTAGGTCCCAAAACTGTATAGAAAGAAAAACCTATATATACAAAAATAAAATACATTGAAATGATAGAATGTAACTGTAAAAATGAAAATTAAAAGAGACTTAAAAATATCAGGTGAACAGAACAGAGCATTACACTTGATTCTGGGTGTATTTTGGTCTCTTTGTTAGAAGAAACTACATCTCAAAATTGTAAAGCAAGAAAAACATATATACAAAAATATATAATGAAAGGATAGAATAACTAAAAAAGAAAATTAAAAACTTAAAAAGAGTTGATAAAATAAGAAATTAGTTGAAAAGGAAAATGAATTAAAATTGAAAGACTGAAGAATTATGAGAAAAATACCCCAAATTCTATATACTGTTTTCCCCTAGTGCCGGAGTTTTGCAGTTCTGTGTGATCGGTAAACTTGGTCTTAGTTCTTGCTGATCTTCTGGGGGAGGTGCCTGTTGCACTGATTCTCAGGTGTCTTTGCCCCGGGCGGAGCTGCACTGCCCTTCCCAGGGGGCTGGGCTCACTGTAGGTGGCTGTGGATTGCTCTATGTCGCTTTTGTTCCCTGAAGCCTTTCTGCCTCGCTTTAGAGGATAAAAATAAAAATGGCGGTATCCGGATCTCCAGAGCTGAAAGATTGCGGAGCTGTACTTCTCAGTGCACCCTCAGGGAAAAGCAGTCAGTCACGTTTATCTCCCTGGTTTCTTTTAGCACTCTGTGCTCGCCCAGCCTGTGACCAACTGTTTTGATTTCAGTCACGCTGCCACCCCTTTTGGAGTCTGCACACCCTGCAGACTCTGTAGCACGCACCTGTGCTTCCCCCAAGCATAAGGGTCTTGCCGTGCTTCTGCCACCTGCTGGGCCTTGATTGGAGAGTGGTTGCCTTACCAACTGTGCTGTGGTTTATGGTTTACGGGAACACCCAGCTGAAAGCCCACTCCTGGGCTCACTGATTGCAGCCAGCTTCCCTGCTCTGATGCCTGGGAGCTCTGCCGCACTCAGTCACACCCGTTCTTTCTGTGACCCAGTGGATCCTGAGACCACACTGTTCCAGCTAGGATTCTGCCCTGCTTCACCACCTGAGCGCCTTTCAGGCGGGGACATCCCTCACTGGAGAAGACTTCTGAAAGTTCCAATTTTGGACTCTGCTGCTATATCACTTTCTGGTAGTTGGCTTTCAGAGGGTCCTTCCCCCGTGGTTTATCTTTCAACATACCGCCTCAGATTCACTTCTCCACACCTCCTACCTTGCCAAAAGTTGTCCCTTTTCTATTTGTAGAATTGCAGCAATTCTTTTCTTAGATCCTTTTCTATTTGTAGAATTGCAGCAATTCTTTTCTTAGATCTCCGGCTGAGTTCGCCACTGTTCAGAATGATTTGATAGCTCTCTGGCTGAATTCCAGGGACCAGACAAAACTAGGGTCCCCTACTCCTTTGCCATCTTCCCCGGTCCCCCACCATCTGCTATGGGAATTTTCATAGTGATTGTGTTGGATCTATAAATGGCTTTGATAACATGGACATTTTTAAATTTTTTTTAAGTTTATTTGAGAGAGAGAACGAAAGGGGAGAGGGAGAAGCAGACGCCCTGCTGAGCAGGGAGCCTGACTTGGGGCTCGATCCCAGGACCCTGAGATCATTACCTGAGCCAAAGACAGATGTTTAACTGACTGAGCCACCCAGGCACCCCAATAACATGGACATTTTAACAATATTAACTCTTCAAACCCTTGACATGGGATATCCTTCCATTTATTTATGTCATCGTCAGTTTCTTTTAGCAAAGTCTTGTAGTTTTCATAGGTCTTTAACTTGATTAAATTTATTCCTAGGTATCTTATTATTTTTGATGCTATTGTGAATGGGTGTTTTCTTTAGTTTTTTTCAGATGCTTTATGGTTAGTGTATAGAAAACAACTGATTTCTGTGTTTTGATTTTATATCCTACAACTTTATTGTATTCATTGATTAGACCCAACAGTTTTTTCAGTCTTTGGGATTTTCAATATATAAGATCATATCATCTGTAAATAGCAACAATTTTAATTCTTCCTTTCCTATTTGGATGCTTTTTCTTTGTCTTGCCTGTAGGACTTCCAGTACTATGTTGAGTAAGAGTGGTGACAGTGGGCACCTTGGTATTATACTTAATCTTAGAGGAAAAGCTTTGTTTCTCTTTGTTGAGTATGATGTTACCTGTGGGTTTGTTTTATATTACTTTTATTATGTTGAGGTATGTTCTTTCTGTACTCAATCTGTCGAGGGATTTTATTATGAAAGAATGTTGTATTTTATCAAATGTCTTTTTTTTTTTTTTTTTTTGCATCTTTTGAGATGAGCCATATGCTTTTTATTTTTCATTCTGTTAATCTGGTGTATCACATTTATTGATTTATGTATGTTGAACCATCCTTGAACCCTAGGGATAAATCCCACTTGGTCATGGTGTATAATCCTTTCAGTGAATTCTTGAATTTGGTTTGCTAATATTTTGTTTAGAATTATTTGCATCTGTGTCCATCAGGGATCTTGGTCTCTAGTTTTTTATTCTTGTAGGGTCCTTATCTTGTTTTGTTGTCAGAGTATTGCTTACCTCATGTAGTAACTTCAGAAGTGTTTCCTTCTCTCCAGCTTTTTGGAAAAGTTCGAGAATTGGCTTTAATTCTTCTTTAAACATTTACTATAATTCACCAGGGAAGCCATCTGGTCTGCATATTTCTGTGTTGGGAGGTTTTTGATTATTGATTCATTCTCTTTACATGTCATCATTTTTTTTCAGACTCTGTACTTATTCCTGGTTCAGTCTTGGAAGATTGTAGAATTGTAGGAAATTATTCATTTCTTCTGTTATGTAATTTGCTCGCATATACTTGTTTATAGTAGTCTCTTATGAGCCTATGTATTTCTGTAGTCAATTGCAATTTCTTCTCATTCATTTCTGATTTTATTTGAGTTTTCTCTCTTATTTACTTAGTACTCTCGCTAAAGTGTTGTCAAATTTATCTTTCAAAAAAACCCAGCTTTTTGTTGACTTTCTATTTTTCTGGTCTCTTACTCATTTTTTTTTTTTTTCCAACTCTGATTTATTATTTCCTTCTGCTAACTCTAAGCTTTGTTCTTTTACTTCTTTGAGGTGTAAAGTTAGGTTTTTTGTAATCTTTCTCATTTCTTAATATATGCATATATTGCTATAAACTTTTAGAAATGTTTTGCAGCATCCCATTTGTTTTGGTATGTTCTGTTTCCATTTTCATTTGTTTGAAGTTACTGATTCAGTCTATTTTTAGTCTGTTGTTTCACTTATTAGTTGTTCAGGAGTTTGTTTAGTTTCCATGTATTTGTAGATTTTCTAGCTATTTTGATATAAGTATAGCTATCCCTACTTCCTTTTGGTTTCCACTTGCATAGATTATCTTTTTATCCCTTCACTTTGAGTCTTCTGTACATCTTTAAAGCTGAAATAGATCTCTTACTGGCACCACATTGTTGGGTCTTGTTTTCCATATATAAAGTCATTTCATTTGCAAACATAATTTTACTACTTTCTTTCCAACTTGGGTGTCCTTTCCTTTCCTAATTGCTCTGGCTAGATCCTTCAGTACTATGTTTTTTGTTTTTTTGTTTTTATGTTATGCTTTTCCTTTCCCCCAAATTTTTATTTAAGTTCTAGTTATTTGACATATACTATAATATTGGTTTCAGGAGTAGAATTTAGTGATTTATCACTTACATACAATACCCAGTGTTCATCACAACACATGACCTCCTTAATACCTATCAACCATTTAGCCCATCCCCTGCCTGTCTCCCTCCATCAACCATGTTTTTTCTCAATCATTAGAGTCTCTCTTTTTTTTTTTCCCCTTCCCATATGTTCATGTGTTATGTTTCTTAAATTCCATATAGGAGGGAAATTATATGGTATTTGTCTTTTTTCTGACTGATTTATTTCACTTAGCATAATACAATCTAGCTCCATCCACATCACATCATTGCAAATGGCAAGGTTTCTTTCTTTCTTTTTTTTTTCTCTTTTTTTGATGGCTGAGTAGTTTCAGTGCTATGTTAAATGGAAGTCCTAAAAGTGGCCATCCTGCTTTGGTCTTGATTCTCTAGGAAAAACTTTGAATCTCACTATTGGCTATTCACTGTGTTTTGTT
The DNA here is from genome assembly GCF_004348235.1 of Phoca vitulina. Classification (NCBI taxonomy): domain Eukaryota; kingdom Metazoa; phylum Chordata; class Mammalia; order Carnivora; family Phocidae; genus Phoca; species Phoca vitulina. Next base: position 63,446,028 of record NW_022589712.1, on the reverse strand, counting down.
TTGTTTTGTTTTTTAAATATATATATAGCTTTTGTTGTGGTAGTTTCCTTCTATTCTTAGTTTTTGATTTTTGAGTATTTTTATCAGGGAAAAGTTGTATTTTGTCATATGCTTTTTCTGCATCAACTGAGATAATTTTTCCCCTTCATTCTGTTAATGTGTTATATTACATTTATTAATTTCTACATATTGTACCATCCTTGCATTCCAGGTGTAATCCTTTTACCATATTGTTGAATTTGTTTTAGTAATAACAGTTCTTCCTCATCTTATGATGGGTTGGTGTCCTGATTAACCCATAGTAAGTTGAAAATATTGTAAGTCAAAAATACATTTAATACGCCTAACTTAACAAATATCATAGCTTAGTCTAGCCTGCCTTAAATGTGCTTAGGACACTTAATTTGCCAGCAGTTGGGTAAAACCATCTAATATGAAGCCTAATCTTTTATAATTGTTAAAAACCTCATGTAATTTACTGAATACTATATTGCAAGTGAAAAACAAAATAGTTATATGGGTACAAAATGATTGTAAATGTTTCAGTTGTTCACCTTCATAATCACATGGCTGACCAGGAGCTGTGGCTCATTGCTGCTGCCCATCATCACGGGGGAGTATTGTACCACATACTGCTAGCCCAGGAAAAGATCAAAATTCAAAATATCGTTTCCACTGAATGCCTATCACTTTCACATTATCATAAAGTTGAAAAATCTTGAACCATCTTACATCTGGTACCATCTGTATCTTGTTGAGGAATTTTTACATCAGTGTTCATTTGGGATAGTAGTAGTCTAGTTTTCTTGTGTCTTTGTCTGCTTTTGTATTAAGGTAATGCTGATCTCATACAGTGAGTAAGAAAGTTCTCCCTCCTCTTTAATTTTTTGGAATAGTTTGAGAAAATTGGTTTAATTCTTCTTTACTTATTTTATAGAATTCACCTATGAAGCTAATGGGTCCAGGGCTTTTCTTTGGGAGATTTTTGATTACTGATTCACTTTCCTTACTAGTTATAAGTTTATCCTGTTTATTTCTTGATGGTTTAGTCTTGGTAGCTTTGAGCTTCTAGGAATTTGTACATTTCAATCTGGTTATCCAATTTTTTGACATATATTTATTCATAGTACTCTCTGATAATGGTTATTTCTGTTATTAGATTTTCATTTTCTGATTTTAGTAATTTGTATCTTCTTTCCTGTTTTCTCAGTCCATCTTACTAAAGGTTTGTTAATTTTGATGATTTCATCAAAGAACCAACTTTTGTTTTCATTGATTCCTGTTGTTTTTTAATTTCCTATTTCATTTATCTCTTCTCTAATCTTTATTGTTTCCTTCCTTCTGCAAGCCTTAGGATTATTTTTTTTTTATTCTAGTTCTTTAAGTTGTAAAGGTATGTGGTGGTTTTGAGATCATTCTCATTTTTAAAATGTAAGCATTTATAGCTGTTAGTTTATCCCTGTAGCACCACTTTGTCCATATCCAAGTTTTGATATGTCATGTTTTTGTTTTATTCATTTTTAAGTGTTTAGAAAACACTTCGCTTATGATTTCTTGTTTGATCTGTTGGTTGTTTAATCCTTTTGGCTTTAATATAGTGACTTAGGAGGATTTATTTTCAAATGTTGAATTTTATTCATTCTTGGAATTAACTCCATTTGTTGATGATTTATTGTTTATATAATACTAAATCCTATTTGCTAATTTTTTAAAAAGATTTTGCCTGTGTCCATGTTCAGCTAGTGGATCAGTCTGTAGTTTCTTTTCTTGAAATATATTTGTCTTTTTGTTATTAAAGTAGTGTGGTGGGGCACCTGGGTGGCTCAGTTAGTTAGGCGTCCAACTCTTGATTTCAGCTTAGGTCATGATCTCCGGGTCATGAGATCAAGCCCCACATCAGGCTCCATGGTTAGTGCAGAGTCTGTTTGAGATTCTCCCTCTCTTTCGGCCCTTTTCCTTGCTCATGTGTGCAAGTGCTCTCTTTTCTCTCTCCTAATAAATAAATAAAATCTTAAAAAAATAAAAATAATATAAAGATAAAGTAGTGCTGGTTGGCCTCATAAAACTAGTTAAGAAACCTTCCCTCTTTTTTTCTGGAAGAGGTTGAGTAGAGATGGTAGTATTTCTATGATGTATTTGATAGAATTCATTAGTGAAACTATCTTGGTCTAGTGGTTTCATTGTTTAATTATAAATTCAAGTGCATTAATAGGACTATTCAGGTTATCTATTTCTTCTTGAGTGAGTTTGGTCCTAATTTTTTAAAGAACTGGTCAATGTCTGTTTTTCAGTATTATGGACAAAGAGTTGTTTGTATTATCCCTTTATTAAGCTTTTAAAATATATGGGGTCTGTATATTCTGTATGTTTTACCTCTTTCTCCATGCTTTTGATAGTTTTTTTTTTCTTCTTCTTTTTTTTTTTTCCCTTGGTCAATTTATCTAATTAAAATTTTTTATCCTTTCAGGAAATCAATACTTGGTTTCATAATCTGGAGAAAGGTTGCTTGTGCTGCTGTGAAATTATCTTATAAATGTCAGTTAAAGTTCTTGATAGTATTGTTCAGGTCTTCTATATGTTTTCCAATTATCTATTTGTTCTATCACTTATTGTTAAAGCAATATCGATGTATTCAAGTGTAATTTTGGGTTTATCTATTTCCCCTTTCAGGTCTGCCGTTTTTTTGTTTTCTATATATTAAAGGTCTTTTGTTAGGTACATAAACATTTAGGACTGTTACATCATTTGGATAAAGTCCTTTATTATGAAGTATTCCATTTTTAGTGCTGGTAATATTTGTTTTCTAAAGTCTACTTTCTCTGACATTAATATGACAATTCCAGCTCTATTTGATTACTGTTTGCCTGGTAAATCTTTTCTCATTCTTTTTAACCTATCCGTTTTCATACTTCAGTTGTGTTCAAGGAAATCAGTCTGTGGTCAGGTCTTGCTTTCTTTTAAATCCAGTTTGAAAATTCTGTCCTTAAAATGGTATGCTGAGACTGTTCTCAGTGTGATTATTAATATGATTAGATTGATTGAAATCTGTCTTGTTAGCCACATGCTATTTATTTCATTTCTTTGTTCCCTCTTTTTTTCTGTGTTCTTTTGGATTAATTGAATAGTTTTTATGATTCATTTACTCTCCACTATTTGCTTATTATTTTTTCTTTTTTAGTTGTTGACATAAGGTTTACCAAATACACCTTTTTATCATCAGTCCACTTGCAAATAAGACATACTTTGTACGTAGTATAAGGACCTTACCACAATATATTCCCAATTTTTTCCCTCCCATATCTTTTGCTATTGTTGTCATAATTGTCACAGAAGACCCTGTACATTACTACTCTTTTTCTTGTAGATCAGAGGTTGGCTAACATCTTCATTAAAGAACCAGTGATATTTTTGGTTTTGTGGGCCACATTGTCTCTTTACAACCACTCAAGTCTGCATTATGGTGTAAAAGTAGCCATATGTAAACAAATGTATAGAAGACATAAAAGGCAAGATTTGGCTCATGGGCCATAGTTTGTTGATGACAGCTTTAAACAATCATTCATCTTATAAAGTATTTAAAGGACAAATATTAATTTTCTCTTTATTACATTTTCAATGTTCTTGTAATGCTGGTCTGCTTACAATGAATTCTTTCAAATTTTGTTTATACTCTTTGTTTTGAATGATGCTTCCTCTGCTATAGAATTCTCAGTGGGCAGATTTTGGAGGTTTTACTTTCCTTTTGGAACTTTAAAAATGTTACTCCATTGTCTTCTATCAGGGTTTATGATGAGAAATATACTGTAACTTTTACAAATCTTTTCGTATCTTTACTTTCCTGTATGTTTCTGTCATTTTGCACTGACTTTAAAATGTTTTTTCTGGTTTTGATTTTTAGCAGTTTAAACATATGTATATGTGTTGGTTTTGGTATTTATCTTTCTTGGTGTTCTCTGAGCTTCTTGAATTTGTTGTTTTGTATCTGTCATCAACTTTATATAACTCTTAGCAGTTATTTTGACACGTATACCTTCTACCTCTTCTGAGTTTTTAATTACATGTATGGTAGAATGTTGATGTTTATCCTAGAACTGTTGGATGTTTTGTTTTAATTTTATATTTTAATTATTGTCATTCTTTGTGACTTGCTTGAAGTTGCCTCTTTCCTCAGCTCTGTTCAGTCTGTTCATGAGTCTGTTGAAGGTATTCTCCGTCTTTTAACATGTTTTTCATTTCCAGCATTTCTATTTGATTCTTTTTATTGAAGTATAATTAACATACAATGTTGTATTAGTTTCAGGTGTACAAAACATTGGTTCAATGTATCTTATATATTACTCAGTGCTACTATAAGTGTAGTCACCATCTGTCACCATAAAATGTTATTACAATATTATTGACATTCCCTATGCTGTTATCTTTCATCTCTGTGACTTATTTATTCCTTAACTATAAGTTTGTACTTCTAAATACCCTTTATCCATTTCACCTATCCCCCACCTCCCTCCCTTTAGGCAACCACCAATTTGTTCTCTATATTTATGAGTCTGTTTCTGCTTTGTTTGTTGTTCCTTTATTTTTTAGGTTCCACATATGACAGAAGTCCCATGGTTTTGTCTGCCTGACTTATTTCACTTCACATAATATCCTCTAGGTTCATCCATGTTGTTGCAAATGGCGAGATCTCATTCTTTTTATGGCTGAGTAATATTCCATTGCGTGTATGTATATACATATGTACACACACCATATCTTCTTTAGCAATTTATCTATTGATGGACACTTGGTCTGCCTCCATATTTTGGCTATTGTAAATAATGCTGCAGTAAACATAGGGATGCATGTATCTTCTTAAATTAGTGTTTTTGTTTTCTGTGCCTAAATACCCAGTAGTAGAATTACTGGATCATAAGGTATTTTTTTATTAAAGATTTTATTTATTTATTTGAGAGAGAAAGCGTGTGCACAAATGGGGGAGGGGCAGAAGGGCGGGAAAAGCAGACTCCCCCCTGAGCAAACAGCCTGATGTGGGGCTCAATCCCAGGACCCTGAGTTCAATGACCTGAGCTGCAGGCAGAGGCTTAACTGACTGAGCCACCCAGGTGCCCTGACCGTATGGTATTTCTATTTTTAATTTTTTGAGGAACCTCCATACTTTTTCCACAGTGGCTGCACCAATTTACAGTCCCATCAACAGTGCACAAGGGTTCCTTTTTTTCCCACATTCTTGCCAAGACCTGTTATTTCTTGTCTTCTTGATTCTAGCCATACTGACAGATGTAAGGTGTTTTGACTTTCAGTTCCCTGATGATTAGTGGTGTTGAACATCTTTTCATGTGTCTGTTGGTCATCTGTGTCTTCTTTGGAAAAAATACTCAAGTCTTCTGCCCATTTTTTAATCAAATTATTTTTTAATTTTTTTTGTTGGTGGTGGTGGTACTAGTGTTGTATCTGTGATTTAGAGATATCTTCTTCTGTTTAGTAGGTTGCCTTTTAATTTTGTTCATGGTTTCCTTTGCTGTGAAAAAGATTTTATTTTGATATAGTCCCAATAGTTTATTTTGCTGACATAACTAGAAAAATTTTGCTAAGGCCAATGTCAGAGATTGCTGTTTCCTTATAGGGAGAGATATAGCTGCAGGTCTCACATTTAGGTCTTTAATCTAGGTCTTTAATCCCTTTTGAGTTTATTTTTTTGTATACTGTGAGAAAGTGGTCCAGTTTCATTTCTTTGCGTGTAGCTATCTAGCTTTACCAGCACCATTTATGGAAGAGTCTTTCTTTTTCCCATTGTGTATTCTTGCCTCTTTTGTTATAGACTAATTGACCATATAAACATGGGTTTAGTTCTGGGCCCTCTATTATGTCCCATTGATTTATATGTCTTATTTTTGGCCAATACCATACTGTTTTGATTGCCACAGCTTTGTGTGGCATACCTTGAAATCTGGGATTATGATACCTTTAACTTAATTCTTCTTCACAAGATAGCTTTGACTCTTTGAGGTCTTGTGGTTCTGTACAAATTTTAGCATTATTTGTTTCAGTTCTGTGAAAAATGCTGTTGATATTTTGATAGAGTTTACATTGAGTCTGTAGATTGCTTTGGTTCATACAGACATTTCAACAATATTAATTCTTCCAAACCATGAGCATGGAACATCTTTCCATTTATTTGTGTCCTCTTTAATTTTTTTCATCAGTGTTTTATAGTTTCAGAGTACAGGTTTTTCACCTCCTTGGTTAAGTTTATTCTTAGATATTTTATTATTTTTGGTGTTATTGTAAATAAAATTGTTTTCTTAATTTCTCTTTCTGCTACTTTGTCATTAATACATAGATAATGCAACAGATTTCTATATGTTATTCTTTATCTTGCAACTTTAACTTTTTCATTTTTTCTTAGTAATCACATCATATGCAAATAGTGACAGTTTTGCTTCTTCTTTACCAGTTTTAATACCTTTTATTTCTTGTCTGATTACTGCAGCTAGGAGTTCAGTACTATATTGAATAAAAATGGTGAGGGTGGACATCCTTGTTTCATTCCTGATAGAGGAAAAACCTTCAATTTTTCACCATTGAGTGGGATGTTAACTGTGGGTTTTTAATATGTGGCCATTATTAGGTTATGTTACCTCTAAACGCACTTTGTTGAGAGTTTATCATGAATGAGTATATTATTATGTCAGTTGCTATTTCTGCATCTGTTGAGCTGATCATATGATTTTTATCCTTTCTCTTGTTAATGTGATGTATTACATTGATTGTTTTGTGAATATTGAAACACCCTTGCATCCCTAGAATAAATCCTACTTGATTGTGGTGAATGATCCTTTTAATATATTGTTGAATTGTGCTTGCTGGTATTCTGTTGAGGAGTTTGCATCTATGTTCATCAGAGTTTTTGGCCTCCAGTTTTCTTTTTGTGTGTTGTCTTTGTCTAGTTTTGGTGTCAGGATAATGCTGGCCTCATATAATGAATTTGGAAGTTTTACTTCTTCTGTTTTGGGGAATAGTTTGAAAATAAGTATTAACTCTTCTTTAAATGTTTGGTAGAATTCACCTGTGAATCCATTGGGTTTGGACAAATTTTTTTTTTTTTTTTCTGATAGAGTGCAAGTGGTGGGAGGGGCACAGGGAGAAGAAGAATCCTAAGCAGGCTCCATACCCAGAGCAGAACCCCATGTGGTTCTTGCTCTCTTGACCCTGAGGTCATGACCTCTGCCAAAATCAAGTTGGGTGCTTAACTGACTAAGCCACTCAGGCGCCCCCTGTCCCAATTTGTTGGTATGTAATTTTTCATTATATTCTCTTAAAAATCTTTACATTTCTGTGGTGTTGGTGGTTATTTCTCCCTCATTTCTGATTTCATTTATTTGAGTCCTCTCTTTCTTGGTTAGTCTGGCTAAAAGTTTATCAATTTTATCTTTTCAAGGAACCAGTTTCTGGTTTCATTGATCTTTTTCTTTCTTTTTTCTGTTTCTTCTTCTTCTTCTTCTTCTTTTTTTTTTTTTGTCGCTATTTTATTTATTTCTGCTCTAAACATTATCATTTCCTTCCTTCTACTGTTTTTGGCTATGTTCTTTTGCTAGCTCTTCTTGGTGTGGGTTTGGTTATTTATTTGAGACCTTTTTTTGTTTCTTGAGATAGGCCTGTATTGCTATAAACTTCTCTCTTAGAACTGCTTTTGCTGTGTCCCAGTGATTTTGTACTGGTGTATTTTCACTTTCATTTGTCTCCATGTATTTTTTGATTTCCTCTTTAACTTCATCATTGACCCATTCACTGTTTTGTAGCATGTTGTTTAGCTTCCCTGTATTTATGTTCTTTCCAGATTTTTCTCTTGTAATTGATTTCTAGTTTCATACTATTATGGTCAAAAGATGCTATATATGATTTTAATCTTCTTAAATTTATTGAGACTTGTTTTTTGTGATATGTATTGGAGAATGTTGCATGTGCATGTGAAAAGAACGTATATTCTTCTGTTTATGGATAGAATGTTCTTTATATATCTTAATTCCCATCTGGTTTAATGTGTCATTCAGAGCTACTTTTTCCTCATTGATTTTCTGTGTGGATTATCTATCCATTGATACAGTGGGGTTTTAAAGACCTCTACTATTTTTGTAATACTGTCAATTTCTCCATTTCTGTCTGTTAATGTTTGCTTTATATATTTTAGGTGCTTCTATTTTGGGTGTATAGATACTTACAATCATTATATCTTCTTGTTGGATTGATCCCTTTATCGTTATGTAATGCCCTTCTTTGTCTTTTGCTACAGTCTTTGTTTTAAAGTTTATTTTGTCTCTTATTAGTATCGCTACCACAGTTTTTCTTTTCTTTTTTTTTTTCTGGATGGTGTATGTTTTTCCAGATCTCCTTCACTTTCAGTGTGTGTGTATCTTTAGGTCTGAAGTGAATCTCTTGTGGGCAGAATATAGATGGGTCTTGTTCTGTTATCCATTCAGTAGCCCTGTGTCTTTTGATTTAGTCCATTTACATTTAAATTATTGATAGGTATGTACTTATTGCCATTTTGTTAATTTTTTGTTGTTTTAGTTTTTCTCTATGTCTTAACTTGGTTTGATGGCTTTCTTTAGTGTTATGCTTGGATTCTGTGTGTGTGTGTGTGTGTGTGTGTGCGCGCGCGCGTGTGTGTGTGTGTATCCATTATAGGATTTTGGTTTGTGGTTTCCATTAGTTCATATGTAACATGCATACCAGTCTATGTTAATGTTTGCTTAAATTCAAACACATTCTGAAAGCACTAAGTTTTTACTCCCCCTTTGTTTTATTTATATATATATATATATATAGTCATATCTTTTTCTTTTGTGTATGCCTTGAATGATTTTTGTAAGTATAATTCATTTTACTGCTTTTGTATCTTAACCTCCATACTGGCTTTATAAGTGATTCATCTACTACTTTTACTATATGTGTGCTTTTACCTGTGAAATGTTCTCTTTTATAATTTTTTTATCTGTAATTATGGCCTCTTTTGATTTGAAAAAGTATGTTTATCATGTAAGGCTGTTTTAGTGGTGATGAATTCCTTTAACTTTTGATTGGAAAACTATCTCTTGTCCTATTCTGAATGATAACCTTGCTGGGTCTTCTTGGTTGCAAGTTTGTTTGTTTGTTTTTCCCTTTCATCCCTTTGAATATATCATGCCACTTTCCTCTGGCCTCCACAGTTCTGCTGAGAAATTAGCTGATAGCCTTATGGAGTTTCCTTTGTATGTAACCGTTTACTTTTCTCTTGCTGATTTTAAAATTCTCTCTTTATCATTACTTTTTGCCATTTTACTTATGTGTCTTGATGTGGACCTTGGGTTCATCTTGTTGGGGGCTGTGTGTGCTTCTTGGATCTGATATCTGTTTTCTTACCTACATTAGGGAAGTTTTCAGCTTTATTTTTTCAAATAAATTTTCTCCTCACTTCTCTCTTTCCTTTTTCTGTTATCTCTATAATAGGGATGCTATTACACTTGGTGATGAGTTTCCTTAACCCATTCTTATTTTTTTATTAATCTCTTTTCTCTTTGTTGTTTGGCTTGGTTTGCTTCCCATTGCCCTGTCTTCCAGATCACTGATCTGTTCTTTTGCATCCTCTAGTTTTTTGATTCCCTCTAATGTTTTTTTCTTTCTTTTTTTAATCTCAGCAGTTGAGTTCTTTATCTCTGACTGGCTCTTTTTTTTTTTTAAGATTTTATTTATTTATCTATTTGACAGAGAGAGAGAGTGCACGCACACAAGCAGAGGGAGAGGGAGAAGCAAGCTCCCCATCGGGCAAAGAGCCCGATGTGGGACTTGATCCCAGGACACTGGGATCATGACCTAAGCCAAAGGCAGATGCCCAGTGACTGAGCTACCCAGGTGTCCCTGACTGGTTCTTTTTCTCTACATTTCTGTGTTGAAGTTCTGAGTTCATCCACTCTGTTGTCAAATCCAGTGACTGTCTTTATGACCACTACTTTGATTTGAATTCTCTATCAGGCATATTTGCTTATCTTAATTTCATTGAACTCTTTTGATGTGATTTGTCTTGTTCCTTCATTTGGGACATATTTCTCCATCTTCTCATTTTGTCTGACTCTCTGTTTATGTCCCTATATTAGGGAGGTCAGCTGTGTCTCCTTGTCTTAAAACTAGTGCCTTCTGTAGAAGAGATCCTGTGGTACCCTGTAAGTCCTTCCTTGGTCACCAGAAACAAGTGCTCCAGGGGTGTCTCCTCTGCATGCTGTGTGTGCCCTAATGTGGCTGAACTGCATTTGCCTTCAGTCCAGCCAACTGCAATGACCTGATTTGCCTGCTTTGGGCAAACAAGGAAGAATTTGTGCAATTGAGAAGTCTGTTTGAGGCCTCTGCAATCTCGTAGGTGGGTGGGGTCAGCAGTCAGGCTGTCTGAACTTAGCCTGTCTGCCACAGCTGTGGGATACCAAACAGCAAACTTTACTTTTTGCTCAGCCAGTGAAGAGGCTCTGATGCTGGAACTGTGGGCATTCTGGTGTGTGGGATTATCTTCCCCTCTCCCCAGGGCAGGCATCACTTTTGAGTGGTGCTGGTCCCTGCTGGGGCTGCTTGCAGGTAATGGTGGGGGCAGGAACCACTTTGGTGGGATGCTTGTCAATGCAGGAGGGTTGGATGGGCAGATCTGCATGTAAATAGTGCTAGCAAGATAGGTAGAGAGTGTTATGCTGGCTCCTGCAAGTGTCCAGCTATCTAGGATCAGGGAGGGGAAGAGAAGTGGCATCCACCAGTACTTTTGTTTCTAGAGAAGTCTCCTGATGATCCCTACCCCTCTAGCATATGTTCTGAAATTACTAAGTAGATCTCCTTCATGTATACCCCAGGCACTTTTCAAACTGCTACTATTGTGCTATGTTTCTGGCTGAGTTATTTATTATTCTGGCTTTTTAAAGGCAGGACTCTGTTTCCTGTTATTGTCTGACTCTCCTGGAGTTAAGCCCAGCTAATTTTTAAAGTATGTGGAGTTAAGTTTTGCTGATACCAAAAGCTCCTGAAGTTAAGCCCCATTGGTTTTCAAGGCCAGATGTTGTGGGGACTCATCTTCAGAGTGCATTTCCCAGTGTCTTGGGTGCCTGGTGTGAGGTTTAATCCTCTCCCTTCTCTTTGCTTGTAGTGTAAGTCCTGTTTGTGGTTAATCTCACCCAGTGTTTTGGTTCCCAACTGTGTCTCCACGGCTCCTACCCTTTTTGATGTGACCCCCTGTCTATGATTAACTGTGGAAGGTCTTTTCTGCCAGTCTTCAGATCATTTTCAGAGCTAGTTACATAAATGTAGCTATAATCTCAGAGGTGTGTCCATGGGGGGAGGTGAGCTTGGGATCACCCTACTCTATCTTCCCTGAACTATTTGATTCTTAGTTTTCATCTCTGCTGATATTTCCCACCTGATCCACATATGATGGCTGTCTTTCCATTAGATCCTTTAATGTTTTAATCATAGTAATTTTATATTCCTTGTCTAATTATTTGGATATCTGTTTCGTATTGGAGTCTGCTTCTGTTGACTATTTTGCCTCTTGACAGTTATTTTTTTCTTGCTTTTTTATATGCCTTATACTTTTTGTTGAACATGGGTTATCTTGTGTAGTGATAATAGTGTTTATGTCTGGCACTGGGCTTGCCTTTCTGCTAAATCTTTAGTTTGAAGTAATGTTTTATATGTTTGAAAGAAACAGTAAGTTACCTATATATAAGGGAAGCTATCATAAGCTCTGTGGAGTTAAATGTATCCTAATTTATTTGCCATTATCTTTTTATTACCTTCTTTGTAATTACTTTTGGGGGTCTTATTCTATGTAAGGCATTCTCTATACTTTTTAAAACACGCTTTTAGGGAATGAACTGAACTTATCCCCGTTTTACAAATGGAAACTTAAGTAAAATTAAACACCTATCAAATAGTAGAATGGGAACTTGATTCTCCAGGTGTCTGATTTCATATCTTATGTCCTTAACTATTACCCTGTTTAGATTCATCATTTGACTTCACCTAAAAAAAAAGGATTGGGTATCACTTATATTGAAAGCCCTGTGATATGTGCTATGGAGAGACAACATGATCAATATGACATCTGCATTTAATAAAATGTTAGGGGTGCCTGGGTGACTCAGTCAGTTAAATGTCTGACTCTTGGTTTCAGTTCAGGTCACGATCTCATGGGTCATGAGATAGAGCCCCTTGCTGGGCTCTGAGCTTAGTGCAGAGTCTGTTTGAAGATTCTCTCCCTCTGCGCCTCCCCCCCCACTTGTGCCTGGTGTCTTGCACTGTCTTGTGCTCTGTAAAATCTTTTTAAAAATAATAAAATGAAATGCTAATATTCTAAGAATAGACCTCAAAGAATATCCCTTTTCACTACACAATTGAAATAGTAGAAATATGCAGTAATCTTATTTATAAATGATACTTAGTTTATATGTGTTAGAGAAACCTCTGGTTGCTGTGATGATTCATAACCATTTTAAGTGGTCCAGGCATCCTCATGAGGAGGATCATCATTGGCTTATTTCCCAGGCCATTACTTATTCAGAACTCATGAGTGATATAGTCCAAAAGATACTGTACAAAGATAAATTAGATTGTGGAGCACAGTATGGAGATAGACATTTGGAAATGATAATTTGATACGATAAAAAGCTGAAAGAAAGTAATAATGAGGGACAAAGAACATTCTCCTCAAACCTTAGAGGATAACTTCAGTGAGGATAAGGAGGAAGAAAAATCAGTAGGTAAGAATGAAATGGTTAGGGTATTAGGAGAATCAACAATATAGCAATGCTGTCCAATAGAACTTTCTGTGATAATGATAATGTTCTTTATCTGTGTTATTCAATACAGTAGAAAATACTGGTCACTTTAAAGCTAGAGAATTTCCCAAGCACCGTCAACCTGGGACTTAATCCACTGGTTTTGATGGTTGGTTTACTTCTGTCAATTATGTTTTGGGAAATCTGACTTTCTTGCTCATTTACTTTTCCTCTTCATGTTTTTGCCTCAGTTTGGACAGGTAATTCCTTACTGTCCAGCTCTTTGGCTTTAAGAAGTTTTTTGTAGTCCATATTTTATTTAATAATTTTTTTCATGGAAATGTTGGCCTATGTAACCTAATCTATTACTAGAAACAGGAATCTTTTGTTTTGAATTTCATGGAAGAATGGTATACTTACAATTTTTCTAGGCTTCATGGCATAATCTTTCTTTTATGTTCCTCCTTTACTATTTTGTGTCAACTTTTTTTTTTATTTTTTGTAGGATTTTTTTCATAAGTTCCATGTTGAGAATTTTTTTTACTGTGACTCTTGATTGGTACTGTTCTTCTTATAAGCTAGGCTAGTAGGTAGCTTAGATGTTTGATCAATTGTTTCCAGACACTTTTCTTACCAGCACTTTTCTGTATATAATATACTCCCTTCATGGCTAGCCATAAGCTTCCCTAAAGCACTTCATGTATTATAGATTATTTTTTTCTACCTCTTGTGTTCTTATTGCTATTCTTATTTTCAGAGTGGATAGAGGACATAGACATCTTTTTTTTTTTTTTTTTTTTCTGTAAACTTTAAGGAAAGTTCTGTCTTGTTTTTCTAGATGGGGCTGCTCTGTACATGGCAGGTCTACTATAAAGTCATATAATTTAGTTTTCTGCCAGTTTCTAACCTTGTAGTTCCTATATTTCCACATGCTTCTCTTTTGGTACCATCGTATTTCTCTCCATGTTTTAAATAGCATGTTGGTTGATTTAGAAATAAGTAGCATTTTTCTAATGGCCTTTCTTACAGGGAGAAACTAATTTTTTTTCTTGAATCTTCTTAATTGCCCCAAATTAGAAGCATCCATGGTATCTTCCAGTAGGTGAATGGATAGACTGTAGTACATCCATGCAATGAGTTATCATGCGGCAGTAAAAAGAATGATCTGTAAATCCACAAAAAGACATAAATGAAGCTTAATTATGTATTGCTAAGTGTAAGAAGCCAGTCTGAAAAAGTTACTGTTATGATTCCACCTATGTAGCATTGTGGAAAAGACAAAACAATAGAGATACTGAAAAGATCAGTTATTATCCAGGGAATTGAGGGAGTGAGGGAGGAGGGATGAATAGATGGATGTCAGAGGGTTCTGAGGTCTGTAAAACTATTCTGCATGATACTGTAATGGTGGGCAGATATGCTTATGTCAGAAGCCGTACAACTGTACACCACAAAGAGTGAACCCTAATGTAAATTGTGGACTTTGGTTAATAGTGATGTATCAATATTGGTCCACCACATGTAACAAATATACCACATAAAGGCAAGATATTAATAACAAGAACCATATGTGGGTTGGGGAGTGGGTTTGTAAGAGGAGAATATATGGAAACTGTACTTCCTGTGCAATTTTTCTGTAAACCTAATCTGGAAAGTAAAACCTATTAACTAAAATATATTCATACTTGATAAAGAGTTCATAAATAGACTAAAGTAATTAAATAACTGTAGGTAGTATCTAAATAAAGTAACAAAACAGCAACTTATATGAGAATGTGTTTCTTTTCTGTTGTTAACAATTTGGTCTTTATTCCGCTTTCTTAAATTTTTTTTTAGAATTCCTCCAGTCATTCCTGTTTCTGTATTTATTTTTCTTTTTGGTCTTTTCTATTAGGTGTACTAGCCCTATCTTGGTACCCACCTGGTACAAATGATGAGAATGGAGAAAATACTGATGACTTGGTACCGACTATTTTGGATAAAGCTCATAAATATAATCTGAAGGTATTTAATTTTATTTTTTTTTTGGAGATATCATCGACATTAGTATCAGGTGTTCAACATAATTATTTGGTGTGTTTATTTTGTGAAATGATCATCACAGTAAGTCTAGCTAACATTCATTACACAATTACAAATTATTTTTGTGTGTGTGTGTTAAGAATTTTTAAGATCTGTTCTCTTAGTGGCTTTCAAATGTATCATACAATGTTACCTGTAGTCACTATGCTGTACATTATATACCTAGGTCTTTTTTATTTTATGACTGGAAGTTTGTACCTTTTAACCATCTTCACCCATTTCACCCCCTCCCCACCCCCACCTCAGACAACCATTACATCTGTTATCTGTGTCAATGAGGTGTTTTAGGATATTTGTCTCTGTCTGACAGACTTATTTCACGTAGCATAATGTCCTCAAGGTCCATCTATGTTGTAGCAAATGGCGAGATTTCCTTCTTTTTGTGGCAGAATAATATTTGCCTTTATATATACCACATTTTCTTTCTCCATCCATCCATTAATGGACATTTAGGTTATTTCCATTTCTTGGTTATTGTAAACACAGGCACACCTCATTTTGTGCTTAGATTTTGTGCTTTGTAGATACTACACTTTTTTTAAAAAATTGAAGTTTGGGGGCAACCCTGCATACAGCAAATATATTTTCCAACAGCTTTTGCTTCATGTTCTGTGTCACGTTTTGGTAATTCTCACAGTATTTCAAACTTTTTCATTATATTTGTTAAGGTGATCGGTGATGAGTGATTATGACTTGCTGAAAGATCAAATAATGGCTAGCATTTTTTAGCAATAAAGTATCTTTTAATTAAGACACATACATTGTTTTTTAGACATAATGCTATTGCAAACTTAACAGACTACAGTGTAGTGTAAGCTGAACTTTTTTATGCACCGGGAAGCCAAAAAATCCATTTGACTCCTTTTTTGCAATATTCATTTTATAGTGATGGTCTGGAACCGAACCTGTAATGTCTCTGAGGTATGCGTGTAATTGTGCAGTAAGCATCACTATTTTTTCAAATTTGTTTTTGTTTCCTTTGGATAAATACCAGAAAGGGAATTGCTGGATCATATGGTAGTTTTATTTTTAATATTTTAAAGTACTTCCATAGTGTGTTCCATAGTGGCCGCATCAATTTATATTCCCACCAACAGTGCACAAGGGTTCCCTTTTCTCCCCAACCTCTCCAACACTTGTTATTTCTTTTTTTTTTTTTTTTTTTTACACTTGTTATTTCTTAAAGATTGATTTATTTTAGAGAGAGAGAGAGGGTATGTGCGTGCATGAACAGGGCTAGGGGCAGAGGGAGAGAAAGAGCATCTCAAGCAGACTCCACGTTGAGCACATGGCCTGATACAGGACTCGATCCCATGACCCTGAGATCATGACCTGGCCAAAACCAAGTGTTGGATGCTCAACTGACTGAGCCATCCAGGTCCTCCCAACACTGGTTATTTCTTGTCTTTTTGATAATAGCCATACTAACAGGAGTGAGGTGTATCTCACTGTGGTTTGATTTGCATTTCCCTGATAATTAGTGAGGATGAGCACCTTTTCAGGTACCTGTTGGCCATCCAGATATCATCTTAGGAAAATTATTCAGAACTTCTGCCCCTTTTTTAATTGGATTGTATGCTTTTTTAAATTGATTTTGGATATTAACTCCTTATCAGATATATGATATGCAAATATTTTCTCCCATTTGCTAGGTTGCCTTTCACTTTGTTGTGCAGAAGCCTTTTAGTTTGATGTAGTCCCACTTATTTTTGCTTTTGTTGCCTTTGCCTTATGATGTCAAATCCAAAATATCATCGCTAAGACCTTTGTCAAGGAGCTTATCACCTATGTTGTCTTCCAAAAGTTTTATACTTTCTAGACTTATGTTTAAGATTTTAATCCATTTTGAGTTAATTTTGTATATGGTGTAATTTAGTGGTTCAGTTTCATTTTTTTTGCATGTAGCTCTCCAGGTTTCCAAACACGATTTATTGAAGACACTGGCCTTTCCCCATTGTGTATTCTTGGCTCTGTTGTTGAAGATTAATTGACGATATCTGCATGGAATTTTCTGGGAGGGAGGGAGGCTTTCTATTTTGTGTGTTCCATTGATCTGTGTCTGGTTTTGTTTTTTTTGTTTGTGTTTTTGCGAGTACCATACTGTTTTGATTACCATAGCTTTTTTTTTTTATTTTAAAGATTTTTATTTATTTGACAGAGAGAGAGAGAGAGCGCAGGAACACAAGCAGGGGGAGTGGGAGAGGGAGAAGCAGGCTTCCTGCTGAGCAGGGAGCCCGATGCGGGGCTCGATCCCAGGATACTGGAATCATGACCTGAGCCAAAGGCAGACGCTTAACGACTTAGCTACCCAGGCACCCCAATTACTGTAGCTTTATAATATAATTTGAAATTAGGAACCTCGATGCTTCCAGGTTTGTTTTTCTTTCTTAAGATTGCTTTGGTTCTCTCTTGTGGTTCCATACACATTTTAGGAATATTTGTTCCATTTCTGTTGACAATGTCATTGGAATATTCATAGGGATTGTACTGAATCTATACATTGCTTTGTGTAGCATGGACATTTTAACAATATTAGTTCTTTTAGTTCATGAGCATGGAATATCTTTCCATTCGTGTTTTCTTCACTTTGTTTTCATTAATGTCTCATGCTTGTCAGTGTCCAGATCTTTCACCTTCTTAGTAAAATTTATTCTGGTATTTTATTATTTTTGATGCAGTTGTAAACGGATTTTCTTGATTTCTCTTTCTGTTAGCTCATTATTAGTGAATAGAAATACCAACATTTTCATATACTGATTTTGTATTCTACGACTTTACTAAATTTTGTATTCTGCAACTTTACTAAATTAGAATAAAACAATAAATTGTTTATTCTAACAGTTTTGTGATGAAGTTTTAGACTTTTCTATGTCATATGTCATCTGTAAATAATGACAGTTTTGTTTCTTCCTTTCTAATTTGTATTCCTTTCATTTCTTTTTCTTGCATTGTTACTCTGGCTGGGAATTCCAATATTACGTTGAATAAAGTGATGAGTGTAGGCATCCTTATCTTATTCGTGATCTTAGAGGAAAATACATTCAGTATTTCTCCATTGGGTATGATGTTAGCTGGGGGCTTGTCATATAGCCTTTACTATGTTGAGGTACATTTCCTCTATACCCACTTTATTGATAGTTTTATCATAAATGGATGTTGAATCTTGTTGAATGCTTTTTTTCTCCATCTATTGAGATGATACATTTTTTTTTTATTAACATATAATGTATTACTTGTTTTAGGGATATAGGTCTGTGATTCATCAGTCTCACAAAATACACAGCACTCATCACAACACATACCCTTCCCAGTGTCCATCACCCAGCCACCCCATCCCTCCCACCCCCTCCATTCCAGCAACCCTCAGTTTGTTTCCTGAGATTAAGAGTCTCTTATGGTTTGTCTCCCTCTCTGGTTTCTTCTTGTTTCATTTTTCCTCTCTTCCCCTATGATCCTCTGCCTTGTTTCTCAAATTCTACATATTAGTGAGATCTTATGATAATTGTCTTTCTCTGATTGACTTATTTCGCTTAGCATAATACCCTCTAGTTACATCCACGTCATTACAAATGGCAAGATTTCATTTTTTGGTGGCTGCATAATATTCCATTGTGTGTGTGTGTGTGTGTGTGTGTGTGTGTGTGTGTGTATATATCACATCTTCTTTATCCATTCATCTGTCCATGGACATCTGCGCTCTTTCCATAGTTTGGCTATTGTGGACATTGCTGCAATAAACATTGGGATGCAGGTGGCCCTTCAGATCCCTACATTTGTATCTCTGGGGTAAATACCCAGTAGTACAATTGCTGGGTCATAGGGTAGCTCTATTTTTAACTTTTTGAGGAGCCTCCATACTGTTTTCCAGAGTGGCTGCACCAGCTTGCATTCCCACCAACAGTGTAGGAGGGTTCCCCTTTCTCTGCATCCTCGCCAACATCTGTCATTTCCTGACATGTTAATTTTAGCCATTCTGACTAATGTGAGGTGGTATCGCATTGTGGTTTTGATTTGTATTTCCCTGATGCCAAGCCATGTTGAGCACTTTTTCATGTGTCTGTTGGCCATTTGGATGTCTTCCTTGGAGAAATGTCTGTTCATGTCTTCTGCCCATTTCTTGATTGGATTATTTGTTCTTTGGGTGTTGAGTTTGATAAGTTCTTTATAGATTCTTTATAGATTTTGGATACTAGCCCTTTATCTGATATGTCATTTGCAAATATCTTCTCCTATTCTGTCGATTGTCTTTTGGTTTTGTTGACTGTTTCCTTTGCTGTGCTAAAGCTTTTTATCGTGATGAAGTCCCAGCAGTTCATTTTTCCCCTTGCTTCCCTTGCCTTGGGCGATGTGTCTAGGAAGAAGTTTCTGTGGCGAGGTCGAAGAGGTTGCTGCTATGTTCTCCTCAAGGATTTTGATGGATTCCTGTCTCACATTTAGGTCTTTCATCCATTTTGAGTCTATTTTTGTGTGTGGTGTAAGGAAATGGTCCAGTTTCATTCTTCTGCATGTGGCTGTCCAATTTTCCCAACACCATTTGTTGAAGAGACTTTTTTCCATTGGACATTCTTTCCTGCTTTGTCGAAGATTAGTTGACCATAGAGTTGAGGGTCCATTTCTGGGCTCTCTGTTCTGTTCCATTGATCTATGTGTCTGTTTTTGTGCCAGTACTATACTGTCTTGATGATTATAGCTTTGTAATAGAGCTTGGAGTCTGGAATTGTGATGCCACCAGCTTTGGTTTTCATTTTCAACATTCTTCTTTTATTCTTAATTAATGTTGCGTTTCACATTGACTGATTTGCTGATGTCAAACCATTCTTGCATTCCTGGAATAAATCCCATTTAATCATGGTGTATGATCTTTTTAATGTATTGTTGAATTCAGTTTATTAATATAAGGTTTTTGCTTCTATGTCCTCATGATTGTGGATTGCTGCACTGATAGTGGGGTTTATGGTTAGATTGTGTCTCAGCCTGTCCTATCCATTTCAACATGGGTTTTTTTTCTTGTTAGCCTGATGTATAGAAGTAACTCAGCTATTTTTTGATTTTCTTACAGAGGAAATTATTCTGTACATAGTTGTAGATTTAGTATATCCATAGGAGGAGGTGAGTTAAGGATCCTCCTGTCACCATCTTGAACTGGACCTTCTGAAGATATTTCATTTTATTATCAAGCTACTTAAGTTAATTCTTTTGGACATGAGTATATTAGTTTTTGGAATAGTTATTTTTATTAAAAATGAAAATATGAATGAGAATCTTTTCTAATACTGTATTTTTTCATAAAAAAATTTCTATCATGAATTCCAAAGCTTGTGTACATTATAATTTATTAAAGATCTCTACTATTTTAAATACATATATTACATTCATTTACTTATTGTTTACTTAGTAGAAAAGGATTGAAGTGTTCTTTTATGAAGATAATATAGTAATTAGATTTACATGTTTAAATATTTTAGATGTCAAAGATGTACTAAAAACAAATGTTGTTCACCATGTGAATTTTAGTATTTACAAAGTAATTGGAAAACAAACTGCCACTCAAAAATTTGTCAAAATCTGATATTTACTTAAGCTGTATTTAACACATATACCCCCCCACACACACAAACACACACCTATTTATATACATATAAGATGCAGATGAAAGTCTGAAGAGAGCTGTAAGACCAAGTATATTCTTTTTTGTTTTGTTTTGTTTTTTAAGATTTTATTTATTTTTTTGTCAGGTAGAGAGAGAGAGAGAGAGCACAGCAGGGGGAGCAGCAGGCAGAGGGAGAAGCAGGCTCCCTGCTAAGCAAGAAGCCTGATGCAGGAACTCAATCCCAGGACCCTGGGATCATGACCTGAGCAGATGCTTAACTGACCGAGCCACCCAGGTGTCCCAGACCAAATATATTCTACCCATATATTAAAGTGTGTTACAAATGGCAGAAATTTTTTCACAGTATAAGATTTTCTTTTGGAAATTAATGAATCATGGAAACAAACAGAAATGATAATTAAAAGGATTTCAGTAGCACTGCAAATTCTGTACTAAATAGTAAGAGGATAAGCATTGTTTTTATCCACAAATACCTTTCAAAAATTGGTTATGTAGAAGGTGGCAACATTAATCATAATAAATTCACAAGAACTATAACCGTAGATTCTGCATTCTTTGGCCATATTCAGTATAACTAAGGAACAATTAAGGCCAAATGAAACATTTAAAAGGTATCAAATTTAAAAAATTTTAATTGTAAAATTCTAGTTAAAATAACACTTAAAAAGAAAAATCAAGAGTGAAATTTAAGATGATATAAAAATAAATAGCACTGAGAAAATTACTGCATTATTAATACTAGTGGGATAGCGATAATAAGCTAAAAAGCTAAAAAAATAATAAGCTAAAAAGGGAGAGGAGGAATTAATAAGGATGAAGTAAACAATTAAATAGAATACAAAACCTTCAAATCAGTAGCCTGGATAAATCCATCATTTTTTCACTTATAAAATAGAAAAGTCACTGGTGAGATTAAAAAAGGAAAAAAAATAGAGAAAATATATCAAAAATTAAAAGGGAGTATAGCCATAGATGCAGAAGAGAGTTTAGATTTTATATCACCATATTTAAAATGTATAAGAAATGGGCCATTTTCTTAGAAAATATAAAAAAATAAATTTATGTGTAGAAAGAAGTTTAAATAATCTGAATTGACTTGTATCCTAGAAAAAATTCTAGAAGTTTATTGAACATGTCTTCCCAGAGCATCAGATTTCACCTGGCACTTCTAGTCAACCTTTGAGAAACAGCAGATTCTTATGATACTGAAATATAATGGAAAGTTTATTCATTATCTAGTGCTGCATAACAAATTACCCTAAAATTCTGCAGTTTAAAGCAACAAACCTGTATCATCTCACCCATTGTCTGAAAGTTGAGAATCTGGAAATGGCTTAACCTGGTGGGTCTTGTCAGGTTTTCCCAAGAGGTTATAGTCAATCTGTTTACTGGTGCTGCAATTATCTCTGAAGGCTGTAGGATCCTTCCAAGCTTTCTCATGTGAGGGTTAACAGGCCTCAGTTCCTTTCAGCTATTGGAATGGGAGTTTGGGTTCTTTAAGCCTCTCCACAAAGCTACCTGAGTCTCCTTAAGACATGGCAGCTAGTTCCCCATAGTGAATGATCTGAGAGAGTCCAGTGGAGAAGCCGCAGTGTTTTCTTGACCTAATCTTAGAAGTGACTATCACTTTTGCCCTATTCTATTGGTTTATCTACTGGATAAACCAACCACACAAGTATGGCATGAGAAAGATCTATAGACTAGGCCACCTGGGTGGCTCAGTCAGTTAAGCATCTGCCTTCAGCCCAGGTCGTGATCTCGGGGTCCTGGGATCGAACCCCGAGTTGGGCTCCCTGCTCAGGAGGGAGTCTGTCTGCCCTTACCTCCCACTTGTGCTCTCTCTCTCTCTCAAATAAATAAATAAAAAATCTTTAAAAAAAAAAGATTTATAAACTGATCTTACTAATGAAAATATGTGCAAAATTTCTGAAGAAAACTTAGATAAGTGTTTATTAGCAAGAATCTAAGAATGGTTTCAAGAGTATGAAATCTGAATCCAAATCTCTGCATTCACTTCTGACTCGGCCATTTATAAGAACTATGTAACTCGTATGCCTCAGTTTCCTCATTTCTCAAATGGAAGAAGTAAGAAAATGTACTTTACAGAGTGATTATAAAGATTCCATGAGGTAATATATGAAAAGTACTCAGTGTCTGGCACACAGTAAGCACTATATTAAGTAAATAAAACTGAATTGAATTTGTTTTAAGATTTTATTTATGAGCGAGAGAGAGTATGAGTAGGGGGAGGGGCAGAGGGAGAAGCAGACTCCAGACTGAGCAGGGAGCCAGATGGCTAGATCCCAGGACCCTGAGATCATGACCTGAGCTGAAGGCAGATGCTTAACCCACTGAGTCACCCAGGCGCTCCTCAAACACCATCCTTAATGGAAAAACAGTGGTATGCTCATTAAACCAAGATCAATCAAGAATGCCCTCTGTCATCAGTATTATTTAATACTGTTATAGAGAATCTTTTTTTTTTTTTTTTAAAGATTTTATATATTTATTTGACAGAGTGAGCACAAGCAGGGAGAGAGGCAGAGGGAGAAACAGACTCCCCACTGAGCAAAGGACCCAATGCAGGGCTCAATCCCAGGACTCTGGATCATGCCCTGAGCTGAAGGCAGCAGTTTAACTGACTGAACCACCCAGACGTCCCTGTTATAGTGTTTCTGAACAAATTATTTTAACTAAAAAATACAAAAAGAAAAAATGTTCTAAGTAAAATTACCATTCTTTGCAAATAGAAAATATCTATAAAACTCATGAAAAGTATCTAAAAACTTGTATGTAATGAGTCCAGTAAGGTGGATGAAACCAAAGCATATCTGAGTCAATAGGATTCCTATATTAACAAGGGAAAAATGGAAAACATGTACACTGAAAATAGCATAGCAGTAGACTTACGAAAAATCTTTGGCATTTTATGAAAGGATATAAAAGACTTGCATAAATGGAGAAACATGAATTTAATGTGAAGAGTCAGAATTGCCAAGTGGCCATTCTTTTGATCATTTGCATTTTATATATACATTTTAAAGATTTTATCCACTCATTTGAGAGAGAGAGAGCATACGCGAGCATGAGTGGTGGGGAGGGATAAAGGGAGAGGGAGAAGCAGGCTCCCCGCTGAGCAGGAAGCCCGATGTGGGGCTCCATTCGAGTTCCCCAACATCATGACCTGAGCCAAAGACAGATGTTTAACCAACTGAGCCACCCAGGTGCCCCCTGTATTTTATATTTTAATATAATATATAAATTTAATCCCAATGAAAAATTCTAATGAGATTTTAAATGCAGAATTTAACCACCTAATCCTAAAGTTTATAAATGTTAGAAAAAAGTAAGACTTTTAGGAGTGCCTGGGTGGCTCAGTCGATTAAGTGTCTGACTTCAGCTCAGGTCATGATCTCAGGGTCATGCTGAGATTGAGCCCCCTGTTGGGCTCTGGGCTTAGCGGGAGTCTGCTTTTCCCTCTCCCTCTGCCCCTCCCCCGCTCATACTCGCCCACATGTGTGCTTTCTCTCTCTAAAAAATAAAATCTTTTTTTTCTTTTTAAGATTTTATTTATTTGACAGATAGCAGCAGAGGGAAAGGGAGAAGCAGACTCCCCGCTGAGCAGGGGCCCAATGTGGGACCTGATCCCAAGACCCTGGGATCATGACCTGAGCAGAAGGCAGAAGCTTAACTAACTGAGCCACGCAGGCACCCTTTTTAAATTTTTTTTTAAAGATTTTTTTATTTAAAATATAATTTTTTTTAATTTTATTTTTTTTTTATTTGAGAGAGAGAAAAAGCACAAGCAAGGGGAGCTGCAGGCAGAGGGAGAGGGAGAAGCAGGGTCCCTGCTGACCAAGGAGCCCAATGCAGGGCTGGATCCCAGGACCCTGGGATCATAACCTGAGCCAAAGGCAGACGCTTAACCAACTGAGCCACCCAGGAGCCCCTAATATATAAAATCTTAAAAAAAAAAATAGACTTTAAAAAATGTTAATTAATGAAAGGAAAACTTGTTTTTCCAAATAATGAAATGTACTATAAAATGACAGATATTAGGAGTATGGCATTAGCATTAGGATACAGAAAGAGATCAATGAAACATAATAGTCCAAAAACAAAGCACTTCATATGAGATTCTAGTATATAATTCAAGAATAATTTAGAATGAAGTGTAAAAGGAATGTTTATTAATAACCTTGTCTTCCTGATACTGATGTAGTTTTTTTTCATTATCTGTTCTACTGTTCTTGTCCTTAAGCAATAATTTTCATGTCTAATAATTCTTAGATTGCTCATTTTTCTTCATGTTTGTTCCTGTTTTTTAAGGTAGTGTATTAGCAAATCTTAAAATGTGAATCAGAGTATCTTTTCACTAGAGACTACTTAGTCTGAATTCTCAGGTTGTTACCACTCTTAAAAATCACTGAGGGTTTTTATTTGCTCTGAAATGTCTTGAAGTTTATATATCCTAATGGAAGACAGACTGGTTTGTCCAGTACAGGTAAGTTAAGTGAGGTCTTTAAGAGATGATGTGGACCACTGTTGAAATATTTATTTTCAAATAAAAATCTGAAAAATGAGTTTTAAGACTTCTTTTGCAGCTTAAGGAATCAGCAATTTATCAGGGAGTGGAACTAGAACTCTAGGCAAACAGGATCAGCTAAATAGGCAAGTTCTTTTTTTTTTTTTTAACCCCCAATTCCTGTCCATAAAGCCTTCTTTTTCTACTTTATAATCCTAAAGCTCCTAAGGCAGCAGCATCACCTAAATTAGCTGACTGGAAAGAGCTGTCATATGCCATGTCCCCCAGTACCATTCAGTAAGCTCTCATTGGCACTTGAAATCTGCAAATACACAGACCTTGCAAATTCTGGCACCAGGTCTGAAACTGGATAAGTAATATGATTATTCTTCCACAAAACAGGTCCAAAGGCCACTCTTCTGTCCATGTAATTCTAAATTCTGTAATCCTGGGAGATGAGAGGGAAGAGGCCTTCACAACTCAAGAAAGCTGGCCTTTAAGTATATACTTTCAGGAGTTTAAAGGTAAAGGGAGGATGTTCTGATGCATGAGGATAGGTTTGGTTTTCTCCTCTTTAAAGCTTCCTGTTTAGGGGCGCCTGGGTAGCTCAGATGGTTAAGCATCTGCCTTCGGCTCAGGTCATGATCCCAGGGTCCTGGGATCGAGTCCCACATCGGGCTCCTGACTCAGCGGGGAGTCTGCTTCTTCCTCTCCCTCTGCCTCTCCCACTGCTCATGCTCTCTCTCTCTCTCTGTATCTCTGTGTCTCAAATGAATAAATAAAATCTTTAAAAAAATAAAATAAAATAAATTTAAAGCTTCCTGTTTAGGAGAATGTGGCAAAGATATCTAATTGCCAACATACTTGGTCTATCTGTGCTTCAGCTTTTATATCTAATGATCAGAATCATTTGGAACCAGACAGGCTAATATTTTACAAAATGTTTAGGATAATTTCTTGGCCTTGTGTCTGGGGAGCAACTATGCAGTGCTTACAAAAATAGACCAGGCACCATGAGATTAGAGTTAATCTCAGCTCTGGAATTTTATATTAATTACTTCATCTTCTTGGCTTATCTACCTCATTTGTAAAATGACAGGATGAAACCATAAGATGGTTTTAGTTATTGAGTTTTTATGTGATTTCTGTAGTGTTGAGCAGATATTTCTTATAATTAGATAAAGTGTAATATGTCCTGTTTTTATAAAGAATGGAAACTTTGCCTGCTAATACAAAGAAAAGTTAATGCTTAAATAATGACAATAACTTACTAAAATTAAAGTTCTAAGGCACTGATAGAAGAGATGAATAATACTGTGAGTTCTGTGCTAATAAACTGGGGCCTACAATCTGCATAACTTACCACACCTGAAACTTTAAGAGTAAAATAAGTGGGTTTATTAGTAACTCTTTTTGCCCTTGCTAATTTTCAGCACAAGGAAATAATCTCCCTTTTCTACAATTTGATTAGTATAGAATTGCTTAGCCCCTTCCTGCCAAAAAAGCAGCCCTTCAATTTATCAGTTTTATTTTTAAAATATTCTAATAGGTTTTTAAAATATTCTAATAGTTTTAGTGTATTAATTCTATTCAATCTTGATTGATAGAATTAATCATTCTTTCGTCAGGTTTGTTTTACTCTTCCCTTTCTACTTTTTGAGCTAAAAATGTTTTTCCTTTATTCTCTTTTTTTGGTTTAGGAATAGAGAGTTTGTTAAGAAATGAGTTTGTCTCACAGTTAAGCTTTTGTCATAGCTTATTAGTTTTGATTACATAAGGGTTTAACTAGTATTAGTCACTTTGTAATTGCAGTTTTTATTTATTAACTTCAATCAAGAGTCATTTTAGGTGAGTGCTTTTAAGTCAAACAAATGAGCAGGAATAACAAAAATGTTTGACACTTTAGTTACTTGTTTTGCTTTATCTCTAGCAAACGTGGACTAATTAATTTCTTGGGGGAGCAGAGTAAATGAGTAAAGCAAAATATAAATTATGAGTTTCAAGTTATCTGCTCTTTGATATATTTGTTAGCATATTCATTGGAACAAGGACTGTTGTAGCACTTTTTAACTATATAATAAAAATCAGAGCTGGGTCTTATCCACTGTATCTTTGCCATCCTCCTGTATCTTTAAGAACATAGCAGTGAGGGGCTCTCCTGGGTGGCTCAGTAGGTTGAGCGTCAGACTCTTGATTTTGGCTCAAGTCATGATCTCAGGGTCTTGAGATGGAGCCCTCTGTGGGGCTCCCCACTCAGTGGGGAATCTAATGTTCTCCTTCCTCTCTCTGCCGTTTCCCCCTGTTCACACGCTCTCTCTAAAAGAAATAAATTTAAAAAAAAAAAAGACCACAGTGGTGAAACAGTGTTTGAGTGAAACACATTTTGGTAGATTGTGTCACTGTTTAGTCAACAGTCCTTTTTCCCTTCCCCTCCATGGAAAAGAGTGAGTGTACCTCCTGACCCATTGATGTTGGCCTTGGCCTCATGGCTTGCTTTGGCTAATAAGATGTGAAAAAACATAATATATACCATAACTGAGCATAAACACCATATGTGCTTCCATGGTTGTATTCCTTTTCTATAAGAACAGCATGCCTCAGGTGCTCTTTCTTCCTAGGCCCCAGAATGATAGGCACAGGGAGCAGATCTGAACCTGATCCACAGTCTGGAGCACAGCCATCATAGCCAGTCCATATAACTATGTGCAACAAACAAATGCTTGTCTTTGAAAGCCACGGAGATTGTGGGTTGTTAACTATATAACATCATCACATCACAATCTGACTGAATTAAACCACCCATCTAGGTAAAAGAAAATCAGGAGGATCCAGTGAAAGAACCAACTTAGCCACTGATGGTCTTGCATTTTAATAATTTTGTATTTTAAAATAGCAAGTGTTTTTCTATGTTATATATAAATCACATTTCTCATACTGTTAGTTTACCAGCATCCATTATTTATTTGGCCTATGGCTCTAGAGTCATAGGCCAAATAAATAAATAAGAAAATTCTGTTTCTCAGGCTCATGCAGATTTTTGGCTATGTTAAAAGTTGCATGTAGTATGTTTGTGGTTTTTTTTAAGATTATTTTTCAGCTCCATTTGAAAGATGTTATACTATCAATGATCTCCTCCCCCTGCCCCTTTTTTTCCTTCCTTGTTCTTAAGTTACAGGGTGAATTTGTGGTGAAAACTTGGTAAATCTCACCTAAATGGGGTATATAAATGGCAGACCTAGAGTTTAATTTGACTGTTAACCAGTTTTGCATGGAAATCTTCCACTCATGTATGCATTCATTCAGGTGCTATTCCAGATGCTGGTAATATTAAGAATAATATAATCTCTCTGTATCTTAAGGGGCTTTGCAGTTTGGTGGAGGTCAGAGACAAACACAAGTAATTGCAGGAAGAGAAAAGTACTAAGTATTATAGCACCATATAGGTGTAGGAAGACCTCATTTGTATTCTAGGGGAAGATGAAAGGTATAGAGGAGTGAAGGTGGGGTGTGGAGGAGCTGGAGGAGGAAAGCTTGATCTGATTTTTACCTCCTTTTTTGGGATATTACCAGCATATAGCATGTAAATTAAGGTTTACAACGCAATGATAAATTTATACTGTAGTATGATTGCCATTGTAGCACTAGCTAATACCTCTATCATGTCACATAATTATAATCTCCTCTAGTGATGGGAACAATTAAGATCTAGTCTTTATAATACGGTTTTGTTGTGTATAACCACTGTCCTGTGTGTTAGATCTCCATGGTTTTTATCTACTAGTTCCAAGTATATACCCTTAAACAAAATCACTCCCATTCCTCCAGCCCTCAGGCCCTGGCAACACGATTCTACTGGTTTTTTGTGTTGTTGTTGTTGTTGTTGTTTTGCATTCATTTTCTTTTAGATTCCACATGTAAGAGATATCCTAAATTGTCTTTGTCTGACCTGTCTCACTTATCTTAATGACCTCATGGTCCACCCATGTTGTCACACATAGCAGGATTTCTTGTTTTCTCATGGCTGAATAGCATTCCATTGTGTATATATACCACATTTTCCTTATCCATTCATCCATTGGACACTTACCTTGTTTCCATATATTGTCTATTGTAAATAATGCTGGCAGGAACATGAGGGTGCAGATATCCTTTGGGGATAGTGATTTCATTTCCTTTGAATAAATACTCTGAAGTGAAATTTCTATATTATGATAGTGCTGTCTTTAATTTTTTAAGGAACCTCCATACTGCTTTCTGTAGTGGCTGCACCACTTTACATTCCCACTGCCGGTACACAAGGGTTCCCTTTTCTCCACATCTTAATCAACAGTTCTTTTTGATGATAGCACCTCACATCTGTTATTATGCCCATCTTATTTTGGTTTTTATTTGCATTTCCCTGATGATTACCTGTTGGCCATTTGGATATCTTCTTTGGAAAAAAATGTCTCTACTTTTCCTCTGCCCATTTTTTAATCAGATTTTTTTAATTGAATTGTATGAGTTCTTTATAAATTTTGGATATTAACTCCTTATCCAATACATGGTTTGCAGATATTTCCTACCATTCCATAGCTGTCTTTTCATTTTATTGTTTCTCTTCTACAGTGTAGATTTTAAGTTCGATATAGTCCCACTTACTGATTTTTTTTTCTTTTGTCGTTTGTACTCTTGTTGTCATATACAAAATATCATGTCAAGACCAATGTCAAGAAGGTTCTTACCCATATTTTTTTCCTAAGAGTTTTGCAGTTTCAGGTCTTATGTTTAAGTCTTCAAGTCCCTCTCAAGGCAATTTTTGTGAGTTGTATAAATTAGGGGTCCAGTTTTCTTTTTCTACATGTGGTTATGCAGTTTTCCCAGCACCATTTGTTGAAGAAATTATCTTTTCTTCACTGGTTGTTCCTGATCTCCTAATTGACCTTATATGCAGGGACTTAATTCTGGGCTCTTTATTTTGTTCCATGGGTCCATGCGTCTATCTTACACCAGTACCAAATTTTAATTACCATAGCTTCGTAGTATAGTTTGAAATTAGGAAGTGTGATACCTCTAGTTTTATTGTTCTTTCCCATGATTATTATATCTATTAGGGATCTTCTGAGGTTCTAAACAAATTTGAGCATTATTTTTTCTGTTTCTGTGAAAAATTACATTGGATTTGGATAGGAATTGCATTGAATCTGTAGACTGCTTTGGGTAGCATGAACATCTTAACAATATTATCTCTTAAAACTGTGAACACGAGATGTCTTTCCATTTGTTTATGTTGTCTTCAATTTCTTTTAGCAAAGTTATGTAGTTTTCATTATACAGATCTTTTACTTCCTTGGTTAAATTTATTCCTCTGTATTTATTATTGTTTTTGATGTGTTTGTGAATGAGATAGATTTTTTTTTTTCCTTTTCAGATGTATGTTAGTGAATAGAGTGCAACTGATTTCTCTATATTGGTTTTAATTTGTGCAACTTTACTGAAGTCACTGATTAGATCCAATAATTTGAGTCTTCGGGATTTTCGATATATAAGGTCCCATCATCTGCAAATAATGACAGTTTTACTTATTCCTTTCCTATTTGGATACTTTATATATCTTTGTTTTGCCTGGTTGCTCTAGCTAGGACTTGCATGGGCTATTTTGAATAAGAGTGGTAAGGTGAGCATACTTGTCTTGTTCCTGATCTTAGAGGAAAAATTTTCAATTTTTCCCTGACTATAGTGTTAGCTGTGGGTCTGTTGTATTTTGCCTTTAATATCATTAGATATGTTCTTTTGCCTCTCTTTTCATAGGATCTATAGTTTTCCATCCATCCCTGTAGCATCATTATCTAGCTTTGGCATCAGGATAATGCTGGCCTCATAAAATGAGTTTAGAAGTGTTCCCTCCTCTTCTAGTTCTTAGAAAAAAATTGAAAAGTAATGGCATTAATTCTTCTTTAAATATTTGACAGAATTGCCCAATTAAGTAAGACATCTATCTGGTCATGGGGTTTCAGTTGTCAGGAAGTTTTTGATAATGATTCAATCTCCTCACATGTTACTGTTCAGACATTCCTATTTCTGTGTCTCTAGGAAATTATCCATTTCTTTGATGTCATATAATTATTCATAGTAGTCTCTTATGATCCTATTTATTTTGGTAGTGTCTGTTGTAATTTCTTTTTATTTGAGTCTTCTGTCTCATATTCTCAGTCTTGCTTAAGAGTTGTAAATTTTGTTATCGTTCAAAAAAACTAGGATCTTAGTTTCATTGATCTTTTCTATTGCTTTTCTGGTTTCCATTTACTTTTGCTCTGATCTTTATTATTTCCTTCCTTACGCTAACTCTGGGCTTAGTTTGTTCTCTTTCTAGTTCCTTGAAGTGTAAAGTTAAGGCTGTTTATTTACGATCTTTCTCATTTCTTAATATGTGCATTCATCACTATAAACTTCTGTCTCAACTAGTTTTGCAGCATTCCATTGGTTTTGGTATGTTGTGTTTCCATTTTCATTTGAGATATTCTTTGATTTCTTTTTTTTTTAAATTGGGTATAATTGACATGTAGCATTATATTAGTTTCCAGTGTACAATGTAAAGATTTTATATTTATATATATTGTGGAATGATCACCACAATTAGTTAACATCCGCCACCATACATAATTATAAAGCTTTCTTGTGATAAAATCTTTTAAGATCTACTCTCTTAGCAAGTTTCAGATGTGCAGTGAAGTATTAGGAACTGTAGTCACCATGCTATACATTACATCCCCATGACTGACATTTTTTATAACTGGAAATCAGTACATTTTAAACACCTTTGCCCACATCCCTCAACCTCCCGCCCTTTGCTTTGTGAGCTTGGTTTGTTCCACATTTAAGTGAGATCAAACAGCATAATTACCTCAAGGTTTACCCATGTTGTCACAAATGGCAAAATTTTATTCTTCATTCTTTATTATGACTGAATAAAATTCCATTGTGTGTGTGTGTGTGAGTATATATACACATACATACTGCTACTTCTTTACCCATTCATCCTTCACTAGACATATAGGTTGTTCTGTTGTCTTGGCTATTGGCAATAATGCAGCCTAGTAATATTTTGTTGATGATTTTTGCATCTGTGTTCATCATGGATGTTGGCCTGTAATTTTCTTTTCTTGTGGCATCCTTGTCTGGTTTGGGTATCAGGGTAATGCTAACCTTGTAAAATTAGTTTGCTAATTTTTACAAGAGAGTTTGCTTCTCTTCTGTATTTTGGAAGAGTAGAGATTGCTATAAATTCTTTGAATATTTGGTAGAATTCACCAACAAAGCATTCTGTCCCTGAACTTTTGTTTATTGGAAGTTTTTGATTACTGACTCAATCTCCTTACCAATAATTGGTTTGTTCAGATTTTCTTTCTTCATGATGAAGTCTCAGAAGGTTGTATGTTTCTAGAAACTTATCCATTTTTCTAGGTTGTTCAATTTGTCGGCATATAATTGTTCATTGTAGTTTTTATGATCCTTTGTATTTCTGTGGTTTATTTGTAACATCTCTTTCATTTCTGTTTTTTGAGTTTTCTTTGTGAGTCTAGTTAAAGGTTTGTCAATTTTGTTTAAATTTTCAAAGAAACAGCTGTTTTCTTCTTTTCTATTGTCATTTTAGTCTCTATTCCCTATATAAAACTCCAAACTTTGTTATATATATTTTCACATATAGCTCCAAACTCTTTGGTTTTTTGTTTTGTTTTGCTTTGTTTTCTAGTTCCTTAATGTGTAAAGTTAGGTTGTTCGTTTGAGATTTTTTTCTTATTTCTGAAGGTAGGCATGTATTGCTATGAACTCCCCTCAAGTTTTTGTATTTTTTATTTCTATTTTCTTTGTCTCGTTTTTTTTTATGTTCAGTTAGCCACTGTATAGTATACATTATTAGTTTTTGATGTAGTAGTGTTCAATGATTCATTAGTTGTGTATAAAACACCCAGTGCTCACCACAACACGTGCCCTCTTTAATACCCACCACCCTGTTATCCTATCCCCCTACCCCTCTCCCCTCTGAAACCCTCAGTTTGTTTCCCGGGGTCCATAGTCTCTCATGGTTCATCTCCCTCTCTGATTTCTCCCCCTTCAGATTTCCCTCCCTTCCCCTCTGGTCCTCCATGCTATTGCTTATGTTCCACATATGAGTGAAACCATATGATAATTGTCTTTCTCCGCTTGACTTACTTCACTTAGCATAATCCCCTCCACTTGCATCCATATTGATGCAAATGGTGGGTATTCATCCTTTCTGATGGCTAATATTCCATTGTATATACATACCACATCTTTATCCATTCATCTGTTGAAGGGCATCTCAGTTCTTTCCACAGTTTGGCTATTGTGGACATTGCTGCTATGAACATTGGGGTGCATGTGCCCCTTCTTTTCACTACATCTATGTCTTTGGGGTAATTACCTAGTAGTGCAATTGCTGGGTCGTAGGGTAGCTCTATTTTTAACATCTTGAGGAACCTCCATACTGTTTTCCAGAGTGGCTGTACCAGCTTGCATTCCCACCAACAGTGTAAGAGGGTTCCCCTTTCTCCACATCCTCGCCAACATTTGTTGTTTACTGTTTTGTTAATTTTTACCATTCTAACTGGTGTAAGGTGGTATCTCAGTGTGGTTTTGATTTGTATTTCCCTGTTGCCAACTGATGTTGAACATTTTTTCATGTGTCTGTTAGCCATTTGTATGTGTTCTTTGGAGGAGTGTCCATGTCTTATGCCCATTTTTTGACTGGGTTATTTGAGTTTGAGAAGTTCTTTATAGATCTTGGATATCAGCCCTTTCTCTGTAATGTCATTTGCAAATATCTTCTCCCATTCCGTGGGTTGCCTCTTAGTTTTGTTGACTGTTTCCTTTGCTATGCAGAAGCTTTTTATCTTGATGAAGTCCCAAAAGTTCATTTTTGCTTTGTTTCCCTTGCCTTTGGAGACGTGTCTTGAAAGAAGTTGCTGTGACCAAGGAATTTTTAAATTTCTCTTTTAATTTCTTCTTTGATATATTAGTTGTTCAGTACCATGTTGTTTAATCTCCACATGTTTGTGAATTTCCCAGTTTTCTTAAAATTGTTTTCTGGTTTCATCAAGCATCTTTTCTGACCACATGGTGTATGATTTCAATCTTAATATATTTGTTAAGACTCGTTTTGTGGCCTAACATATGACCTATCCTGGAGGATGGGTGAATGACGATGCACTTTAAGAAGGTGCAGTCTGTTGCTTTGATTGAAATTTTCTGTAAATATCTGTTAAGTTCATCTGTTCTGACATGTTAAGGCCTATAATTTCTTTTACTCTCTGAATAATTTATCCATTGACTTAAGTGGGTATTTAAGTCCTCTACAATTATTGTATTGCTTTTTCTCCCTTCGGGTGTTTTAACATTTGCTTTATATATTTAGGTGCTCCTATGCTGAGTGCATAAATATTTATAAATGCTACATCTTCTTATTGGATTGACCCCTTTATCAGTATGTAATCCCCTTTTTTATCTCTTATGATAGTCTTTGTTTTGAAAGCCTATTTTGTGGGATATACATATAGCTACTCCTGCTTTCTTTTTGTTTCTTTTTGCATGAAATACCTTTTTCCATCCCTTCACTTTCAGACTACATGTTCTTATATCTGATACTCTTGTAGGTACCATATAGATGGGTCTTGTTTTTATTTATTTATTTTTAATCCATTTAGCCTGTCTGTTGATTAGAGAATTTAGTCCATTTACATTTAAAGTAATTTGATAGTTTGTACGTCTTGCTGTTTTGTTGTTTTCTGGCTGTTTTTGGGTTCCTCTGTTCTTTTGTCTTCTTTTGCTCTCTTCCTTTGTGGTTTGATGGCTTTCTAGTGGTGTGCCTAGATTCCTTTCTCATTATTTTGTGTGTGCATGTATCTGCTGTAGGTTTTTGCTTTGTGATTACCATGAGGTTTACATATAACAAGTTATATTTGTAACAGTTTTAAATTGATAAGTTTGAATGCATTCCAAACTCTACAGTTTTACTCCCCTCACACCTCTTTTATGTTTGTGGTGTCACATTTTACATCATTTTATTGTGTGTATACTTTATTTGTAGTTTTTACTCTTTTTATTTTTTAAGCTTCATGCTAGCTTTGTGATTAATTCACTACCCTCACTATTTATTTACCTTTACCAGTGAAATTTGTACTTTCACAAGTTGTGAAATATTTAGTGCCCTTTCTTTTCTACTTAAAACAGTCCCTTTAACATTTCTTGTAAGGCGGGTTTGTGGTGGTGATCTCCTTTGGCTTTTGCTTGTGTGGAAAACTCTTTTATCTCTTCTGAATTCTGAATGATAACTTTGCCAGGTGCAGTGTTCTTGGTTGTGACACTTTTTTCTGGTCTACTTAGTTTTTGCTGAAAAATTTGCTATTAGTCTTATGGAGGTTCCCTTATATGGTAACAAGTGTTTTTCTCTTACTGTTTTTAAGAATCTTTCCTTGTCCTTAACTTTTGACATTTTAATTACATTTTAAGACATTTAATAATCTCTAACTGCGAGTCTTTCTGGGTTCATCTTTTTAGGAATTCTCTGAGCTTCTTGGATCTGGAGGTGTTTTCCTTCCTCAGGTTAGGGAAATTTTCAGTTATTATTTCTTCAGATAAGTTTTCTGCCCCCTTCTCTCTCTCTCCTCCTCCTGGACCTCTATCATGCAATTGTTAGTTTGCTTGATGTTGTCGTATAAATCCCTTAATCTAGCTTCACTGTTTTTCCACTTTTTTTTTTTATTTTTTATTTTTTTGCTGCTCTGATTGGTAAGTTCTTATGACTTGTGTTTGAGCCTTTCTTCTGATTCATGCTATCAAATCCATCTGGTGTATTTTCCAGTTCAGCTATTTTATTCTTTAGCACTGACTTCCGTTTGGTACTTTGTTATATTTCCTATTCCTTTGTTGAAGTTCTCACTTTTTAAATCCTTTCTTCAGAGTTTTGTGGACATAATTATGATCATTAATTTCAACTCTTTATCAGGTAAGTTACTATCTCTATTTACTATCTCTGTCACTTGATTCTATGTTGGTTTCTACACATTAGATGAAACAACTACCTCTCCCAGTCTTGAATGGCTAGCCTTTTGCAGGAGATGAACCTTAACATTCAACCCTGCCCTAGCTTTTGGTTGTCTCTCAATCCTTTGTGTTTGTCCAAGCATCCTATATTATTTCTAACAGATCCCTGTATTGGGGTGTTCCAATAACTAGTTAGTTACCCAAAGCAGGGGAGGGCCTCATTCAGCATGTAGACTCAGGCTGATTAGAAGCCAGACCCTTAAGGCAGTAGCTTTTAAAGAATGCAGATATGTTTGTGGTCCCACTGGACTATATATAAGACGCACTGGCCATCAGAGCCAGGTGATCGGGAGGTGTTGTCTGAGTGGCAGTTGTGAAAACTGGGGCTTCAGGCAAGTTTATAAGCTCCTTTCTGGGAAATTCCACAAGCTGTAGTGAGGCAGAGAGAAGGCACAAAGATAGCATCCCCTGGCCTATGTTCCCTGAGAGCACTTCGGTAGGCTCTAGCTGGGTGCCAAACCTGAAGCCTGCTCCTAAGGCTGAAGCTCCAGGACAAGCAACTCAACCTTTTTGACAGAATGGGGCTGTGTTTCAATCTGCTATCTGGGTGGTGCCCCACCAAGGACTATCTGATTATTATAGTTCTGGGGGACTCAGGAACTCAGGCTCTGCTGCTACCAGAGCCAGGCTATCAGGGGTTATCCTTTGGGTTGCAGCCACAAAAATCAGGGCACCAAACACATGTAAGACCTCCCCTCTGAGAGATGCTGACCTTCTGGAGTGCAGCAGAGGGAGCACGGGAGATAGTACCTGCCCTCTGAGGGCTCAGAAAAGGTTTACAGCAGCTCTTAAATGTGGGTGGTTGGTGGTGGTTTTTTGTTTTGTTTTGTTTTTAGATTTGTCAGAGCACAAGCAGGTGGAGTGGCAGGCAGAGGAAGAAGCAGTTTGGTAGTGTTAGTCTGCCAAACTGCCTCTTTGATTGTTACAGCCCTGTGGGACCCAGGAACCCCTCATTCTCTAGAGCCAGGTGATCAAGGGGTGTTTTCTGAGTTGCAGCCACAAAAACTGGGTTACCAGGCATGGATAAAAGCTCTCCTCCAGGAGATCCTGGTGCTCTATAGCATAACTGAGAGAGATTAATAAGATGGCACTCACCAGCCTTCTCCCCAGAGAGTCCTCCTTAGGCCTCTGCCCCTCAGACCAATGCTTTCACATTAGCAAATGAGTCTGTTTCACATAAAGTCTGGTCACCTGCAAAGGACTGCTTCCGTGCTGGGCCTTGGGGCAGGTGAATCTGCACATGAGCCTTTTAAGAGCCATTTTTCAGTTTACCATAGCCCCATCAATCTGGTAGGTGTAAACCCTGGAGGTCTTCAAAGCCAGATGTTTTGGAGTCTCATCTCTCAGGTGCCAGTCTTAAACGTTAGGATGCCCAATGTGGGATCAAGCACTTTGCTTCTCAGGGAGAGGCTCCCAACTTTTGAATCCCCATCCGATTATGAGTCCGTGGTGCGGTTTTATGGTGAGATTGTGTCTCAGCCTTTCCTACCCACTTTGATGTGGTTTTCCCCTTGTTTACCAGATGTGAAGAGCTCACTCTGCCAAGTTTTAGGGTTTTTTTCAGAGGAAATTGTTCCATAGATAGCTATAGATTCAGTGTGTCCGTGTAAGGTGAGTTGTAGGTTCCTACGTCACTATCTTGAATTGGAGCTGTTTTTTTTTTTTTTTCTTTTCCTAGTACAGTTATATTTATTTCAACAAAATTATAAAGTAAAACTACAAAGAAAAATATTTGACACAGAGACACATTTTGTAAAGAGGAAAGTTAGCAGTAATCGGTGTAAGTATAATAAATTATATCTGTTGATATTTTGGGGGAAAGTATTACCAGAAGAAACACTAAAATACAGCATTGTTGCCATAGCATGTGAAAACATTTCCAGAGAAAATTAGTGATTTTCACTTGAACACTTAATTTTTCAGCCCTCTTTGAATTTATATTCTGAAATTTGATGTTCTATTGCAGTTTCCACTTGCATGGATTATCTTTCCCATCCCCTTCTCCCTCTCTTCTTCTGAAATCCTGATTATTCTGATATTTGTCTTTTTTATAATTACCACTCATTTAGGCTTTCTATACTTTAACTGTAAGCTCCCTCTTCCATGTTATTTCAAAATTCTTATCCTCCATGCAGTTATTCTTTCATGTGGTCTGTATATGCTCTCTGTTACATTCTGGATCTAATTTACTGAATTTTTGCTCCAGAATTTGGAAAGAACTCATTTTGTATTTTTAATTCCTGATTTGATTGAATTCTTTCTGAATTTCCTTGTAACTTGTTGAGTTTCCTCATTACAGCTATTTGAAATTCTTATCTGCTTTCCCAATTTCCTCCCAATCCCCGGTTATAGATCTCCCACCTTAGTACTCCAGGTGCTGAGGGAGAGAATGGCTTTCTCTGGTTGCCATAACTAGGCACTCACTGCTTTCCTTTTCCCCTGCAGGAGAGGTCACTGCCACCAGATAAATTAGCACCCTTCAGTGTTTCATTGGGCAGAGGGGTGGTGCCAGGAAAGTTTTTCTTACAATCTCAGGTGGCCCTTTGCAATGGTGTGCTAGAGTCTGCCTTAGGGAAGACTCTCTGACGCTATTCCAGTCTGTACTCACCTAGTTTTTGTCCCGTAGGGGCAAGAATGGTCTAGGCAGTTTGGCTCACTCCTCTGGTGGGTGACACTCCTCCCAGGTTCCTTGGAGTAAGGTGATGGGTCTAAAAACACCCATGAGGGTGCTTTTGTTCATGTATGAATGTCTAATCCTTTGATTTTTGGGGTGGATAAATAGGAACATTTTATGCCAGCGTGTTGCTGACCTCACTCTCCAGGATCATCAGATGTACACTTTAGAAAGTTTACTTTGGCTGCAGGGTGGAGAAGAGCTGGAAAGGTCAAAAGTGTAGCAGTATGAAATGAGGGAACATTTATGACTCTTTCTAATCTGAAGCTAACGTTTGATTTTATATATAGTATTCTGTCATTTATCAGGTTACTTTAATATTGGTCTAATAGGTTTTTCCCAATGAAAGAGAAATATTAACTAGATTACATCATTAATTAAACCTACAAAGTGATTTTATTATAATTAAGAAGTTTAAAATATAGGAGGGGAAAATGAAATATTGTATATTTATCAATGGCTTTTTTTGATCTGTACTTTACAAAAGAAGGAAAGGATGACATTTATATTTTGACATAGGCTATTTGCTTAAACAAGGTACCCTTTATATATAAAATGGAAGCTT
Source organism: Phoca vitulina (assembly GCF_004348235.1). Classification (NCBI taxonomy): domain Eukaryota; kingdom Metazoa; phylum Chordata; class Mammalia; order Carnivora; family Phocidae; genus Phoca; species Phoca vitulina. The sequence goes on along the minus strand of NW_022589712.1, from coordinate 63,406,683 downwards.
AGAAAATACAACATTCCATCTAAAGGGAGAATTAGCCAAGGTCACATTATATAGGAACATGAAAATACCTATACCCTTGCCATTCTGCTTTCACTTGAAGTTAAAAAGTAAATACTAGGGGCGCCTGGGTGGCTCAGTCGTTAAGCGTCTGCCTTCGGCTCGGGTCATGATCCCAGGATCCTGGGATCGAGCCCCGCATCGGGCTCCCCGCTCCGCGAGAGGCCTGCTTCTCCCTCTGTTTCCTCTCTCGCTGTGTCTTTCTCTGTCAAATAAATAAAGTCTTTAAAAAAAAAAAAAAGTAAATACTAGAGCTACTGAAAACTATGACTGTCCTAGCAGTACTTAAATATACAGAATTGAATTTGACCTTATTTTGTTACTGATAAAACTTCCTTTTAGTAAAATGAGATTTCAATAATATTATACAAAGTAGGGAATATTTTCACTAAATGCTGTCTGACTTTAAAATTCTGTGACTAGTAAAATCCATTTTATTATTCATTATTCATAGTACTCATATTTGTTATTTATTCATTTTACTTTAATTGGGTAATTGAAAACAAAAGCATTTTAAAGATGGATTTATTTTAGAGAGGGAGGGGCACAGGGAGAGTGAGAGAGAATCCCAAGCAGACTCTGCGCTGAGCAGCAGCCCAGGCAGGCTTGATGCCACCACCCTGAGATCATGACCTGAACCGAAACCAGGAGTGGGATGCTCCGTCAACTGTCGCACCCAGGTGGCCCCAAAACAAAGGCATTTTATATTGCAGTAGCATAGAAGTTTCTAATTCCATACCTGCTTCATAGAGACTAAACCCTAAGATTAGAATAACATCAAGATGTTTATTAGATGGTCATAAAGATGATGTTTAATGGCTACTGGTAAGTCAGTTAAAGTTAGTAATAAAAGTGCAAAATCTCCTATTTGATTTACAGATCTAAGTGACAATCTACACTATTAGTTTGAAGTATCATACAAAATGGTTTTACTAGCCATAATCAGTTTTTCTTGATTTATATATAAGCTGAAAATGAATCTTCTGTGCACAGTATTTAAAAAAAATACTTTTGGTTACTGCTTTCTACAATTATGATAGAGATCTATAAACCATATCAATAAGAAGACTTCATGGTACTAGTGAGTATTATTTTTCCAGTAATTTTGTGATAAATTCTTTGAGTACTATTACACATTAAATGTAGATTATTTTGTGAAATGGTGTTTTAATGATAGAGGACTTTGCTCTTGGGGAGCCTGGGTAGCTCAGTTAAGCTTTTGACTCTCGATTACTGCTCAGGTCATGATCTCAGGGTGGTGGGATCCAGCCCTAGGCAGTCTCCTCGCTAGGTGAGGAGTCTGTTTGAGATTCTCTCCCTCTGCCCCTCCCCACACTGGTATGTGCCCACTCTCTCTCAAATAAATAAATCTTAAAAAAAAAAAAAAAATTTGCTGTTGGTCACACTTGGGAAAAGAATCCAGATTTTTCTGGACCATGTTCTTTTTAAAGAAACATGTCTGGATGTAGAATATATCCCTATTTTTTCTTTATAAGAAGTAAACATATAGGAAGAAATATTGCATAGTGGTTGAACATTTGAGTTCTGAATTTTGATTGCTTATTTTGCCTCCAACAGTCTGCCTCACTTAGTAACTACCTTAAGGGAGTTGTGAGAACGGAGGTAAAAAGTATAAACAGTTGAGCATATTATTTCACAGTAACAACATTAACTAGGAGTTTTCTCTGCTAGAACTCGCTGTTAATAATATTTACGTTCAGGGCGCCTGGGTGGCTCAGTTGGTTAAGCGACTGCCTTCGGCTCAGGTCATGATCCTGGAGTCCCGGGATCGAGTCCCGCATCGGGCTCCCTGCTCGGCAGGGAGTCTGCTTCTCCCTCTGACCCTCCCCCCTCTCATGCTCTCTCTCTCCCATTCTCTCTTTCAAATAAATAAATAAAATCTTTAAAAAAAAAAAAAAAATAATAATATTTACGTTCAAGAAGTATTCATCCTAAATTAAGATTAAATTATTAAAAATATGAAATACACTTTCATTTTTACATCATAATTTTTTCTCTAATCTTTTTTTGTTTTAGGTCACTTTTCACATCGAACCATATAGCAATCGAGATGATCAAAACATGTACAAAAATGTCAAATATATTATAGACAAGTGAGTTTCTTGTGTTTATAATTACTGTTTTACAACCCAATAATTAAGAGTACATTTAAATTATATTTGAGATTTGAATGACTTATGGTCTGAGATAAAATTTTGTAATGAATAATCATTTTGAGGAACATTTCTGAAATTCCTTATGATTCGCTTTCTGTATAGATTGTTTAATAAGCTATTTATGATTTGTTGGCTGACATTTTAAATTGATATTCTATAAATCACGAATACAGAGTTTTGTCTTTTTAAAAGGTTCAAATTATGAAATGTGAACTGCTTTTATATCTGTGGACCCACATCTAATATTTTCATTTATATATAAATATAGCTTCATTTTGTTCAAGGATTTTACTGATAAGAACCTGTGACAGATACTGTACTCTTAAAAAGAAACTTGTCAGCAACAGTGAGACATTATTCATATAGAAAATGGGCTTTTTATGGTGTTGGTCATCATTTGTAAACCTCAGTATGTCTTGATGTATCCAGTATCTCAATTTTCCTATCTGCAAAATTGAAAATGCATTTTTAATGATTACCCTTAATATAACTGATCCCCCAAAGAAAGTGAACAACGTGCTTAAACTGCACTGATTACTTTCATTTTCAGTATAGAAACAGTTATTGTCTGTGGAAAATGAGTTACAGATATTCACTTCTATGTATTTTTGTATTCTAGATATGGAAATCATCCGGCCTTTTATAGGTACAAGACTAAGACCGGCAATGCTCTTCCTATGTTTTATATCTATGATTCCTATATCACAAAGCCTGAAAAATGGGCCAATTTGTTAACCACCACAGGGTCTCAGAGCATCCGCAACTCTCCTTATGATGCACTGTTTATTGCACTTCTAGTAGAAAGCAAACATAGATATGATATTCTACAAGGTGGTTTTGATGGAATTTACACATATTTTGCCACAAATGGCTTTACTTATGGCTCATCATATGAGAATTGGGCAAGGATAAAATTTTTTTGTGACCAGTTCAACCTACTGTTTATCCCAAGTGTGGGCCCGGGATATATAGATACCAGCATCCGCCCATGGAATGCTCAAAACACTCGAAACCGAATCAGCGGGAAGTACTATGAAACTGCTCTGGGTGCTGCACTCCATGCCCACCCCAGTGTGATTTCTATCACCTCTTTCAATGAGTGGCATGAAGGAACTCAGATTGAAAAAGCTATTCCCAAAAGAACCAGTAATACAGTGTACCTGGATTACCGGCCTCATAAACCAAGTCTTTATCTAGAACTAACTCGCAGGTGGTCTGAAAAATACAGTAAGGAAAGAGCAACTTATGCATTAGATCAGAAGCTGCCTGTTTCTTAATGCATTAATGATTATAGAAATCACCTAATTTTAGTAAGTACCTTTTAAGTATATACCAATTGGCAGTTATCGCCATAATAAAAAAAATGGTAATATCATCGCCACCCTTCACAATGCTGCACTGAAAAAATATCAGAAAGATTATGCAAATTACATTCCCTGTGGCATAATATGCTGAATTTCTGACTGAAATTGAAATTGTACTTTGCTACTAATTTTTATTTCACCCAAAAATGTTTATGTTACTTAAATCCTTCTTGTATTCTGGGCTCAAAGAAATAGATTGTGTATATTTAATATGTCTAATGAAGAAAATAAGACCTAGAAGATAGTGTACATGTTTCATTTAGATTTTTTTCCAATAATTCAGTCATCCAGAGTCTGTTCACTAATAAAGTCTCCAATAAAAATTCTTAAGGAAAATAAAATCATAACTTAAGCCTGTGAATCACATTGTGTTAGGAAGGCCTGCTTTCTACAGCACAATATGCATCATCCTTTGAGGATTTTTTTGATTACTTATAGCATGCTAGGTGTTTTGCATGTCTAACGTATCTGCTTTACAGTGCTGAATTCCAGATACTAGAAGCTGTGGAAACTTCTTTCATGCTTCTCTATTAAGAAAACATAGTTGGTTCACAATTATGAAGATAAAATGCCCAAAATATCAGTTTTTGGATAACCTGTTAATTTTTAACTTGTTATTCTATTCATGTTTTTAAAATTTAATGTTAAGGGAGAAAAAGGTTGATACTATCATTGGATTTCCTTCTTAATATTTTAAGCTATTTTTACCAAAATAAATAGAGAAAATTTACTTAGCATTTTAGGAACATGGAAACGAAAATTCTTTTATATCTTAAACTTACAAGTCAAACTTCAGGAATGAATTTAACACAATGATGGCAATAATCTCGTTTAAAAGGCAATATATCCCCATGTAAAAACATTATACTTTCATGGTATCTATCAGATTCAATACTTGTGATCAGTTGTCATATTGTGACAAATTAATCCACCTGTATGCTACAAATAAATCTCTTTAATAGAGTATATGTTATCCTTCAGTTCTTATAGTTAACTAGAACTATAAAATATATATATGCTATTACAAGAGTATTATTTCTTAAATATTTAATTTACTAAAGAGAAGCAATATTAAACAATAATACATATAAATCTTCAGGTCTTAGAGATATTCATTCAGAAATAAAGCAACCGTAGAATTTATCATAACATAGCCCATCAGGTGATGAAATTTATTTTAGCCAGTGATTTTGAAGTAAAAATCTTTTCTTTGAAAAGAGGCATGATTAATGTTAAACTTACTTATAACTTAAGAATTTGCCATTTCTCAGAGAATGATCAGGCCTTGAGAAATTAGAACAATAGTAGTAAACTACTTTCTGGCGGAAGTTATGAGACTAAATCACTATAATGATATAACCAAGCCTCTTCATAGGAACATTCATACAGATATGACCTGTGGATTTTTTTTTTTCTTATATCCATTTGGCCACTCTATATTATCATAGGCATAACACATTTAGAGTTTATTCCTAATAATCACTTTTACCGTATTTTATTAAATTTAGAGAAATTACTACTACAGAGGAGTTCTTATAATTGCTTATACTGTATATTTGAACCTACCGTGACAGAAAATTTTATGAAATAGTTCTGAGATTAAGAGAATAAAAACAAGGTCAACAAATACTCAATGCGAATACTACCACTTTCTATCTTGCTCCCACTGCAGACATAGATAATCTACTACAGCACTCTTTACCTCTGAACTTTGTTGTGGTTCCTAACACATTACTCCAACCAGCCAGTAATGATCAAATTTCAGAGTAAGATAAAACAAATTCGTTCTCAAGGGAAGAATGTTTGTTTGGAATCTGAACTCATAATGGTTTAAGAATTTATAATTATATGAAAATCTGTGTCTTTTTGCCTGTTTTAAAAACTAGGAGGAATTATCTCTAATTTCATAAATCTTCCTCAGGTATTCATTACAGCTGCCTTTATCATTTGACTTTTTAGATCATTATCACAAGTAAAAGCAAAGAACTGATTGCCTAATTTAAACTATCTAGGTGTGAATTCAATAAGCTAAAATAACTGTTAGTGTAATATATGCAATGCATGAATCACAATTCTTTTATGGTTTAATCAGTCTGTTTTGACTGTATAGAAAACAATCTTTGTTTTATTGTTCCTCTTAAGGACTAATATTGTCAGAAACTGCTGTTATTAATGTTTAAGTTGTATGTTAACTATTTTCTGTTTTAAAAGTAAAACACTATTTTGTTATATGGAGTAATTAACTTTCATTTAATAAAAGCATACATGAAATAGTGTATCTTAGGTATAAAAATGTGTCCCTTTCTATTTATGAAATATTTGAGATATGTAGCACTTACAAAGTCTGTATCTTTAACTGTATATACATTTTTAAATCTGTGAATTTGTTAAACACACACAAAAAAACAAAGGTTTTTGGGGGTGTGGGGGCAGAGATGTTTTATTTTTTAATTCTTTGGGCATAATCATACGTTAGCTCTAACTCCTTTGGGAGATCTTACCCTAACAAGCCACCAGAGAATCTACCAAATTTATAACCATCACTTTTTCAAACTGATCAGTTAAACGTGATGACTGTTCCTGAACTCTCTAGTGCCTACAGAAACAGCTCTTGAAAGTCTGTATCTAAATTTTGAATTAAGGTCGAACACCCTCATGTCCCATAGTATAGAAGCAATACTATTTATGACCAGAAAAATTCCAGTTATTTTTATAAATATCTGTAATTTCAAAATGGAAAATAGACCTAGCCACAAGCAAAAAAGTTTTTTAGCTCAGATAAAATTTTATGCTGACTTTGTTATATATCCACATAAAGTCTAAATGTTATTGTATGCTTCCTATAAGATTATTATTCTTGAGAATTCAAGTGCTACATTGGCTTAATTACTTTACAGAGACTCACTATAGTCCAATCAAAGAACTTAGCAGTAGTGCTATTATATTTCATCAATGAAGAGAGGAACATTTTTCAATGTGGTTAGTTTCCGTTGTTACATAAGTTATGATATCAAAAGAAAAAATAAAGAACTAGTAAGTAAATGGTCACAGATCTAAAATTTAGTGAAGTTAAAACATAGTAGCACTATTTTGGATGTTCTAGACTTCATTTAAAAGCGTCTTATATATTTTAAGTTTCTCAATTTATATTAAAAAATTAGCCATAAATTTAATCATAAAGTTAAAGAGCCTTTCAGAAACTACCCCATGAAATAAGTACTTCATGACAGAAGGCAATGCTGTACTATGGTTAAATAATTCTATATATAATTTAACCTATGGTATATGATTGTATCTTCATGCTTTGTTTTTGACTTTTTGAAAGAATTGGTTAATCTGAGCAAAGATTGTAAATAACATGAAATAAAGTGACTCTTTAGCTATTCAATTACATTTAAAATATATTAATTATAATTATGTTCATGCATAAAAGTGTGAGTCAGTTTTTAAAAAGCCATTATGAAAACACTATTAATTTGATAATAATGTCTAATGTAATGTGATCTTTACCCTGATTTTGAAACTATCAGATACAAAAGAGAAAAATACCTAGAAGAAATTCAATTGCAATAAATGCAGTAAGGTTTAGAAATTTATATATTTAAACACTGTCACCCAAGGGTAGTGTGTCAGAATGTTTTTTGGATGTAGTAAGTTTGTATTTATTGAATGCTGCCATTCTATGTATTGTTTTTTAATTACTTAGATTCCTTAGCCATGTGGCAGTCTATTAAGCCATTAATATTAAAATAGAGCAGTCTAATCTTGGGCTTCATGTAAAAAGTTAACTGCAAGGCTGCTAAATTCTTACTTGAAAATTTGGTGTTATATTTAATTAAAGTACATTCTTGAAAATTATGCTCTTGACTTTTTAGCTGTCTTATAAAAAAAAATGTTGACAATCATTTTATGGATAGTAGCTGAGCTCAAATTCTATTTTATCTTTCCTTATGAGTATTATGTCTTCTTAGCTAAAGACTTAATATAATCCCCAAATAAAATATTCTTTTAATGTATAATATTTCATTGTTTTCTTTGTACTTGAGTCATTCTTATATAGAGTGTAGGTAATGTTTCCTCTTTTTAAAATGTGTACTCATTTTGAAAACAGGATTTAAAGTAGTTTTTCCATAGAATTTAAAAATATATGAACAATGAAAGATGGGATTTTTAAAAAGAATATACATATACAATGCTAGCATATATGGTTGACTACATATTTGGTATTGAGCTTCTGAATAGTTAATACAAGATGTTATATGGGTTTTTTGCCAGGAAAGAAGCACTTCTTTCCTCTACAAGGTAAACTTGACCTTGTCATCACAATTTAAAATAAAAGGTAAAGCATAGGGAATATAGTCAATGGTACTGTAATAGTATTGTATGCTGACAGATGGTAGCTACACTTATGGTGAGTTGAGTCACTATGTTGTACACCTGAAAATAATGTAACATGTATCAACTATACAAAAAAAAAAAAAAACTTAAATTTTTCAAATTGGCATTATACCTACAGTTAAAAAATGTAAAAACCTACAGGAACCTGTCAGGTAATGTAATGTAAATAAATGCACCAGGTTTAAGACCCTAGAGAGTCCTAGGAACTGTGGACTACTCTCACCTAAAAGGAGTAGTTGCTAATCAGCTGTCAATTCATTTTGTAGTTATGGGTCACTAAAATGAGGAAGTATGTATGCCCATGTGTGCATAAATTTTTCTAATTACAAATGTTGGCAAATACCAGAAAAGATTTTTAAAATATTTGCTGGTTGGGGTCACTAATTTGTGACCTCTGATAGAATATAAAATTATTGAGAACATTTTTCATAACATTACACTCAAAGGGATTTCATATGACTAGTTATTGTGATGATTATTGGATAGTTTTAAGTATGTAACAAAACTCAATGACAGTGAATCCATGAGGGTTCTGACTATATGATAACTTTTCCCAGATCCTATGGAAGATCAGAAATAAAGCACCCCAATAATGAGATACATATCTCAGCCAGGACCAATATGCCAAGACCAAATTTCATTTATTATTTATCCTAATTTGGCTTTTGACTAGCAGATTTGAATTAATTTTATTTACTGAGAAGGACCTGGAATGCTTTTATTCTTTTGCTTATTAGATACGGATCCATATTTGGAGCCTGAAAAGTAAGTAGAAAACACTGTAAGTAATTGCCTTTAGTTATAGCCCCCACTTCTGTAACCTGTTTTATGCCTTTTTTGATGCCTGCTATTCAACCTTTCTTTCTTACTCTCAATATACCTGCCTTTCTTATCTGCTTTGTTTCAAAGAGGGTATTAGTGATCTGTTAGAATATATAACATGTGACAAAATGTCTCAGTTGAAGTGTAACAAGAATAGGAATACACATTGAATGCAGCTTTTTTTTTTTTTAATTTATTTATTTGAGAGAGAGAGAATGAGAGAGAGCGAGTACATGAGAGGGGGGAGGGTCAGAGGGAGAAGCAGACTCCCTGCCGAGCAGGGAGCCCGATGCGGGACTCGATCCAGGGACTCCAGGATCATGACCTGAGCCGAAGGCAGTCGCTTAACCAACTGAGCCACCCAGGCGCCCTGAATGCAGCTTTAAAAGGAAAACAGTATTATGGTAAATACACTGCTATACTTGTGATCACAAATTTAAGCTTTTAAGTAGCCAATATGAAAAAACATCTAATCATCTACATATTGTGCAATGTCCATAGAGTAAGTTAAAAATAAATTTCTCAAGAAAAATAGAGCTGTCTTAAGGATGTTGACTATTACCACATTTATTCAGATTAGTACTGAAAGTCCTAGCCACAACAGTCAGACAAGAAATAAAAGGCATCTAAATTGGTAAGAAAGAGGGGTGCCTGGGTGGCTCAGTCATTAAGCGTCTGCCTTTGGCTCAGGTCATGATCCCAGGGTCCTGGGATCGAGCCCCGCATCAGGCTCCCTGCTCGGCGGGAAGCCTGCTCCTCCCTCTCCCACTCCCCCTGCTTCTGTTCCCTCTCTCGCTGCATCTCTCTCTGTCAAATAAATAAATAAAATCTTAAAAAAAATAAATTGGTAAGAAAGAAAAACTATTTACAGATGACATGATATAAAACACAGAAAACCTATAGTCTCCCCCAAAAAACTACTTGAAATAAGTGAATTCAGTAAAGGTGCAGGATACAAACTTAATATATAGAAATCTTTCTGTATGCTAATGATAAGAAAGAGAAAACAATCCCATTTAAACCATATCAAAAAAAAAAAAAAAAACCCTCAGAATAAACTTAACCAAAGAGGTGAAAGATCTGTGTTCTGAAAACTCTAAAACATCGATGAAAGAAATTGAAGATAACACAAATGGAAAGATATGCCATACTCATGGATTGGAATACTGCTAAACTGTCCATACTAAACGCAATCTCCAGATTCAGTGCAATCTCTATCAAAATGCCAACAGCATTTTTCAGAGAACTAAAATAATACTAAGAAATATATGGGACCTCAAAAGACTCCAAATAGCAAAATCAATCTTGAAAGAAGAAAACTTTCCCAGATTTCAAAATATACTACAAAGCTGTAGTAATCAAGACAGTATGGCACTGGCATAAAAATGGACACATAGATCAATGGAACAGAATAGAGAGCCCAGATATAAACCCACACTTATATGGTCTATTAATTATGACAAAAGTAAGAATACAATGGGAAAAAGGCTCTTCAATAAATGGTGCTGGGAAAACTGGACCACTTTCTTATATAATACACAAAAGTAAAATGGATGAAAGACCTAATTGTGAGACCTAAAACCATAAAACTCCTAGAAGACTCTGAGAAACAAACTTAGGGTTCTAGAGGGGAGGGTGTGGGGGGGATGGGTTAGCCTGGTGATGGGTATAAAAAGGGCACATATTGAATGGAGCACTGGGTGTTATATGCAAACAATGAATCATGGAACACTACATCAAAAAAATAAATAAAAAATTAAAAACAAAAAAACTCCTAGAAGAAAGTAGACAGTAATCTCTTTGACCTCAACTCTAGCAACATATTTGTGGATATGTCTCCTTTGGCAAGGGAAATGACAAAATTAAACTATTGGACTACACCAAAATAAAAAGGTTTTGCACAGCAGAGGAAACCAGCAAAACGAAATGGCAGCCTACTGAATGGGAGAAGGTATTTGCAAACAATGTATCCAATAAGGGGTTAATATCCAAAATATATAACGAACTTACACAACTCAACATCAGTAAAACAAATCTGATTAAAAAATGGGCTGAGGACATGAATTGACATTTTCCCAAAGAAGATCTACAGATGACCAGCAGAAACATGAAAAAATGCTCAAAATCACTAATCATCAGGAAATGCTAACCAAAACCACAATGAGATACCACCTTATACCTATCAGAATGGCTAGGAAAAAAAAAAAAGTGTTGGCAAGGAAGCAAACAAAAAGGAAACCCTCATGCACTGTTGGTGGGAATGTAAATTGGTACAGCCACTGTGGGAGTTTTGTAAACAATTAAAAAGTGAAATACCATATGATCCAGTAATTCCACTACTGGGTATTCACCCACAGAAATGAAAACACTAATTTGAAAAGATATTCGCATCCCTGTTTATTTGGCATTATTTGCCAAGATAAGGAAACAACCAAAGTGTCCATCTATAGATGAATGGGTAAAGAAGATGTGGTAAACATATACAAAGTAATACTACTAGGCCCCAAAAAGAATGAGATCTTGCCATTTGCAACAACATGGATGGACATACAGGGTATTATGCTAAGTGAAGTACATCAGACAGAGAAAGACAAATACCATATGATCTCACTTATATATGGAATTTAAAAAACAAAAATGAACAAGTAAAGCAGAAACAGACACATAAAACTGGTGGTTGCCAGAAGGGAGAGGAGTGGGGGAATAAGCAAAATGGGTAAAGGGGAGTGGGTTGGAGAAACAGGCTTCCAGTTATGGAATAAAGAAATCACAGGGAGTGTGGAGGAAAGATGGTGGAGGAGTAGGGGACCCTATTTCAACTGGTCCCCAGAATTGAGCTGGATATCTACCAGACCACTCTGAGCACCCACGAAACCAGCCTGAGATGTAAGAAGATCTGGATCTCTACAAACAGAATATCGCAGGCGGTTGGTTTCAAGGTACGAAGCAGGGAGCCCTGATTCCGCGGGCACATATCGGAGGATAAACGGCAGCGGGAGGGTGCCTGGCCGTGGGGATCCTACACCGCCGGTGAGCAACAGCCTCACGTGCTGCAGACGGGCACAGACTCGCAGAATGGTAGCGGCAGGGAAAGGACTTTAGGGCAGCCCCCAGGCATAAACCCAGAGCGGCAGGGTCTCTCGTGCGAACTGGGAAGGGCTGGCGGTTCTAGAGCACAAAGGGCAGAGACGTGCCCCGACCTGGAGGCACGACTGGGGGCGCTGCGGAGGGGTGCAAAACCCAGGACGCTGCAATTTACAGCAGCACAGACAGAAACGGAGACAGTGTGGCCTGGAGAGCTCACTGAAGAACAGACTGAGGTCTCTCTGCTCTGAGGCAGAGGGTTGGAAACGGTCTCTTCTGCTCTGAATCGTGGAAGAGACGCAGAAAGCCACCAGGGAAAGCCGTCAGAGAACAAAAGCCCCCAAAACTGATTCCCGCTGAGCCCATCCCCCACCACAGGGGGGCAGGGCAACTCCGCCCAAACAGAGTTGCCTGAGTAACAGTGCGGCAGGCCCCTCCACAGAAGACAGGCTGGGAAAACAAGAGGCCAGCAACCCTAAGGTCCCAACAAAACAGGTGCATCTTGCTTGGGTTCTGGTCAATAATTTGGACTCTATACATTCCCTCAAACACCCATCAACAGAATGACTAGGAGGAGAAACCCCCAAAATAGAAAAGACTCAGAGATTATGACTTATGCTGCAGATTTACAAATGGATGCAGATATAACCAAGATGTCGGAGATGGAATTCAGGCTAGCAATTGTGAAGACAATGGTTAGAATGGAGAAATCGATTAATGGCAACATAGAGTCTCTAAGGGCAGAAATGAAAGCTGAATCAGCAGAACTTAAAAATGCTATCAATGAGATCCAATCCAATCTAGATAATCTAACAGCTAGGGTAAGTGAGGCAGAAGAACGAATAAGTGACCTGGAAGACAATATAATAGATAAAAAGGGAAAAGAGGAGGCCAGGGAAAAACAACTTAGAAGCCATGAAAATAGAATCAGAGAAATAAGTGACACCATGAAGCGTTCCAATGTCAGAATAATTGGAATCCCAGAGGGAGTGGAGAGAGAGAGAGGACTAGAAGATGTATTTGAGCAAATCGTAGCTGAGAACTTCCCTAATCTGGGGAATGAAACAAACATACGCATCCTAGAGGCAGAGAGGACCCCTCCCAAGATCAAGGAAAATAGGCCAACACCCCGGCATGTAATAGTAAAACATGCAAATCTTAGAACCAAGGAAACCATCTTAAGGGCAGTTAGGGGGAAGAGATTCCTTACGTACAGAGGGAGGAACATCAGAATAACGTCAGACCTATCCACAGAGACCTGGCAAGCCAGAAAGGCCTGGCAAGACATATTCAGGGTACTAAATGAGAAGAACATGCAGCCAAGAATACTTTATCTGGCAAGGCTGTCATTTAGAATGGATGGAGAGATGCAGAGCTTCCACGACCGGCAGAAACTGAAAGAATATGTGACCACTAAGCAGGCCCTGCAAGAAATATTAAGGGGGGTTCTATAAAAGGAGAAAGACCCCAAGAGTGATATACAACAGAAATTTACAGGGACAATCTATAAAAACAACGTCTTCACAGGCAACATGACAATTAATTCATATCTTTCAATAATCACTCTCAACGTGAATGGCCTAAATGCTCCCTTAAAACGGCACAGGGTTGCAGATTGGATAAAAAGACAGGACCCATCCATATGCTGCCTACAAGAGGCTCATTTTGAACCTAAAGATACATCCAGACTGAAAGTGAAGGGATGGAGATCCATCTTCCATGCCAGTGGACCTCAAAAGAAAGCTGGGGTAGCAATTCTTATATCAGACAAATTAGATTTTAAACTAAAGACTGTAGTTAGAGATACAGAAGGGCATTATATCATTCTCAAAGGGTCTATCCAACAAGAAGATCTAACAATTGTAAATATCTATACCCCCAACATGGGAGCAGCCATCTACATAAGCCAACTGTTAACCAAAATAGTCATATTGATAACAATGCGTTAATTGTAGGAGATCTCAATACTCCACTCTCAGCAATGGACAGATCATCTAAGCAGAAAATCAACAAGGAAACAAGAGCTTTGAATGATACACTAGACCAGATGGACCGCATAGATATTTACAGAACATTCCACCCTAAAACAACAGAATACTCATTCTTCTCAAGCGCACATGGAACTTTCTCCAGAGTAGACCACATACTGCATCACAAATCAGGTGTCAACTGATACCAAAAGATTGAGATTATTCCCTGCATATTCTCAGACCACAATGCTTTAAAACTGGAACTCAATCACAAGAAAAAATTTGGCAGAAATTCAAACACTTGGAAGCTAAAGACCACTCTGCTCAAGAATGTTTGGGCCAACCAGGAAATCAAAGAAGAACTTAAACAATTCATGGAAATCAAGAACGAAAACACATTGGTCCAAAACCTATGGGATACTGCAAAGGTGGTCCTAAGGGGGAAATACATAGCCATCCAAGCCTCACTCAAAAAATAGAAAAATCCCGAATTCACCAAATAACTCTACACCTTAAAGAACTAGAGAAAAAGCAACAAACGATGCCTAAGCCACACATTAGAAGAGAAATAATTAAAATTAGAGCAGACAAGATCAGGCACGCTCAGGGTGGGATGACAGAAATCAATGAATTAGAAACCAGAAACACAGTAGATCAGATCAATGAAACTAGAAGTTGGTTCTTTGAAAGAATTAATAAGATCGATAAACCACTGGCCAGACTTATCCAAAAGAAAAGAGAAAGGTTCCCTCTCTCGCTGTCTCTCTCACTGTCAAATAAATAATTTAAAAAAAAAAAAAAAAGGAAAAGAGAAAGGACCCAAATTAATAAAACTATGAATGAAAGTGGAGAGATCATGCCTAACACCAAGGAAATAGAAACAATTATTAGAAATTATCATCAACAACTATATGCCAATAAAGTGAGCAATCTGGATGAAATGGAGGCCTTCCTGGAAACCTATAAGCTGCCAAGACTGAAACAGGAAGAAATTGACAACCTGAATAGGCCAATGACCAGTAACGAGATTGAAGCAGTGATCAAAAACCTCCCAAAAAACAAGAGTCCAGGGCCTGATGGATTCCCTGGGGAATTCTACCAAACGTTCAAAGAAGAAATAATACCTATTCTACTGAAGCTGTTTCAAAAAATAGAAACAGAAGGAAAACTTCCAAACTCATTCTATGAGGCCAGCATTACCTTAATCCCCAAACCAGGCAAAGACCCCATCAAAAAGGAGAATTTCAGACCGATATCCCTGATGCATATGGATTCCAAAATCCTCAACAAAATCCTAGCTAATAGGATCCAACAATACATTAAAAGGATCATCCACCACGACCAAGTGGGATTTATCCCTGGGATGCAAGGGTGGTTCAACATTTGCAAATCAATCAATGTGACAGAACACATTAATAAGAGGAGGGAGAAGAACCATATGGTCCTCTCAGTTGATGCAGAAAAAGCATTTGACAAAATACAATATCCTTTCCTGATTAAAACTCTTCAGAGTATAGGGATAGAGGGAACATTCCTCAAGTTCATAAAATCCATCTATGAAAAACCCACAGCGAATATCATCCTCAATGGGGAAAAGCTGAGAGCCTTTCCCTCAGGAACACGTCAAAGATGCCCACTCTCGCCACTATTGTTCAACATAGTACTAGAAGTCCTAGCAACAGCAATCAGACAACAAAAAGAAATAAAAGGTATTCAAATTGGCAAAGAAGAAGTCAAACTCCCTCTTTTCGCAGACGACATGATACTTTATGTGGAAAACCCAAAAGACTCCACCCCCAAATTACTAGAATCATCCAGCAATTCAGTAATGTGGCAGGATACAAAATCAATGCACAGAAATCAGTTGCTTCCTTATACACTAACAATGCAACTGTAGAAAGAGAAATTAAAGAAACGATTCCATTTACAATAGCACCAAAAACCATAAGATACCTTGGAATAAACCTAACCAAAGAGGTAAAGGATCTATACTCTAGGAACTACAAAACACTCATGAAAGAAATTGAACAAGACACAAAAAGATGGAAAAATATTCCATGCTCATGGATCGGAAGAATAAACATTGTTAAAATGTCTATGCTACCCAGAGCAATCTATACCTTCAATGCCATCCCGATCAAAATTCCAATGGCATTTTTCAAAGTGCTGGAACAAACAATCCTAAAATTTGTGTGGAATCAGAAAAGACCCCGAATCGCCAAGGAAATGTTGAAAAAGAAAAACAAAGCTGGGGGTATCACGTTGCCTGATTTCAAGCTATATTACAAAGCTGTGATCACCAAGACAGCATGGTACTGGCACAAAAACAGACACAGACCAATGGAACAGAATAGAGAATCCAGATATGGACCCTCAACTCTATGGTCAAATAATCTTCGACAAAGCAGGAAAAAACATGTAATGGAAAAAAGACAGTCTCTTCAATAAATGGTGCTGGGAAAATTGGACAGCCACATGCAGAAGAATGAAACTCAACCATTCTCGAACCCCATTCACAAAGATAAACTCAAAGTGGATGAAAGACCTCAATGTGAGACAGGAGTCCATCAAAATCCTAGAGGAGAACATAGGCAGTAACCTCTTTGACATCGCCCACAGCAACTTCTTTCAAGATACATCTCCAAAAGCTAGTGAAACAAAAGCAAAAATGAACTTTTGGGACTTCATCAAGATAAAAACTTCTGCACAGCAAAGGAAACAGTCAACAAAACAAAGAGGCAACCCACAGAATGGGAGAAGATATTTGCAAATGACACTACAGATAAAGGGCTGGTATCTAAGATCTATAAAGAACTTCTCAAACTCAACACCCAAAAAACAAATAATCAAGTCAAAAAGTGGGCAGAAGATATGAAAAGACACTTCTCTGAAGAAGACATACAAATGGCTAACAGACACATGAAAAAATGTTCATCATCATTAGCCATCAGGGAAATCCAAATCAAAACCACATTGAGATACCACCTTACACCAGTTAGAACGGCAAAAATGGACAGGGAAAGAAACAGCAAATGTTGGAGAGGTTGTGGAGAAAGGGGAAGCCTCTTACGCTGTTGGTGGGAATGCAGGTTGGTACAGCCACTTTGGAAAACAGTGTGGAGGTGCCTCAAAAAATTAAAAATAGAGCTACCCTATGACCCAGCAATTGCACTCCTGGGTATTTACCCCAAAGACACAGATGTAGTGAAAAGAAGGGCCATATGCACTCCAATGTTCATAGCAGCAATGTCCACAATAGCCAAACTGTGGAAAGAGCCAAGATGCCCTTCAACAGATGAATGGATAAAGATGTGGTCCATATATACAATGGAATATTACTCAGCCAACAGAAAGGATGAATACCCAACTTTTACATCAACATGGATGGGACTGGAGGAGATTATGCTAAGTGAAATAAGTCAAGCAGAGAAAGTCAATTATCATATGGTTTCACTTATTTGTGGAACATAAGGAATAGCATGGAGGACATTAGGAGAAGGAAGGGAAAAATGAGCGGGGGGGGGGGGGGGGAATTGGGGGGAGAGATGAACCAGGAGAGGCTATGGACCTGAGAAAAAAAAAGGGTTTAGAGGGGAGGGGGGAGGGGGCATTGGTTAGCCCGGTGATGGGTATTAAGGAGGGCACGTACTGCATGGAGCACTGGGTGTTATAAGAAAACAATCGATTGTGGATCATCACATCAAAAACTAATGATGTATTGTATGGTGACTAACATAACATAATAAAATGAAAAAAAAATCACAGGATGAAAGGTACAGCACAGGGAATATAGTCAATGGTATAACAGTGTTGTATGCGAAAGATGGTAGCTATACTTGTGGTAAAATAGCATAATGTATAGATTTGTCAAATCACTATGTTGTACACCTGAAACTAATGTAATGTGTGTCAAGTATTATATATATATATATATATATATATATATATATATATATATATATATCTTAGTATTAAGAGAGGGGTTTCTTTTTGAGAGTTCTCAGAAAGAGGATACTGTAATAAACAATGTCTTTATCAACACCCTCCTTATAATATGCCAAGACCAAATTTCATAAGGCTTTTTCTTATATCTTTACAATATGTGATTGCAGTATCATGCTAAAGCACAATCACTAAAGCATTTATATATTTATCCATCTATCCACCCACCCACTCATCCATCCATTTATCTCAAAAAGTGAATAGTCCATGTATCTTTCAAGCAATTCTTCCCACAATTTTTTGAATATTCACTAAAATTTCTTGAATTTTTGCCAGAGTGTAATGGTGAAGGGGATTACACATGAATAAGAAACTAGCTTCCTGCTTTCAAAATAAAGTTTTTAACAAAGCATTATGTTTTAGGTGATGCAGTTTACATTTTTTGATCTCTCATACCCAATCAGCTATATACATAATAGAAGTTTTCTTATACATAATCAAAATGAAAGGCTGAGTCAAATATATATTAATTCCGGAAGGGAAAATGAAATTATGTAGCTCACAATTTTATACAGAAAAAGATTTACATTTGCTGAATTAGTAGTATATTAGCCACAGATCACCATTCATTTACAAAACGGGAGACCAAAATGTTTACTGATAACTCATCTGTCTGGTTTCCATACCTTTAAAATGAAGGCACTGGGGCGCCTGGGTGGCTCAGTTGGTTAGGCGACTGCCTTCGGCTCAGGTCATGATCCTGGAGTCCCGTGATCGAGCAGGCAGTCTGCTTCTCCCTCTGATCCTCCCCCCTCTCATGCTCTCTCACTCTGTCTCATTCTCTCTCTCAAATAAATAAATAAAATCTTTAAAAAAAAAAAAAAAGAGTAAAATGAAGGCACTGGGTTGGAAATAGCTAAGATTGCTATTTAGAACTATTACTATTTTTATGTTATCAATAGCATCAAAACCAAAACAAAAAAAATGAAAAAATTCTGTATTTCTACAAACAAAAACTATCTGAAAAAGAGGATTTGATAAAATCACACAAACCTTAAAATTAACATCTGTCATCCACTCTGGATTTTATTACTCTAATGTTTGCCTTTCAAATAACATTGTTATGGATATTAAATATGTTAATACAAATAAAGTGTCTAAAATCATCCCAGAACATGCTAATGTTCAATAAATGTTGGCCATTCATGTCATTTTTATACTCAAGAACAACCAAAATGGCCATCAGTGAGTGAAAGGACAAATGAACTCTGGTATATTCATATCATAGACTATTGCTCAGCAATAAAAAATAACAAAACACTGATACATGCAACCACGTGGATAAATCTCAAATGCATTGTGCTAAGTGAAAGAAGTCAACTGCCAAGGATTACAGGTTTTCCCCCACTTATCTGAAAGCAGAATATTCCTATGAAACCTTTGTGAGCTAAAATCCATGTAAAGCAAAGAAGCAATGGCCATTTCACAAAAGTGAAAATCCTCTTTAAATTTCTTTTAGTTAGCAAAAATAGATACTAATGTAGGTCTTTCCTGAAAGAAAAATGGGTAAAGCAAACTTTTGGGTAGCAGGGGAAGCCTGTATATACTTTATGATTCTACTTCTATGATCCTGAAAAAAAGCAAAATAGATTGGTGGCCCCCAAGGTCTAGGAGTTGGGGGCAGGGGCTTGATTACAAAGGAGCAGCACAAAATCTTTGATTACTCAACAGCACTATACATTTGCCAAAATCCACAGAGCTATTCAACTCCTCTCAACATATACATATGCAAAAACAAAAACAAAACCCAGATGAATTGTCCGTATATTAGTATTTTGGAAGCCTACAATGTGGTACTACTACACACTCATACAAATGACTAAAATTAAAAAGACTTACAATGCTAAAGCACTCATACTTTTCTGGTGCTAGTATAAAATATTTCCCCAACTTTCAAAAGTCGTTTAGCCATTTCTTATAAAGTTAAACATATCTTTACACTATGGCCACCAATGTCTCTTTCACTAGTAGTAGAATTTCTCATCTTCTCTCATTTTCTCTTCCCTATCTCAATTCACAACATTGTCATTCATACCATACAACCAAAAACATGACGTCATTCTTTGCCTTAACATACTCTCTCAGTGCCCTAAACCACATCAGTCAATAAGTACTGCAACATTTTTTCCCTAGATATTCCTTAAATATTTATGCTATTCTTCATCTGTATAACCTCTGACCATACCCAGGACATCATCATTTTTCACTTGGCCTGTTAGACCTTCTCAACTAGTTTATATACCTATAGCATTGCTTAATTCAAATCAATCTGTAGACCCAGAGTCTAGGTCATTCTTTTGCTTCAAATCCTTTAAGTGACTGCCAATTTCCTGTAGAATAAAGCACAAACTTCACAAAGCATATAAGATGTCCCATTACTGTTCTACCCAGTATGTTCTATAGCAACATACTATAGCTCCTCTCCTATCATTTATTTCCCTCAAAATTTTTGCTACAATATTTTACTTCAAAGGGATTATCAAACACAACTTGCTATTTCATAACCCCACAAAGGTTATGTGTGTGTGTGATGTCTTTCTCATTGCTCCTCACTTATTTACTCCTACTTGAAAAAGGATGAGAATGGAACAGAAAAGCAAAGGAAGAAAGGAAATATCTCTAACGAGTATCTAATATATATCAAATGCTGTGTTAAAGTGTTATACATGTTATTTCATGTAATATTCATCCAACATTGAGGTAGCTTTTATTTATTTTATATTTAAATAAACTATATTACAGAAGTTGCCGATGTCCCACAACTGAGTAGAGATGGGTCTGAACAAACCATGCCATGCTACTATAGGGCCAACTTATCTAGAAGTATTTCCCTATGCCCGACACTTTCCCTGTTCTCACACAGGTTAGGTACTCTGAATATACTTCTATCCTAGCACTCACTACTTTGTATTGAGATAAGCTTCATCAGTGAGTATCTTTCTGGGGCTGGGAGATATCTTTGGTTTCACTTTTTTCACACATTGAAAAGAGAACATAATAGATATTTATGTTTTTTTAAAAGGCAGTCATGGACCCAACACTAAATTTAATGAAATGTAGCATTCCTCATAAGTTTGAAACCTCATGGAGTATGTCTTTTCCATCTTTACACTCTCAGTGTCTGACACAGAGTAGATGCAAATTAAGTACTCATTGAATATATGAAGCTTTGCATGTTACAAAACAATGTGTTACACAAAATTTTCTGTTCATGAACATTTATTGTTATCCTATTCTTCTTGAGCTACTAGCAAGAAAATTGTAGATGTGTTCCAAGATGTGATGGTTATAACCAAATAATACTGACATATATAATTTCTTTTTAATCTTCATTAACTAAAACATTAAAAATAAAATTGTAGTTGTATCTTGTAAGTTTTTTTTGTCAAAGTAAATTTCAGGAAAGTTCTACAATGCAAACAAAAACAAAAACAAAAAAAAAACTCCATTGCTTACATAAAAGTAAAGCTATTTGGTTGATTAAACACATTGGTGGCAGAAATTCTAGAAGTGTCCCAATTAAACAGACTCCTAATCAGTCATTTACTCTAACAGTATAATGTTTGAGATAGTCATAGCTTCTGAGCTATTTGCATAATCCCGGTGCTCTTTCCACTAAATGTTTTGCTAAATTTAACACAGCTATTAAAAGAGAACATGCACCAGAAATTTTTTAAAAAGTAAATATTTACATGCTTTTTAATCAATATTAAGATTTAGAAAACCATGTGTTGAATATTAACCTCATTTCTCCATTAATCATAATTCCTCATAGATCATTCAATCTTAAAACAGTAGAATCAAAAAAAAAAAAAAAAAATAGAGTCAATTCTTTTCTTGCTATTTGTGATAAAGTCCCATAAATACCATTCAGAATATTAAGTAATTGACAAAAGTATGATGATTGGGTTGAATAAGCCATTATGCAAGGAAAGCACATGCTGGATAAATCTTGAAAAGATTAGTCAAAAGGTACACATTCTTAGATATAGGTCATCCTTTTTCCCATTTCCTAAAACCTCCACCACCTTCTCTGTCCAATTTGTGATCTTGCTTCCTCCTTAACTAAAAAAGGTGAAGTAATTGATGATGATGCCCAGTGAGCCATGCCCTTATGTAATCCCCTTCCCATAAGTGTGAGCAGGAACTATAATTTATTTCCAACACAATACAGCACAGTTAGTGGGTTATCATTCCTGCAATTAGTATATGGCAAAGGTGAAGGGATTTTGAGGATATAATTGAGATACCTATTCAGTTGATTTTAAGTTAATCAAAGGGTAATCCTTGGTGGGCTGATCTAATCAGGTGGGCCCCTTTCTTTTAAAAAAGTCCAGAGGTTAGAGTCAAGACATTAGAGATACTCTCTTGCTGACAAGAAGAAAACCACCATGAATCTACAGCTTCAAGGAAATGAATTCCCCCAGCAACTACATGAGCTGGGAAGAGGACTCAGCTTTATATTTTCTTCAACACCAGTTAACACCTTAAGTACAGGCCCGTGAGACGCTGGAGCTGAGAATCCAGGTAGGCCATGCCACATATCCTGACTCACAGAAACTGTGAGATAATAAAATATTTGCTGTTTTAAGCTGCTAAATTTGTGATAATTTGTTACATAGCAATGGAAAACTAATACACAATCAAAAGAAAATGTGCCTAAGCTGCTACCAGCACATGTACTCTCCTTCATCCCTCTGTGCTCATAAACGCTGTCCACCTTTCCTTTAATTATGAATAAACCATCCTTGTTTCATCTAAGGCCAATTTCTCCCTCTGGGTTCTAAATCCTATTTCTTCTTGTGTGCTCAAAGGCGTGACTCTGACAGTAGTATTCTCTTACTCAAACATCATTAAATCTCCCCTCTCTACTGACTCATTTCATCAGCAAACAGGATCTGTCTTCTTCTAACTTCAAAAAACATACTGCCTCTGTGGTATCCTCTCCAAGAAACAATAATCCCAGTCTAGTCCTGAGAAAAAAACATCAGACACACTCAAATTGAGGGACCTTCTGCAAAATACCTAACCAGTACCACACAAAACTGTCAAGGTCATGAAACAAGGAAAGGTTGGCTGTCATAGGCCAGCAGAGACTAAGGCAATAGGGCAACTAAATGCAAATGATTTATGGGACTGGACCCTGAAACAGGAAAAGGACATTAAGGGAATAACTGCTGAACTCTGAATACAAAGTCTGAAGTAACTGGAGTGAGTTTCTTAGTTTTGACAAATATACCATGGTGGCCCCTTACCTTCTTCAGGTTTTGCTGAAATATCAGTGAGGACTTTCCATTGAGGCCTTCTTTGACTAGTCTATTTTAGTTTAGATTATACCCACCATCTTCATTGAACACACATATATAGTGTACTCACTTTTAGATAATGAGGAAATAAAATGAAGGTAATATCTCCATGCCCAAGGAGTTCACAGGTTATAAGCAAAAGAATAATTTCTTCACAAGATAATCATCATTTCTGCCTGCCCAGTGTCCCTTAACTCTTAGGATAAAAAGTCTGTCCTTTGTATTTGAGGAACAACCTTTCCCTATTCTATGTGGTCCTGGTGGGATTATTAATCCCTATATCTTTGGGTTGAATATATGGTATAAACTAGCAAATGAATCTACTCCCTTTGCTACAGTGATTGCTCCAGGGCCAGGCAAGTGAACCAAGCTCAGTTGTGCTCTAATAATATAGATTCGGGGCACTCCATAGGTAAATTTTGTCCCACATGGAAATCTTCGGTCTGAGAAAAAAAATATACAGAGGGCAGCAAGAGTTGGAGAAAAGGAGCCTTGGTAACATATTTGGAACCCTCAAATTCTACCCTAAACCATGTCTGCCTTTCAGCTCCATTCCATTAGTCAGTAAACCTTTCTTTTTGATTAAGCTAATTTGTTAGATTTCATTCATGGAACTGAAAGTGTTCTGATTAATACAACTGCATATACGGTTTTAAGTCTCAACATAGAAGTAGATAAGGAAAAGATACCAGGAAGAATGAGTCAATCCTCTCTGAAAGACTAAGGAAACATTCACAGAGGAGTCACTCTCGCATATGGGCTAACCAAGAAAAGACCTTACTGAATTTCTGAGTTCTTACTGTGAGTCAAGCATTGTCTTAAGTATATCACATACATTATGAAATAGACTCTGTTACTGTCATCAATTTCTTAATGGAGGGAGAAAGCAATTAATAAATTGCTCAAGTTTACATCTGGTAACTGGATCATCAGCCAAATTCCATTGTAGGCACTTTTTAGGAAGACAGGTTTTATGATATATAATTTTTGAAATGTTTGCCATGTTCTGAGAACTCATTAAACTAATACACAAAAACTTTATTGGTTGTGGATTGGATTTCCTATAAAGGGTATAATTTGAGTCCTAAAACCATCTAACTTTGGTTTCATTAAGGTGAACAATATACTAAGGACCAAATGGATAAAACAAAAATGGGGCTTAAGAAGAATAACTAAGTTTATTGACCAGTGGTCTAATGCCTGTGGACTGCTGACCCCTGAGTGGAGCAGTTATTTCTAAGCATATACAGTTATGAACAACTTCTTAAGGGAATCAAGTATTTCCCCTAGTGTGGCTGAACCACTGAGTCAGGTAGAGCTGATGACAACTGCTTGGATGAGTTAGTGGGTGTTCTCTCCATGAGTGCAACTCAGTCAAGCAAAAAGAAAAAGAGTTTGAGACACTTAAGTGTGATAGTTTTAAAATGCTTTATTTCTGAATAAAGCAAGATATTTTTTACAAAGAAGTATGTTAATTTCTATAAGGAAAAGTGGCAAATATTTTTGGGGATGCATGAATAGTCCTGTAAGAACTGACAGTTTTGAGAGAACTTCAGATTTCTTTTATTTGCTCACAAAATCTAATAACATCTAACACCAATTGATACAGAATTTTCTACATGCTGCAGCCTCTTGAACTTTTTGTCTTATGAATATTCCTCTTATAAAACCATTTTAAGCCTAATATGTAAGTTATGTATGATTTATTTAACCATTGTATGTTTTTACATAGAAGAAAAAACAATTATTTAAATTGTTGATTTTGTTGCCTCCAGTAAGCATGCCCTGCTTAGCTTCAATAAGGACATTATTTCTTAATACACTACATTTACAATGTAACCCCAAATTTTTTCTGCCTATGTTAAAAGGGGTCATTATTATGAATATTAAATTAATTCAGTAGTAAGGAAGACTGAATAACAAAACCATACACACAGATCTTTTGTTTAATTTTGTGTTAATTGTTTTATCATTAAAATCCACATAAAATTAGCTATTTCTATAAAGTTCCATTACATAACTTATAAAATTGAGAAATTAAAAAAATAAGAAAATATATTTATGCAAGGATGACTAATAATTGAGAACCCGTTATTTTATATTTTTTTCTCAATGTCAGCTGCCACAGACTCATATTTGGAAATTTTCATGGTTATTACAGTATTTGATAATTATTTGAAATCTCATTTAATATCAGATATTTTCAGATATATTTACTTAAATTTCTTTATTCTTTCTTACATTACCTAGGTATGAATAAACTTAAAATTCCATACTGTTATCATTAAGTGAGACCTGGAGTCACTTAAACATGGTTTTATTTTACTCTATTTTATTTCATTTTAATTTTTTATTGACATATAGCTGATATACAATATAATATTAGTTTCATGTGTTCTAACTTTGGCTTAACTAAGGTAATTTAAATGCTTTAGAAAATGATGGAGTTAAGTCTAGTTACCATCTGTTACCATATAGTTATTATATTATTGACTATATTCCCTATGCTGTACTTTACATGACTTATTTATAACTGGAAGTTCATACATCTTAATCCCCTTCATCTATTTCACTCGTTCTCCATCCCCCCCAAACATCAGTTTGTTTCCTGTATCTGTGAGTACTGTTTTTGTTTTGTTTCATTTGTTAGTTTCTTTTGTTTTCTTAGATTTTACATAAAAGTGAAATCATATAGTATTTGTCTTTCTCTGACTCATTTCACTTAGCATAATACCCTCTAGGTTCATGTCATAGCAAATGGCAAGATTTCATTGTTTCTTATGGCTGAGTAATATTCCAGTGTGTGTGTGTGTGTGTGTGTGTGTGTATCACATCTTCTTTCTATATTCATCTATCTATGGACTATGGATATATCCATATCTTGGCTATTGTAAATAATGCTACAGTGAATACAGGGGTGCATATATCTTTCTGAATTAGTGTTTTTGTTTTCTTTAAATCAATACCCAGAAGTGGAATTACTAGATCATATAGTTCTATTTTCAATTTTT
This sequence comes from Phoca vitulina, assembly GCF_004348235.1. Taxonomy (NCBI): domain Eukaryota; kingdom Metazoa; phylum Chordata; class Mammalia; order Carnivora; family Phocidae; genus Phoca; species Phoca vitulina. The sequence goes on along the minus strand of NW_022589712.1, from coordinate 63,380,492 downwards.
TGAGGACTCTCCATACTGTTTTCAGTAGTGGCTGCACCAATTTACATTCCCATCAACAATGCACAAGGGTTCCCTTTTCTACACATTTTCAAGCATTCACTTTATTCAAATAATATCTGATAGTCTGCAGATGTGATTATAACGCCATGCAGATTGATCTCAGTAATCTCTTTATAATTAGTGAAACACCCAAAACTTTTCTTTAGTTAAGGTATCTTTTACTAATTGACAAGTGTTCTTTTGTTGCTCAGCATTATGGCATTATATATTATTAAGATAGCTGAGAAAATATTGATTTTCTTTAATGATGCCCTGCAACATTTCAGTCTTTTTGACTTTTTACACTTCTGGTTTCCTTCTAACATTCATTGCTTTTCTTCAGTCTACCTTGCTGCATATTCATGCCTTTCATTAATCCAAGAGTTCATAAGCTGAAATATTTCTTCTTTATTGTGCACTGATTTCCAAGAACTCCAGAGAAATGTGTTTTTATTTGCCACTTATAAGCATCATGCTTTCTTAATGGTAATTACTATGCTCTAAGAAATAAAATATTTTCAACTACGAATTTGAGAAACTTATTTTGCCTAACTAACTTCAAGAGAGCCAACAATTTATAGTGACACTTCCACGAAAAGCTTGATAATCAACTTGGAAATAAGCATAAATGTACTTCATTTTCAAAGTTTTAAAAATTTCTCTAGGGCCTCCTTTTCTTTTTTTTTTTCTCTTCACTTCTTTCTTGCTTTCTGTCTTTTCCCCTTCTTCTTCCTTCCCTCTCCATTCCTTTTTTCCTTCCTTCCTTTCTTAAAAAAAAAAAATAAAATCTAACTGCTACAAATAACATTCCTCCAGACCAGATGTTTTTTTATAGGTAGAACTATTGGGATACAAATTATGATGCCATACATTTTTGAGTTGTCTTTTCAATTTTTAAATCTAAATACCAAAGTAATTTTACATGTTATAATCTGCCTTAAACTTTGTGGACTTTGCAAGTAAATTTTAGTGGTAATGGTCTATCATATTTTTCATAAATTACAAACTCTAAATTAGGTGATAGTTGAACTTCCATTACTCTCCCTATATATATTTTGATTACAGCATGTTGGTTCATCTTAGATGAGGATGATGACTAATTGTTTTTGAATATCTACTATGTTTTAAGTTTTTTGTCCCGTTAACCCTCAAAACATCCTTGTAGGGTAAAGGAGTTAACTTTAGCTCCAGTTTTACTGAATATCTAGTATGTTTTAAGTTTGTTGTCCCATTAACCTTCAAAACATCCTTTTAGGGTAAAAGAGATAACTTTAGCTCCAGTTTTAGTTTCCTTATCTGTAAAATGCAAATAATAGTGGCACTTACCTCCTGGAGTTATGTGCTATTAGTTGAGGAAAATGATTCACAGTAACCTATGCAGGGTTCTAGAGCTAACAAGTATAAGACCAGGATTTAAACCTAGACATGTTCAACTCTAGATCTTGTTTGCTTAATTGTGCTATAATGACATACTGAAAGCTAACTGCTGCTGGAAAGAACCACTTCCCCTAGCTCTTGCACTGCTCTCCATTAGATCAGGAGTTGCGGGGGGTGGTGGGGAGATAACAGAGTTTGGCTTACTTTCACTATGACCATGACTTCCCATCCTCCAATCATCCAAACTTTACTTTGAACCAGTTCCAAGATGGGTCTGTAATTAGACTTAATCATCCATCTCTTCATAAGATACCATCAGTACAAATAACACTATGTCCTATATTCCTGTTTATCTTAGTCCCCCTGACAAAAAGTCCATACCCCATATCTCTTCTCAATTTACCTGCACATGGGACTAAACATATTTTAATCTGACTCAAGCTCCCATTCTTTCCTGTGGTCCACAGACTCTAAGACAACCTCAGTTATCCTAAATTCCTGGTACTCAAGTTTTTGTGTAATCTCTTCGTCTTGAGTGTGTGTGGGGGCCTGGGACTTGCTTCTAACCAGTAGAATACAACAAAAGTGACTAGATGTTCACATCTGTGGTTATGATATGAGATGATGATTTCTGCTTTGCTAGAAGACTCTCTCCCTTGCTGGTTTTGATGAAGCAAGCAGCCTTACTTGGAAAGTCTACATGACAGAGAGCTGAAGGCAATCAGCTGACAGAAGCAAGAAACTAAACAAGAAACAGTTTCTTGGCCTTTAATCCATCAGTCTGCAAATATGTGAATCCTGCCAACAACTACAGGAGTATAAAAGTAAATCCTTCCCTAGTCAAGTCTTGAGAACATGCTTTGGCTGACACCTTGATTGCAGTCTTTTAGAGGACCAGATAAACCAATCTTAGATTCCTGACCCACAGAAATTGGAAGATGATAAATCTGCCTTGTTTTCAGCTGCTAAGTTTGTGATATTGTTACACGGCAATATGCAACTAATACACCCCTGAATTCCCAAAACTCTTTGTCTATGATCTCTGGAATTCACTGAGGAAATGGAGGCTATCTGAAGAGGATTTTTACATCCATCAGCAAGTATTCCAATCTACCTACATTTTTTCCTTGATTATTCAACTGTCTTACCTATTACAATGTATAAAATTTCCGTGTTCCTAAGGCCATCTTTTGAATTGTGCATTTTATCCAATTCCTTCTCCTCACCTCAAAGACTTTGCTCCTAGAATTATTTCTTCCCTCTCCATCTTCCATTTTTTCTCTATCTACTGGATAGTTCTCATTTGCATAGAAGAACGTATAATATCCCCATCATAAAGCAACAAAACCTTCCCTTGACTTTCTCTCCCAGTTATAGCCCTCTGTTCCTTTATATAGCAAATGTCTCAGGAGAATTGTTTATACTCTCTTATTCATTTCTGCTCTTCTCTTTTGGACCCAATTAAATCTTTCCTACCACTTCACTAAAAATGCTTTTATTAGGGTCTTTAATGACCTCCAAATTACCAAATTTAAAAGGTAATTCTCAGTCTCCATCTTATTTAAATTCATCAATGACACAGTGGATCACTTCCTCCTCCTTGAAGAACATTCTTCCCTTAGTTTTGGTGACATCACCCACTTCTGGTTTCCTTCTAACATCCATTGCTTTTCTTCAGTCTACCTTGCTGCATATTCATGCCTTTCTTAACCAGTGAAGGTTACAAGACTCTGGGCTCTGTACTTGTACATCTTCTCTATCCACGTTCTCTTTTCAGGCAAACTTGTCTAGTTCCATGGCTTTAAAACTAATGGATATGCATATAACTTCTAAAACTATATCTATAGTACATAACTTCCAAAATTGTATCTATAAGCCCTGACTTTTCATCTGAAATGTCTAGGCTTATATAGCCGATCTGAATTTGGATTTCTAATAGGTAACTTAAATTTAACTTTTTAAAAACTGAACTCAATTTCCTGCATCCCACAAACATTTACTTTCCCAGCAAGTGGCATCAGCGTACTTTCTGTTCCTCATGCCAAAATCCTTGGAATCAATCTTTACTTCACATCCCACATCCATTTTTTTTATGGAAAATATACCAGTGCTGCCTTTAAAATATGTCCCAAATATGAAACTTTCTCACTCCATTCCCTAGGGCCACTTTGGTTGTAACCACCATCTTTTATTTCCTGACTGTAACTTCTCAACTTGTTTCTATTTTTGGAAGCATGCAGTCTATCTCCTTCTTAGTAGCTAAGTGAGTGATTCTTTTTACTATGTTAAGTTACATCATGATATTTCATAAAAACATCCAATGACTCCCTTCAACCCTAGAAATAAAATCTAAAGTATTTAGTAGGCATCTAAGCCTGCGTGAACAAGCCCCTGCTTCTGTCCTGATCATCTTTTCCTCATTCTTCCTTTGCTCACTCCATCCTAGCCACACACATCTTTTTGCTGTCTCTAGAGTGCTCTATGCAGCTGTGTTCCTCAGGCCCTCCTTTTTCTGTCTTTGCTGTTTCCTCTTCCCAGAATGATCTTCCCCAAGATGCTTCCTGTTACCCTTATTTCATTTTTGCCTCTGCCCAAAAGTCTCAAATTCATTCCCCGACTATACTATACTATTTAAAATAGCAGCCATATCACTTTCTATTCCCTTGTACTATGTCACTTTTCTTCAAGGCTATTTTACCAAAAGACAATATTATATAGCCATTTTTATAGTCTGTCATCCCTTCTGGAATTTAAACTCCATGTCCTGATAGGTCCTCTCTTTGTTTACTCACTACTGTATCTCAATGCATACAAATTCCTGGAGTTAAGTGAAGCATGAGCAAAGCAGCAAATCATAAAAAATTAAAATATCAAAATACTACCATTTGTTGGGTTACAGAAAAGACAGTTTTCCATTAAAATTTTTGTATCTTGATGATGAATTTTCTGTTATGCAATAGATCCATCACTGTGTGCTACAATTTATTTGTAGCTATATATGTGGTTTTGATTATCTTATCACATTTCTGATAGATTGATTTTTTTTTCTTCTGGGAAATAGGGGATCTTGTCTCCATTCTCCTTGTTCAACTGTCATAGCTGTACTTATCTAGGCTTTTACAAAATTCTCATTAACTGATCCTTTTCTGAAAATTTCACTGAGAAAAAAGAATTATTTAGGACATAGCATTCATTACCTGATCAGTAACCCTCTAGTTAGCTTTGATCTTTCACAGATGGCAAAAACATTCAAAAGATCTTTCAAAACTTTTGAAAGACATTTTGTCTTAGCTAGCAATACCTCATATCTCCTTCCAACTTACTTTTTAAATGTGCCAACATACCGGTGAATGTTTTTGAGACTATCACAAAGCTTTTCCCTTTTCCCATTTCTTTTTCATTATAAATATTACAAAAGAATCCTACTCCTTTATTCTGAGTCTTTATTTAAATGTTTCTCACACCCTTCCCCGGCTCATAGCAAATTTTTAACACACAGCCAATTTGTCATTTAGTGCCTAAGAACGGTGCTATATTTCCACAGAGATGAGTCTATGCCAAACTTTCATAACCCCATCGTGCTTTACTGCAAAAGTATCCCTTCATAGTGCTCTTTTTAAACGGCTTTCTCAAATTCCCTCCAAAATTGAAGATGAGAGTCTCATACTAAAAATGCTTCATTTTCGATGCACTTAGACCTCTGACAAAACCCAACTTGGATGCACTATTAGCAAACTATATACATACAACAAATATAACTTTAGCATGAGGTTTTAAATTTGCAAAAAACAATCATTCTATGCCTTCAAATTAGCATTTCTTCTATCACTCCATTCCTCTTCTCCATTTAGAATGTGTAGTTCTGTGCTTCTTGCATTTGAGATTAAAATCTGGCTCTAAGAGTTTTTCTTAAAACCTGCAAGTAGTTTCCATGGAAACACAGCATGACTTCTCAAATGTCAGCTTTCTCAAACTAGCACTTGCAGTTTATGAAGGACCCTTCATTGAAGTGTGACAATCTCTTTCACCTCTGTGAAGTAAGTAGGGAATATTGGAACAAGAAGAGATATCATGGGCATGCTATATCGTTAAATAGTATTTCCACACCCAAAAATACGAAGTAAATACCAATCAAATTAAAAATTGGTGTTTTAAGAATAATTACCCTTCTGCATACAAATAAAAAAAGCAGTGGGCAGAGAAACAAACACAGGACGCCTATTGGTTTCCTTTCCACAAAATATGTTAGAATAGTGGTGTCCTGCCTCTTCCACTGCTCTCAAATCTACCTCACAAAGCAGAGGGGCTACTTCACACAGCATAGCCTCCTCCCTTAGCTGGGAGCTCCTGGGCCTGGCCAACCAGTAGGTTAAAACATAGAAACTGGACACTGACAAAGTTGAGAAAGAAGTGGGTAATTCAGCCTGTGAATTGCACACACCAAGCAGGCTCCTGTGTTGCAATAAGCATAGAAAGTGATGAGCTGGGCCTGGGCTCCTGGTTTCCCCTGGATAATGCCACAGGGAAGAAGATCAAACATATGGATCCAAGTACATGTGGATTTCCTTTCATGAGTGCAGCCATATGCTCTCCACTGGGGTCCCAGACCACTGAGTGAGTCCCTCCTCTCCATCTGGTGACTGTGCTATTGCTTCAGACAGATCTGCCACAGTCCTTGCCACTTCATACTTCCAATACACCCCTTTATCACAATATTCTGAGAATGACAGGAGTAAATCAGTGGTTCCCCCAATGTATGTGTGGCTCTAACCCCTGGGATGGCCATTGTAGGTCCCCCAGAGGACCCCTAGAGATATGAAAGGGTTGTTTGGGATTTCCCTCTGAATCAGTTCCAAAACAGGCAAGAAGAAAGAATTCAGCATATTTGTGTCACTGCAGTCAGAATTCAGCTAGCAAAATTGAGTAGAAAGTTGAGACAATGAATCCAAATAACCATGACTAAAAGAGACTTTTAAATAAAAGTTCATTTTAAGTTCTTATTTTAGGATCTTATCTTTGAATACTCCTTAAGCCTGACATTTTCCTCTTGATTTCTTCATATTAAAGAAAGAAATGAATTGGTCAATAGCTTACAAAGTTTTCTTTCTGGGTATTAGTTGGTTGAAATTTGGCGCAGTTTACTATATGTTATCCCCAGAGTAGCTCTTCCTTCTTCTCCTCCTCCTGCTCTTCATCCCTCCACCCCTATACTTCCCCCTCATCTTTCCAGATCTTTTTGGTAAATCTTTGTTACCTTGCTTTCAAAAAAATTGTTTCCTCCAAGTTATCCTTTTATTCTGTTTTTGTGTTCATTTTTGGCCTTATCTTTCATATTAAATGCATCCCTGAGGTGTCAGAATACCTTTGGCTGTCCATCTATATTTTAGAGTAGATAATAACACACTGATAGGGACATCTAATTAAGATTGTATTGAGTGTAGTTTTAATGAGGTATGTTCATCTGGACTATTTATTTATTGAGACATTTTCTGTCAATATCATTAAGTCTTTCCTCTTGATTGATCCAGAGTACTTGGAGAAGATTCTTTCTATCTCCTGACGTGGCTACTAGCATTCTAGGGGCCAAGTGAGGGAGAAAGTTTGAGGACTTAATCAGTATGTGCACTTTAATATTCTCCCTCTTTTCTATATGGACTCTAACTTTCAACTTGGTCTGCTCTCCCCCAGTTCAGAAACCCTTAGTTTGATTCAACCCATAAACATAATTTCAATCACTCTCTGGATAGAGGAAGAGCCATTGCCCAGTTGCAAAACTGAGAACAGTATGTGGAGGTCTACCAATATCTTAAAGAGATTTTTAATCAGCCTTGTATAGCCCTACTTTCTGCCCCATTTTCAGAAGTAACTAGTAAAGTGAATTCTGGAGCCTTTTGAAGGGTCACAGTATAAATATAGTTGCTGTTCTGCTTTCCCTATCATTGGTGTAGGGTTCAGTTTTCTTGGGTGTACCAAGTCAGTTGCTTCTTCTGCCTCAATTTTCTTATAAGAATTTCTTTCCAAATCTTCAAATCTCCAAATCTTACAAACATTCTTTTGGTGTCATTTAATGGGATTTTAGGAAGAAGCAGAACATAATACATACATTCAACATGCCATTATTTGTGGTTTTAGTCTTTATTTTGTTGCACTAGTAATCTACAATCCTTAATGTTATACTTGAAAAAGCCTATAGTTATCAGATACTTTCGTTCTCTTGTTTCACAGATGAGAAACCTAACCCCAGGGAGATCAATTGGCCAATCAATAGAGTTTATTAGAGTAGATTTGGGATTTGAACATAGGCCTTTTAAAATTTCAGTTCTCAGAATTTCAGAATTTTACAGCATGTAGACCCTAGAAATGATCTCATCAAAACCCTCATATTTTCAACCAAATACCAGAGAAGTTAAGAGACATGTACCTGATCAAACTGCCAGATAAAACGTTGGTCTCTTGACAACCAATCCATATTGTCACAAATTCTTTTCAGAATATTTTCTTCAGTTAGTAAAGATGGATTTGGAAGAGAAAATAGATGTGGCTCATGTTTTGGAAAGTAAATGATATCTGTACTTTGGGGTTCTCCTTGAGTCTCTAAACTTAGTAATGATTGGCTGGGTCAATACTGGTGTTAGCCCTTAGCAAAGTTCTGGTAGACTCTATTTCCATTGCAAGAAGACACTCAACTAGTTAGATTATTCATAACCCACACAAATTATAAGATGGTAGAAGTGATTTAATATGAAAGGTTTTGATATAGGAAATATTGCATCAGATATATGTAAGTAATGCAAACTAATGTAGCAAAGATAAAACAACTCTTAATGAATATGTTCTATCATTGTGAAATGAGTAAACTAACTTCAGGCTAAGAAATGAAAACAACAAAAAATACAAAACTTTCTAAACTTTATACTATCGCCACACTTGGGAAAACACACACACATACACATGCACGCACGTTCACATGTGTATCTCAATACATAAAAAAGAACTGCAAATAAGTGGGTAAGTTAATATTAGCTTCAGGAAATATTTACTGTCATGCTATAAAACTTAGAAAATAGGATTTTATAATGAAGTGCTAACTTTAATTATAGCAAAGAGATTAGCAGCATAATAATTAACATGTAAAGCATATGCAAATGGGCCATTATTATGTAAAAGTCAAGCTGAGGTTCAGCGTGAAAAATCTGCATGTTTAGTGAAAACAAATACAAAATTATGATTAAGTCGCTGTAGCCACAGAGTAGCTTCAGAGAATATTCTAGAGGATCATAGAAATGGAGGAAAAGGAATAGGCTTGATGATTTTAGTAATAGGAATAATTCTAGCTTCTGGATACAACATGTAAAACTGACCCAAGAAATAAAAAAATGACTTCCCCAATTGATTAAACCCTTAAGCTGGGATCAATCTTCTAACTACATCATTATTTCTGGTTGATAAACATTAGCCAATTGCATGAGAGAGTTTCCTGCCTATTTATTAAATTTGCTTTATTCCAAGTGACTTAGAAATTATTTGTGCTGAAAAGAAAAGGAAAATGTTAGGGGTCCCCAACCTGGGCCCTGCAGTGAGCCCTGGTCTTGGTACCATCTGAGGCTCTAGAGAAACCAACACCCAAGTCCAAACTGATGTGAGAGAGATGTGTGTTACCTATCTTGCTGTTCATTGAACAGTGTTCTGTTCGCACTTGCCAAAATATATGTGGGTGCCTGAGCAGGACTGATTTTTCTTTCCTGGATCTGAGATCAAGGTGCTATTTAGAGTGAAGTGCAAGTTAGTCAAAGAAAGCATTCAGAACAATTCTGATTCCTTTCATCCCTTGGGTCACTCTCTCTTTGGTCTCTATTATTGGTTTGGTTGCTATTTGAAGTAGGACAGTTTTCCTTCTTTTTTCTTTTTTTTTTCTTTTCTGTTCTTTCTCTCCTGTTCTTTCTTTCCTATTCTTTCTCTCCTGTTGTTTCTTTCTTTCTTTCTTTCTTTCTTTCTTTCTTTCTTTCTTTCTTTCT
>NW_022589712.1:63230668-63371051 GCF_004348235.1 Phoca vitulina | reverse complement strand
TCTGTCTGTCTCTCTAGTCAGGAATTCCTATTTATAATCTTTTCCAAACCGCATGTTAGGGAAACTTCCTGAGTCATTTCTATGGTCTGAATATTTGTGCCCCACCCACCCACCCACCCAAATTCATATGTTAAAAACCTAAAGCCCCAAAATAATGGCTTTAGGAAGTGGGGACACTGGGAGTTGCTTGGTCATGCAGGTAGAGCCCTCATGAATGGGATGGCATTCATATAAAAGAGTCCTCGGGGAGCTCCCTTGCCCTTTCCACCAAAGGAAGGCACAACAAGAAGTCTGTGATCTGGAAGAGGGCCCTCACCTGATCATGCTGGCACTAAATTTCTGTTGGTCAGCCCAAACTGACTAAGACAGTCGTCATAATAGTGGTGATTATGATTAGATAGTAACAAGTCTGTTACTAGTCTCTTATTAGTGCCAGGCACTGAGCTTTGGGCATTATATGTATGGTGGAATTATATCCTGAAGTATTAATTAATAGAACTATTTTCCCTACTTCTCTACCCTTTTCTTTCACACTTGTAACCCAGGGGCTATTTTCCTTGTATCTTACACTAAAGGGAAAAAAAAGATTAAAAGGAATTGCCAATCTAAGGGGAAAAACATGGTTTTCTTTTCAGAAACAGGCTTCTTAGATGAAACAGCCTGTGGAAATGAGAGGGAAAAAATGATGTGACATCTATAACCTAAAGGAGAGACTGGGTGGTTTGGAGAGACCTCTAAGATGGAACTGTAGTGGGGCATGAATCTCCGCTACTGCTACCAATCTATTAATGGTAAAAAACCGGATCTTCCATAGGTTGGATGCTTGTAAGCTCTCTCTTAAAGAGATGGTAGGAAATTCAAACATCCTGATGGAAACAGGCTGAGGAAAGAACCTCATCCCTGACCAAAGGCACACTAGATTAAACCAGCATATATCCCTGTGAGCATAGGTAACATTAGACTCATTATAATGTATGTAATTAACATACTATATTCATTAGGAAACTGAGATTAAATAACTTGTGCAAGATCAACTATTCAGTCATTTTTGGAACTGGGATACAAGCCCATGTACTCTGGCCTCAGAGCTTTCATTTATCATAATGTTCTACTGCTTCTAAACATCCACTGCGAAATAGTTCAGAATAAGGATTTATCAATATAGTGACACTCCCCTGCCTCCAAAAAGTATCCATCTTCTCAGAGGATAATTCTGGGCTTCATTTTTTTTCCCTATTACATACTTATTTTCCTCATAGAGAGATCTGGAAAAAGGGCATTTCTGACAATGAAAAATAACTCACCCATCCTTATGCAGCCGGGGCTTTAGAATGTCAATATCACTTGCAGGTGTTCACATTTCAGATTTGTGGGAAACCTAATATAATTTAGATAAATGGGCTTTTAATTAACAAAAGCTAAATTCCAACCTAAGGGAGAGTACTTGAACCTTAGAATTAGCTCTATAATAAATCTAGTTTTTAAAATGTCAGCCATGCCCACCCGCCTGCATTTCTGATAACTGTGTTATGGTTTCCAAAGAGTTGTCTATCAATCTGACCTCCTGGTATCAATTGCTGAAGTAAGATTTGCACAAGAACAAAGTAACTTTAGTTTATATAATCAAGTCAAGCTACTTTGTCTTTTCTTTACTATAAAACAATTTATAGGATTGAGCCTCAAACATTTGCAACTAAGGATATAAGAGTATGCCATGTACAACCCACCACTTCCTTCTACCCTTCTTTTCCATGATACATTCTTAAAAATTCAACCTAAGATTTCAGGAGCCCTCAAGTTCACCCAAGACTCAGAGAAGATCTGCACCCAGAAACATGGAACATGAATAACGGACTAGAACTCTAGTGTCCCATAGCACCAAGGTGGAGCTTGGTCTTGGCAGCCAACAGAGCTATCACATCAAGGAAATATGTTGCCAGAGTTCTGGCCTATATAATTGAGGCCAGACCACTCCCAAAGACAACTTTTCTTTAATCCAACTCAGTCCCTGGTGGCTGAGCAATTGACAAAAATGTCTTGGAATAGAAGATTCATCTTAACGAAAGTAACAAAAAAACCAAAAAAATATTTTAATTGATGTATATCTTACATAAAAAATGTATATCCCAAATGTAAAATGAAAAATTATAAAACTCCTAGAAGAAAATATATGAGAAAATCTAGGTGACCTTAAATCTGGTGATTAGTTTTTGATGCAACACTAAAAGCATAATCTATAAAAGACAAAACATGTAAGCTGGTCTTTAATAAAATGAAAAACTTTTTGCAAAAGATACTATTAAGAGAATGAAAGACAAGCCACAGACTAGGAGAGAATATTTGCAAAACACATGATAAAGAACATATCAAAAATATACAAAGAACTCTTTAAACACAAAAATAAGTTAAATCAGTAAATAAAGAGCATAAGAGCAGAACAAATACCTCATCAAAGAAGATATAGTGATAGCAAATGAGCACCTGCAAAGATGCTAAACATTTTATGTCATTAAGGCAATACAAACTAAAACTATAATGACCCATACCCCTATGCGTGTATTAGAATGGCTAAAATCCAAACAGCTGACATTTCCAAATGCTGGTGAGGATATACAGCAACAGAAACCCTCATTCATTCCTGGAAGGAATGCAAGATGGTACAGCCACTTTGGAAGACACTTTGGCAGTTTCTCTCAAAGCCTAACATAAACTTAACTTGTGATTCAGCAATCAAACTCTTAGATTTTTCCCCAAATAATTTAAAAATGTATATCCACAAAAAACCCACACACAATTTTTTATAGCAGATTCTTTCATAATCACCAAAGACTGGAAGCACCAAGATGTTCTTCAATAGGTAAATTGATAAACAAGCTGTTTTATATCCATACAATGGAATACTACTTGGCAATAAAAAGGAACAAAGTATCAAGCCACACAAACACATGAATGGATCTAAAATGTATATTACTAAAGAAAAGAAGTCAGTCTCAAAGGCTACATATGTATACTTTCAATTATATAGCATTCTGGAAAGGGCAAAATTGTAAAGACAATAAGCAGATCAGTGGCTTCTAGGGGCTCAGTGGTTGTGAGGGAAGGATGATTAATGGGATGGGAATTTAGGGGGAGGCAAAACTGTTCAGTATGATACTGTAATGAAGGATATACAAAACTGTGTATTTGTAATAACTCACAGAACTTTATAGCAAAAAGAATGAACCTTTATGTCTGTAAATTTTTCAAGTCATTTGAAATATTTAAAAAGATACCATATGACAGAGTGCAGAGTAAATGTATGAAACAACTTCACTGAAAGGGATGGAGTGAAAGGTGCTGACTGAAGTAATTTTGGAAATGTGTGGAGTCTGTGAGACTAAAGGCAAAAGAAACTGCATTTAAGTACTGTACCCTAGTTGATAAAACTGTTTCACACAGCATATCTGATTAACAATTCTGATAATGTTTCACATGTATACTGCAACTGACCAATTAAATTAATGACTTGCATACAGTGGGAGCTAGGTTTCTTATTATTGGAGTGGGAGGTTACATACAGGAAAGTAAGAACAAGAGCTAGAAGACTTCATGAAGTAATGGAATAGAGTTTGCTTATATTTAATTTATATTCAGCTTATGTAGTTGATGAATTAATATGAATTGAGAAATTAATGAATTAGTTGATGTAGTTGTAGTTGAATTAATATAGAAATATTTAAGGATATTTAAACCTATGTTAGCTAGTATATACACACATATTTTCTTGATCTGTCAGCTGAGAAGGATTAGAATCAACAACATCCTAGTGACAGTGATCACACTTAGCACTCAGATCTTGGTTTTATCATTCTCCAATAAAAGAGCCAGTTGCTCCTTGAAGAAATGGCTGATTCTAAGCCTGAAGCAGGGAATACAGAGGAGGAGCCTGGAGCATTTTGTAGTGCCAGGAAGGAAGGAATTGCTTACCAAAACAAATAAACAAACAAATACAACAAAAACAAAACAAAAAAGGCACAGTATGTGGATATATCAAAAGGGCACAGGAACCAACTAAAATGGTTCCCAGTGACTAAAGTTTGAGCAAATAATAAAGTAATATTAATTCAATCCAAAGTATAATATAAATATTTATGAGTTCATATTGATATAACAGATAGAATAAACAAATAAACAGGAGAAAATAGATAAAGCTCCTGTGCAGAAGAATTCCAAATAATTTATGTAGGTATCTTAACCTCAAGTAGTTAGAGCATAACTTCCCACTGACTGAGTGTGGGCTACACACAGTGATTTCCATCCATAGAGCACAGTATAGAAAGGGAAGAGAAAAAGGGACTTTGCAGTGGAGAAATCTGACAATAACTACCTTAGGCAGGTGATGAATGTTAATATCAATAGTGGTAAGTCATGTTGATAGTTTGTACTCTTGATATGATGTGATGAGAATGGCACTTCCTCCCCCCAAAAACCCATAACCCCAATCTATAATGAGAAAAATATCAGACAAATCCTAATTGAGGGATAAAAATACCTGACCATATTCTCAAAATTGTCAAGGTCATCAAAACTAAAAAAACAAACAAACAAACAAACAAACAAAAAAACTTTGATAAATTGTAACAGGTAATGAGACATGATGTCTAAATGCAGTGTGAAATTCTGGATAGAATCCTGGAACAGAAAATCTGAATAAAGTATGACAAATGTAAGATGTTAATAATAGGGGAAATTGGGTGTGAGGTATATGGAAATTCTCAGTACTATCTTTACAATCTTTATGTAAATCTAAAAGTATTCTAAAACAAAAAAAAAAAAAGTTATTTTATCTTACTTTATTTTACAAAAAGTTATTTTAAAAAGTACAGGTCCTATGTATATAGCTCAGTGTTTTTAAACCCTTGTGTATCTAGCTCCCAGATCATGAAGTAGAATATCACCAGCACCATCAAAACCTCCTCATTCTCCCCAAAACCTCCACCCCCAGTCCCTACCACCCCTTCGCCCAAGGGCAACCACAATCCTGACCTCTAACAGCCATAGATTAGTTTTGCCTGTCACTGAATGTAAAATACGGATGGAATCACACAGTGGGAAGAAGATTCTTTTTTAAATGACAAATTGGCTCAAGTCACTTGAGGCTCCAGGGGGAACATATTTGCCCTTGATTATGCCCATTCATAGGTATAAAATTAAGGTACCTGTCAGCAGTTGGCACACCTTGTGTTTGACTTCAGGTATAATTTAAGCTATTTGGAAACGAAATAATTAGGAAAGGTAGAAGAATAAAATAATGAAATTTTGTCTTCATTTCTTTGTAAGATTTCATTCCCCTAAACTTTTTTAATTATACAGAGTTTGCATTCTCTAAAGTATTTCAACTTTTTCTGGTTATCTGTTAATACATCCAATATTAGTTATGACGTTTTTAAATTGTGAGCAGATGACATTTGTGTTTTCAGTGATTTACTCCCCTCTTTTCATACTATCTAAAATCTGGGCTTGTTATTCCCTTGTGGAATAAGCCCTGTGAAAGTGCCTTCTTAGTTTATTGGAACAACCAGTTTAACAAATCTTTAGTTTAGTCCTCATGCAGCCTGTCATATGATTGGTCATCTAAAGAGGGTTTTTTAAAACAGATTTCCAGGCCTGCCCCATCTTACTGAATCAGACTCTTCCGAAGTGAAGACTGCACATCTGTAGTTGTCCAACACCACCATGCAATTCTTTTGCCCATTCAAGTTTGAGGACCTTTTCCTTAGTGTCAGATATAGCATAATTGGTGAGATTTTTCATAGTATATTTTAAAAATATTCAAAATGAGTGTACATGTGTGCATTTGGAATTTCAAAATGTATACATTATAACTCAAATTCATAAAATCTGTAATCTTATTTCCTATTACTGATTTCATCTTGCTATCTAACTCTAGTTTCAAAAGACTGAAATAAAGAACAAAAAGCAAACTTTAAGTTTAGCTTATCCATTGTTTCTGGTTCAAAATAGTGTTTTTCATCTGTACACAGTCCCTTTTGGAAAATTATTCCATCTTTTCATGAGTTGATCTTAGGAAATGCTAGCATTTACCCACCTTGACCTTTCTTTCTGAGAATCTTTCATGTCATTATGTGTGGTACTCCATGAAGAACCATCACTACCTCCTAGACATTTTTCTTAGCTGTCTCTAAGTCACCCCATGATTGTGGCCAGTTTTTTCAGGGGTCTTGCTGTTGGAAAAGTTTTAAATTTTCCCTTTCTGCATGAAGGGAACAAAGAATACCCACCACCACTCTCCTTTCCTCCAATTACTAGTATTCCTAATTTGAAAATGAGTGGTGGAGATACAGGCAGTTTCCATCTCTTTAAAGAAGGCCATGTTGCTCCCCACCCTGACAAATCTAATGTTCATCGAGTGCTTTTTATGCTGAGCTGTGTTCTAGGCATTTATTCTTCACAATAATGTTGGATTGTTTTTTCATCATTTCTATTTTACTGAGACATCATGAGACCAAGTAAATTGCTCATGGTGCATAGCTAGTGGACAGTGGGGCTGATATTCAAAACCAGGCAGCCTGACTCTAAGGCCCCATGCTCTTCCTACCATGCTATATATTGTTTCTCATTCATTCATTCAACAGAGAATTATTGAATACCACCTGCTGTGGGAAGATCACTGGGGATACAGCAAAAGACAAGGTCCCTGCTTTAATGGATCTGATGGAGGTAGAGAGAGACAAGGAAAACTGATAATAAACAAATAAACATGTAATTTAATGTTGGATTGTAAAAGGTGCTGTGAAAAAAATGGTTGAGTATGGTTTAATTAGATATGATTATTAGGGGAAAATTATCTTAAGAAGGTAACATTGAACTGATACTGAAGGACAGTAAGACGTGCAAAAAGATAGAAGAGCACTCCAGATAGAGGGAAGTAGGGTGAAGACCCCAACATGAGAAAAAAATTGGCATGTTACAGAATATTGGACTGTATGCCTGGCACCATAATCAAGAGTGAGAATGGTATGAAAGGTGGGAGAGACAAGTAAGAGTCTGATGATATAGGGCTACGTAATTCAAGGTAAGAGGTGGATTTTTCCTAACATCCCCTGTCTTAAGCAGGATGATGACATGATCTGATAGGCGTTTTCAAAAATTTTTTGGCTGCTGTGTGTGGGAAATTAATTTTAAAAAAGTCAAATGGGAACAGGGAGAACAGTTATTCCTTATAACCCTTTAGAATGAAAGATGTTGACTTTGTGAAGATTTGAGAAAAAGATGAACCAAAATATAAGAAGGATATTTTGCTAGAAGTGTCCTTCATCACTGCAGAACATTATGAAATAAAGGCAAAGAGAAATGATAGGGCTGGTTTCTATGTTAATATAATGTTTTTCATTCTTATATTAATCTGGCTATTCTGTAAGCTATTTTCTTTTTTCTGATGTCATATAACACGCCTCAGATGATCCTCCTAAGATGCTTGGGCTTTATTAAGTCCTTAAAATCCCTGAAAGTTCCCCATAAATCTATAGCTATAATTTGCTAGAAGAGATGCCTTCCAAAATCCAAATTGCCAGAGTTTGCATCTGTTTTAAGAATATAAACAAGTTGAAATTGATATGTCTCACTGACTAAATGTTATAGTGCACATTTTACAAAGAAGTTTCTTATCTGGTTTTGTGGACAACATGCATATGTATTCACTATGTCACTTACTTTTAAGGAATTTAAAAGTTACGTTTTCATTCAAGAAATGATTGAAAACCTATGATGTGAAAAACACTGGGATGGGCATCATGGCTGTGAAGATAAATAGCACACTGTTATCACTTTAAAAAATGTTACAGCCAAGTACAGGGAGGCATAACATAGAAGACCTACTGTGATAGAGAAGGAAGAAGTGATTGCTTTTCATTATCACCAAGTAGATTGTCTGCCTCAAGCTATAGACCTAGAAACAGAAGTAGAGAATAGGCAGGTAGTTTATTTTCAGAAATAGTTGCAGGGAAGAGGAGTGGCAGACCAGGCTGAGGGAAATAGGGAAGGAGGGAAAGCCAACTCCAGAGTACATTCTTGAATTGGTCACTACTGATAGCAACCTGGCTTGATTCTCTCTTGACATTCTGTGGAGCCCATGAAGGGTGTGACCCAGCATTGCCTGTCTGAAGGACAAAAGAGGACAGAACTTAGTAACAATGATTCTTTCTCTATTCAATCAATAGTGGCCCATTGGGACATTAATGCTCTCATATTCCCAGGTTGCACATAAGTGTCCAGATTGGTTCCCAAAGGTGTCCTGTGTCAGAGAAGCTTGGGACAGAAAGTAAAAGATCACTGGTACAGCCCATGGAAGGTGTTGTCAGGTCATATCTGTGTGAAGCTGGTTGCTGTGCAACGGCTGAAGACTGAGAGAATTTAACAGGATGGGAAGGGCGGGTAAGATATTTTTTATACAGAAAACCTTAACATGAGGTAGCATTTGAGCTAGAATTCAGAGATATATTAAGATTTTATACAGAAAGATTAAGAATATATAAAATGAGGAAATTATTTAGAAATGTATTTCAGGCAGGAATCTGGTGGACAAATATATAGATTTGGGAGAGCAGAGAGTATGTTGGTAAGGGGATTATGATAGGTAAGTGTAGATACATCTCTTGGGTTGAAGAGTGAAAGATCTTTAGTAGTATGCTCTGGAATGTACTATCATTGTCCATTGGATGGAAGTCGTTGGCCTGATCTGGTTACATGCTAACTCCTGGGTCCAGGAGAGCACTATGAAAGGCAGATGCATTATTATGGAAGAAAAGTAGTTCTCTGTAGGAGGGTGTTGTGGTTTCAAAATATATCCACAAATTATCTGATGCTCCTTCTTTTGAGAGGTAAAGCTTAATTCTCCTTTCCTTAAATTTGGGCTGGATTTAATCACTTGATTCTGAAAAATAGAATATGGTGAATGGAAAAGTCACAGCCAGTCACAGTTGTGAGACTAGATCATAAAAGGTATGCAGCTTTCTCCATGTCATGAGAACACTAGAGCTTTCCTGTGGCCTCTATGGAGGAATGGAGGCATCTGGCTAGCAGTCAGCAAGGAACTAAGGCTTCTTGCCAACAGCCATGTGAGTGAGATTGCAAGTACATCTTTCAGCTTCAGCAAATCCTCCAGATGACTGCAGCCTAGCTGGAATCTTGACGGCAACCTCATGAGAAACTTTGAGCCAGAAGCACTCCTAAGGGCTCCCCAGTTCTTGATACACAGAGTGGTATGACAATAAATCCCTTTTGTTTTAAGAACTAAATTGTTAATTTGTTAAGAACTAAATCAGTAATTTGTTATTCATCTCTTGAAAACTAATACAGAAATGATGCCGAATGCACAAAAAAGATGTTTGATCAGTACAGGTTATTAAGACCAAATTTAGGGTGAAGGTGATGGACAAAGAAAGAAATGAAGCCATATGAGAGATGAATGAAGTCTAGGTTTCTGTGAGAACAGTAACAAAGTAAGGTAGATAATTAATAGACATTAATAGAATCCTACCACACATGAAAAAATGGAGTATTAACATTTCGTTTTTTCATCAGGTAGTTAGTGGATAATCCCAGATTTACAGGTTCTCAAGGATAACGCATGTTACGTAAGGAAGTCAATTTCCAATTTGGCCTGAGGAATGCATAGATAATAAGGAAATGATAAAATATGAGCCCTACTTGCTTGGTTCTCTCAATTCAAAAGAAGTTAGTGGAAAGTCTGGAGGAAATTGGTAGATAATAGATTCCAAATTCAAATCAATTCCACCCTAAGTCTACAGTTTCCCTTTTAAGTGTAGTGGATCTGATATTTTGAAATATATTAAGACACCATTTTTTTTTTCTGTAATGGGTTTGTGATTGTCTCACTAGTCTGTCAGAAGCAAGCACCCTTTTCAGTTTATATGTGAAGAGTAACAGTTGATGCAGTAGGAATTCAAAGGATTAACACTGATCAGCAGGAATGCAAAGGATTAAAGAGTTAATGCTGTACTCGGTTTATAATATTCAAAATAGTATTTTGGTGATAAACCATTATCTAGATATCTAAGCTTTTCCATAGAGACATAATTTTCTAAATTTTGTTAGTATATGAAGCAATAAGCCTAATAAACTCTATTCATAGAGTTTCTTTCATATTGCAGAGAAGATATTCCCATCCGCTTATGATGATTGGGTCATAAGTCTTGCTCTTGTAAGGGAGAGTAGGTAGTTTCAAGGTCAAAACTCCTTTCTTCTTTATCACTCAGTACCAAAACTTAAAGGTGAGGGTTCTTTAAAAATCCATTCTTGTAGGTTAGATTTTGGAAACATTGTAGCAAGTGCATAATTCCATAGGGATTGTGATGGCAGCTGCAGATCCCTGATAAAATGCTCTGGATCCACCGTGTCAATGTGGTATGAAAGTACTGGCTAAATGGGGGTGGCCAGAGGCATGTCAGTAGGCTTGAAGAGGTGCATGCACATGTTCTTCTAGGCCTTTATTTGTTGTACTAAGGCTCTGGGCCATCAGACGCACCTTGAGAAGAAAAGCAGCTGTGCAAAGGGGGACAGATGTCCTGTCAAACTTGCGGTTTCATGACAGAGCTAGTACAGACTGGAAATTAGAGGCATAGGACAAGTATCTGTAGCCGGAAGTGGGTGCCAGCACAACACGCGTAGAGTGCTATATGATTAGTCGTACTTCGCTAGACCAGAGAGTTGACCAGTCGTACTTCACTGGACCACAGCCAAGATCATAGAGGATGCATGGGGCATTGTTAGAAGGTGGAGAAGGGACAGTAAAACATCCTCCAGACTGTGAAGTCACTTTGAGACCAAAAAATGAATCAAGCCACTCCATACCATTTACACAGAATTTTGTTCAGGGTAACTTACGGATGGGAGGTTGGGTGGATAACAATCAGGGCAATACACGGCTATTCTCCACAAAGTCTGGACCTAAATACCCAGATTGCATAGAGCGAGGGGCATTTTGGTGAAGTCAAAGGGTAGTTATCTAAAGTGGCACCATCTGTGTGCCAGAGGGGAAGAAACCATGTTTCTCTACTAGTTATCCAAACTTTAGGGAAGATCAGAACAAGCCTTCCTGAACTCTGGTCAAGCATGCATTAACCTCCAAGGGGCCTGGAACACTTAGCCCCAAGGGAGATCATCACTGGGACATGAACAAGATGGAGTCAGTATTGTCAACACTCCTACATATAACATGTGGGTTCACAGCCTGAGTCTCTTCTGACATGAGAGTGCATAAATGGCCACCTTCTCTCAAAAGGAGAGACAGTCATCTGAAAGAAAACCTTTTTATCCAAAGAAATGGAATTACTTAGAGAGTCGTTTGACATTATTGATTCAAACTAAGATGACTGGACTAAGTAAATTTAGTTTTCTTTCTTTCAGCTGCCCAGTGCGGGTGGAGGCTTCTGAGGAAGAACAGATCAGATAGAAAGAATAAAAGGTCTATGCAACTCTTTTTCCCTTTGAACTGCAATGGAAGTGAATATGTTACCCTGCCAAATTTATCCCTTGTGAGTGTGATTATGTACCAAATTTTTCTGATCCTAGGAAACCATAGATAAAAAATCTGCTCATCTACTTCTGTTTTAGTTACATTATTTTGTACTAGAATGAGAACAGGCAACATGGGCATGATAGAATTTTTGAACCTGGATCCTAGTACTATATTTATGTAGATATGACCTCATGAGTTTTCAGACTTGCTGACTGTGTTGTGATTTTATACCATTTACTGTGTCTATATTATAAGAACATAAGAGACTTTCTTAATGGGAGATGTCTGTAATTTTTTCCAGTTTAAATGTGTTCTTATGAGTGAATAGCATTATTTACCACTTTCTGAATGCATATCCACTGAGATAATTTATTTTTATGACAACAATTTCCATGCATTGAGGCATGTTGTGTTTTCAGTTAGCTTGCATTTTCTGAGACATAGATAAATCAACTTTAATCCTTTTTTTAAGGCCTGTTTTTTTCTTAGTTTTTGTAATAGCTATTAAAGAATTCCTTAGAAACAAATTAGCTTTCCTAAGGCTGTGTATATTCAGCCTATTAAAATTTGCAACAAAAGTTTATAATGAAAACCACCCAGATAATTCAAAGATGAGGCACTGTTACAGAATGAAAATAACCCCTTAGCTCCTAATGTGGTTTATTATATGAGCAGGGCCACTAAGACAGAAAAAAAAAAAAAAAGTGATTACTTCTGTTAATGTCAGCTGTCTGATATTAGCTCGTCTCTCACCCATTCTTTAGTGAAATTAAACTACTTTTCTTTATTTGCCAAATTCTCAAAACCCATAATGTTATCATTGTTTCTTCTGAAGAAGAACATTCTATTCCTATGATTTCTCCAGCATTCTACCAAACACGTCTTTAAATACAATTTCCTATCTTCAACCTCCCATTCATTCTTTCTTATTAAACCTTCTCAACACCAATATTACATTAACTTCTGTTCTCGCCATCACTCACTGTTTGTTTACATTACCAGTAAGCTAGAATTGTACCACTTTTATTTTTTTTATTATGGTAAGACCACTTAACATGAAATCTACCTCTTAAATTTTTAAATGTACAATACAGTATTATAACTATAGGTACCAAGTTGTATAGCAGATCTCTAGAATATAATCATCTCATATAATGGCAACTTTATACCCAGTTGAACAGCAACTTCCCATTTCCCATTCCTCCAGCCTCTGACAACCATCATTCTACTCTCTGCTTCTTTGTGTTTGACCAGTTTGGACATCTCATACAAGTTGCTAAGTGAAATAAGCTAGTCAGAGAAAGACAAACACTTTTCATTGTTTTCAAGATGGCCTAGCAATGTATTTTAATGAAGGTTGAGACCAACTGGCATATTCAACTTCTCTCTCCCATGACTTAAAAAAAATATATTGCAAATTAAATCCCCTTAATCTCTTTTCTTTCTAATCCATTGCCTTCCAAAGTCCTTCACAATTTTTTCCATTAACCATATCTATTTTGTTGTGTATCATCAACTTCTTCCATTCACTGAAAATGCTCAGATCTTTGCATTTAAAAAAAAAATAGCCCTTCCAATCTCAAACTGTGCCATCTGTGTCTTCATTGTCCATTCAACCACTCAATCCTAAACCCTTTTCATTCTGTCACACTATTCTCTTTATGAATTCCATAGTTTATGTTTTGTAATCCCTTTATCCTTGATCGCTCTACACTTAATTAGGGCCTTTAAAGAAGTAATTACGTAAAAATGAGGCTGTTAGGGTAGGCCCTAATCCAATCTGACTGGTGTTCTGGGATATTAGGACATACAGAGATACATCAGGGATCTTCCTTCACAGAGAAAAGACCCTGAATGACACAGTGAAAAGGCAGTCACCTGCAAACCAAGGAGAGAGGCCTCAGAAGAATCCAAACTTACTGACATCTCGGTCTTAGACTTCTAGCCTCCAGAATGTTAAGAAAACAAGTTTCTGTTGTTTAAGCCACCCAGTCTATGGTATTTTGTTATAGCAGCCTAAGGGTACTATACCCAGTTATTTGTGTGTGTGTGTGTGTGTGTGTGTATTCCCCATACCACCACCAATTTTCTGACAACAGCTGGGTGTCCTACTCAACTCAGTAATACTATCTGCCTAGAGATAGCATCGTATTCCAGGGCTTAGTCCTGCAAGATTGCCCTGCTCCCCCATGCTTACTTCAGATGCCAATTGTAAGCCCATACTGTCATCTTAGTTTCTGACCCACAGGGCACAGATTGGAGAGTCCCATGACCCCCTCCTTGGGCGTGATTAATTTGCTAAAGCAGCTCACAGAATTTAGAAAAACACTTTACATGCTAGATAACCAGATCATTCCAAAAGCAATATAACTCAGGAACAGACACATGAAAGAGATGCATAGATGCAGAGAACAAAGCATTGGGAAAGCATGTGGAGCTACCATACTTTGCTACTCTCCCCTAATCTCATATTCACCAACCTGAAAGGTCTCCAAACTCCATCCTTTTGGATTTTTATGGAGGCTTCATTACATAGACATTCTTGATTAAATCACTGGCCATTGGTAATTGAATACAATGTCCAGCCCCTTTCCCTTCCCAGGATGTTTTTTAGGGAGTGGGACTGAAAGTTCCAATCTTCTAATCACATGCTGGTTCTCCTGGCAAACAGCCCTCTTCTTTAGGTGTGTTCCAAAAGTCACTTCATTACCATAACAAAAACACATTTATTGCTCCCATCACTTAGGGAAATCCTAGGGGCTTTAGGAGCTCTGTGCTGGAAGGATGTCAAAAAACAAATACATATTTCCCATTATAATCATGATATCACACAAGCTAATTTACCCACTGAACACTGGAAATCTCACTTCTTACCACCCTTCATCTATGTTGGCTAGCTCATCTTCCATTTCACTCATCTGAATGTCCGATTTACTTCAAATTTTATCCTAAACTTTCTTTTATTTCCCTTAATGTCAACTTCTTCATTAATTACCTTCTAAATGTCTATGGTCACCTCTAAGCAGGTCACTTTAAATTCTATATATTCAATTCCAGCAACTCACATAAAATATGTCTCTTTATTCTGTTATCAGCTGCACAACTTTACCTCAGTGCTATACCAGCACTTCCAATACAGTATATGCAAAATTAGACTCATTTCCACATGTTCAAGACATGGCATACTTTTTTGTATCCTTGTCTATTGTATACATGTTCCATATACTATTAATGGTGTCACCATTTTCTTTTTTAATCTTTGAAACTCCAGCCTTTAATTTATCCCTCAGCAGCATCTCTCAATTTATTTCCTTTTTTTTCCATGTTGCCATCACTGGAGTTCAGGTCATGATTACTAATGGAAAACTTCAGTTTTGCTAGCTGAATTCAAGCCCCCTGTATTCTACCTGCCAAGAAAAAGAAGTACTGATGGGAGTCATAATGAAGAACGTTATTAGGCCATGATGCTGAGAGGTAAGTGTTTGTCATGAGTGTTAAAATGGTTCAGAACTCTTGCTTTTATGAAATTTGTCCCTTTCCCTTTAGATTCATGCATATGTGTATCCTATATTTATTTTCTATCTCTATCCTTCTATTCCTCTTTTTCCTCTTGTAAGAAGACGGTCACATCTCCACTTCCCTTTTAGTAAAGTTTACCCCCATCCCCACATCTAACATTAGAAAACGAAGCAGGAACAAGAAGGGGGTCCATGAAGAGAAGCAATACAGGCTGAACTGCTTAAAGGTTTTTTACTATAAAGTAGATTCTCTACTGAATGTTCAGTAAGATATTTCTGCTCTGGCTCATCAGAACTCAAATATATTCAATCCCTTTAAAAATTCCATTTGGTAATTTTTCAGTGAATAGCTCCCAGAAGTTGGCCTGCTCCAGTAATTGTTCTTTGATGGCCTCATAGAGTCTTATCACATGTGATAGTTCAAGACTTAAAGACCAATGGAACCCCTCTGTAAATTTTAGTGTTCTTTTTTTGTGTTGCTCCCTTGACTACAGTACTGCCCTAAAAATTCCGGCTGCCTTAGCTTCCCTGATCTCTGCTTGCTAACTCCTCAACTGAGCAAAAATGTCACCCTTAGCTAGATTCTCTCTCCCTGCTCCATAATCTGGAACATGCACCCAGCCAGAAAGCTGAAATGATTGTAGGTCTCAGCATGTTTCTTTTCCCTTCTTTAATGGCAAACAGTCAGCTCTGGGTATGGCCTAATGTCTGGAAAGAGTTGTTTCAAATATTTGTACATATTTATCTAGTTCTTTACATAGGAAGAGAGAGCGCATGTGCACAAGCAGGGAGAGGGGCAGAGGGAGAGGGAGAAGCAGATTCCCTGCTGAGCAGGGACCCCAATGCAGGCCTCAATCCCAGGACCCTGGGATCATGACCTGAGCCGAAGGCACCCCAGATACATTTTTTTTTTAATTGAAACTCAGATACAATTTTTATTCCCACTTTACATATAAAGAAACTGAGGCACAGATAATTAAGATAATTTGCCTCAAATCACGTAGATATTGAATACTGAGCCAGAATTCAGATATGGATATCTATGACAAGGCCTATTATCAATTGATGGTACTATGCCTCCCCTCATGGACAAATAGGATCTTTGAGATTCCTTCAGGCTCTAGAAAATCCAAATATTAACTGTGGTAGTGGTACTAGCAGCAACAGCATCGATAATAATAGTCATGGGGAAAAGAATGGCAGTATTTATATATACATCGTAATATATAATTTACAAAGTGATTTCATGTTCCTCATTGATCCTTACAAGGCTTCCAGATTTCCTCACTTCTCTTTCATTATCATCTCCACTGCTCCACCTGTGCTGGGAGACAAAGCTGTAACTTTTGCTATGTTTCTAAGAGAAGGTGTGCATGTTCTCACTGATGTGATAGGTGATGGTCGAGTGAGATGAGAAAGGGATGCTCAGTTGGTGAAAAAGGATTTCTTACATTTTTTAAAACTACTCACTGGCATTACTTAAAAATCTTTAAAGAATTTTTGTAAGGGGTGCCTGGGTGACTCAGTCAGTAGAGAAAGCAACTCTTAATCTTTGGGTTGTGAGTTTGAGCCCCACGTCAGGTAGAGATTACTTAGAAATAATACCTTTAAAAAAATTAAAAAAAAAAAAACCTACTCCCTGGCAGAAGAGTGGCCTCCTATATTTCTCTGAGGGTAGAAATAGTCTAGATCAAAATGATCTGATTTAAGGTTATTTGATAGGTCTAAAATTTGGTCATTGGGTGGATTTTACAGATTAATAGAATTTTATGTTTTGAAAGCTTGCTCATTGTGCTTTTTTCCTAATTGTTTCAATAACCACATCTTTGAATCCAAACAAAAGGTAAAAATCAAATGAAATGGGAAAGTATCTAAGGCTTTGGACATCTGAGAGTATGCCCACAGGATCAAACATGTTGAACCAGAAATTCAGATTAGAATTGTAATAATAGGAGGATGTAACTAATATGAAAGTAACTGTGACATTATGTGTCTTAAATTGCAGTATTTAAAATTTTCTCAGTTATGTACATCGTATTGTCTAAATGCACCCATGTTTAAATCCTTCTTTTGAGATTCCAGTTTCTAAAGGAGGAATGGGGGGGAAAGAATATTTTTAAAAATGTCAGTAATACAAGTAGTAAAGCAAAAGATTATCATACTAAACAGAAGATGATTATTTTAAAATGCAGGTCTTTGAAGGGAGGAGGTATATCAAACTATCTGTTCTAATCACAAAAGAGCACAATGATTCCTCCTGTTGTTCTGTTGTTGCTATCCTTGAGTTTATTATTTAGTCACTTAAAATCAACCTTACTGGGCGCCTGGGTGGCTCAGTCGTTAAGCGGCTGCCTTCGGCTCAGGTCATGATCTCAGAGTCCTGGGATCGAGTCCCACATCGGGCTCCCTGCTCAGCGGGAAGCCTGCTTCTCCCTCTCCCACTCCCCCTGCTTGTGTTCCTGCTCTTGCTGTCTCTGTCAAATAAATAAATAAAATTAAAAAAAAAAAAAAATCAACCTTACTTATCATCCTCTTCCTTTTTGTATACAACACCATGTTTTGAAAGCCTCCATTTTGATTCTTTATGAGAACGTCTAATTTTTGAACCCAGGGTTCATCCCAAAAATGTGGGGAACTGTCAATCCCCACATTGTATGGCGTATTTTCATGAATAAAAATCACATGAATTATTCTAGAAAAAAAGCAATTTTACTACTTTATTACAATTTTGAGTGTCCTCAAAAAACAGGTTAATGGGAAAGGCTAATGGCTTAAAGGTTCTAATGGGAAGATATGGAGTAACAGGAAAGGTGCAAATTTGGGAGTCCTTACTTATTAAAAATTATATTAAAATCTAGGGCACAGGGTTGTAGAAGGGAAAATAACTGTTAATACAGATCAATTTCATCATCCTTCATGCTTCTGTAATTAGGGCCATACTTTATCCAACAGTTATACTTGCATTTTTACTTATTTATTTTTTAATTTTTTTAATTTTTTATTTTTTTTAAAGATTTTATTTATTTATTTGTCAGAGAGAGAGACAGAACACAAGCAGAGGGAGAGGCAGGCAGAGGGAGAAGCAGGCTCCCTGCCGAGCAAGGAGCCCAATGTGGGACTCGATCCCAGGACCCTGGGATCGTGACCTGAGCCGAAGGCAGCCACTTAACTGACTGAGCCACCCAGGCGTCCCTATACTTACATTTTTAGACCGTAGGTTGACACATCAGCTGAGCAGAGCTCACCATTGGAAAAATGCACATGTCACAGAGAGAGGGATTATCTTTAGTATGCAGAAATGGAATAGGAAAAGCATTATGGTTACAGTGTGGTCAATTGTTTGTTTTCTTCCAACATGGCTCTCCTCATGATCATAAACCTTTGAAGCGTTTATAAAATAAGAATACTTCCCAGGATGTACTGTGGGAAAGAAATTCCCTCACCATGGTAGGGGAGCCTGGCCACATCCTACCTGCCCTCATGACAACTTGCTTCATTCATGTGTGGGGGAAAAATAGAGCTGTAATCTCATTTACTGTATGCTCTCACTTGTCCCTAATATTTCCACCGAGCTTTTTACTAACTTAAAATTAAAACTGTCTATCCATGACATGCCAGAGGTCATTACTTGCAGTCCTAAAGGACTATTTTTGCTCATGTGAAGTCAGGAGGCCAATAAGCCTCTTTCTGGAAGTAATTCTTGTACTGGTTTTAAAAGACTAAGAAAATAAAATGATCTGGAAAACAATATGGAATGAGTATGACAAATGTGTGGGGAACTGGAGAAGGTAATAAGAAAATGAACCTAAATTTGTTATAGGACTCGAAGATAAAATCTGGCCCATCACCATTTTTCTTTTTTACTCCTTTGCTCATTTCAGTATTCTACAGCTTTATCCATACTGTCCTCCCCTTTCTCTGTCCTTTTTTTTTTTTATTTAAATTCAATTAGCCAAGGTATAGTACATCATTGGTTTTTCATACAATGTTCAATGATTCATCAGTTCAGTATAACACCCAGTGCTCATCACATCATGTGCCCTCCTTAATGCCCATCACCCATCTAGCCCATCCCCCCACCCACCTCCCTTTCCACAACCCCCAGTTTGTTTCCTGGAGTCAAGAGTCTCTCATGGTTTTTCTCCCTCTCTGATTTCTTCCCATTCATTTTCCCTCCCTTCCCCTGTGGTCCTCTGCACTATTCCTTATGTTCCATATATGAGTGAAACCATATGATAATTGTCTTTCTCTGATCGACATGGTTGGAACTGGAGGGTATTATGCTAAGTGAAATAAGTCAATCTGTCCTTTTCTTCTAAGTCAAATTTTCTCTTTTTTCCAGTTTGCTCTTGAGTTCATCTTTCTTTTAAAGCAGTGCTGTCCAAGTTGAGGTATTATACATAACCAACTGGCATGTGGTTAGCGCATATTTTTTTTTCTGCATTGGAGGTATATGGACATAAATCTCTGACCATCTCAGTGTGGAAAAGCCTCGGCATATAAATCTGTGTAAGATGCAATCACTGTGATTATTTGGGCAAGTGTGGCTGCCAGGGACTGGAATACATCTTTTCATGCACTATCAAAGGCCAATGTTGAAAAAACTTTTTAGAATGGAAATCACTGCCCATTTCACCCTAGATTGCTACGAAGAACACCACAGACCGTGGTGCATGGAAATTTCCATTGAATGATGCTGATTTTTCTCTCTTGCATTAATTTCAGTTCAAGTTGCCTGGACTGCTTCAGTAAAAGTAATAGAAAGCAAAAGCAATGCCAACCCATACCTTTTTCCAGGGCATAAAAATTACTATGCTCTTGAGACTATAATTCTAGAGTAGAATGACATCCTAAAACAAATTAATGAAAGGTGCCTTTGTATGAGGAATTAGTTTAATATTTTCAAAAACTTGATTCTAGATCTAAGGTTATTGGAGAATTAAGTAGTGGCTTTACCTAATACTTGGCCCAGTTTGTTCATTTAATAAAATTTCTGATGTTCCTGTCATTTATATGTATTTTTAACCACATATAGAAGAAGAATATTTGAATATAAAAGCTGAATTATTTTTCTTTGTATAATGTTAAGGTAATGAGTCAACCAATAGTGTCTGTATTCCGGCTAATTCTAGTGATATATGAGGAAGTTACTTCAGTGGCACAGGTTGTAGCTGAATTAATTGGTGATCTATTGTATTCTGTTTTCTTAAAGTATTTGAGGATGTAAATTCCATTTTGAAACAGAATTCTTATGAAAATAACAATATCAAGTAATAGATTTATGTTTTGTTCTCTGCATATAATAGGGTCATTAACTATTCTTTTTCTTATCTAATATCTACTCCATAAGTTTATCTGAATAGGAGGAATTATCTGTTATGATGTGATAAGTAACAAGCATACTTCTCCTTGAAAAACTAATAAATAATTGGTTTTCATGATACTGAAGAACTATAATCAATGTTGGAAGAAATTCCAAAATTCCAACAATGTTGTCACTGTTGGAAGAAATTCAGTCTGCTCTTCAATCTATACAATCAATTCAATCTATACAGAAGGGGTATATATTAAAATGGTTGTAGAAATAAGTCAGATATCCAAATAATAATTAAAATATTAGTACATAAAACTTTTCTCATCCTCTCATCCATATATGCAAATGAGTTCCTTCCTATGAAATGTCAGAGATTTTCTCCAGGGTTATTTTAAGGGAATTATGTGACCTAGAACAGAAATTTCAAATGATAGTACCCCAAATTTTCATAGTTCTTGCTACTTGCTTTCTATCTTATAGACCTCTAATGAGAAAGAGATTCGATACCCTAGAACTCACAAGTGGCTTGTTAATATATGGCTCTGAGAGTTTTAGTGTAAGAATGTAACACTGCAACACTTTTTTAAGAAGAAGGTATATTAAGCTTATGTCCTTTTCCCCTTGTTTATGTGAAACAGTTGAAACAGCATGTAGTAATTAAATGGTAAATATTGTGCAAATTTAAAAACTACTTTGATCAATAATTTTTTTTGAGATTTCACTGTGTACTGCATTGCTCTTAGGGTTATAACTATGAATGTGAAGCTGCAGTTCCTACCCTCAAACAGCCTGCATATTAGTGCTAGGGGCAATCAAATACAAAGATCACTACAATATAGAGAGTACTCAGTGCTATGATAGAACTAAGAACAAAGTGATCCAGGAACAACACATGGTAGGTTCTTAGAAACAGGGCAAAAATTTGGGATGTGGCTGTCAAATGGAATCATAATATTAGAAAGGCCATGAACAATTTGTAAAAATCAATATATATTTAAAAAACAAGATAAATTCCAATAATTCTTATTTTGGATATGAAAATAAAACAGTATTAAGGGATAGGTAGTGATTGGAGAGGGGCTGGGAGCTCTTTTATTTAGGTCTGTGAGGTTGCATTTTTGACAGAGATCTGAATAATGAAAAGAAACCATAGGATCTGAAGGAAGGGCATACCAGATAAAGATAACAGCTAGTGCAAATGGCCAGAGGCAGGAAAAAGGTTGATATGTTCACAGACAAAGAGAAGGGCCATAGAACAGTGTGGCTTACAGGAGAATAAGCTCAGGGTATCTTGTATGACTTAAGCTCATAGATATAGAGGCTTGTGTACTGATTTAGTCTTGTAAGCAATGTAAGAATTTTTACTTTAATTATAATGGAGAACCTTAAGCTGGAGAATAAAACCTATGTCAATTGTTCATTTCTATACCATTGTACCTAGAAGTAGGCCAGCCACAAAGTAGTTGCTCAATAAATATTTACAGTGAATAAATTATGGCTATGGCTGTGTTTGAAGAATGGTGACTGAAGAATCATGAAAGGAGTACTCAGATTCATTACTTACATTCCTATATGTCATACTACATGATTTTAAAAAAGAGGACATTTTAAAAGAAAACACAGACATGATCATTTAAGCCGGCCAAAACAATCCAATTTCTTTTCTACAAGCATAGTTTATAGTTTCTATTTTTTTTAAGAGAGGGAGAGAGAGGTGGGGGAGGGGTAGAAGGAGAGAGAGAAATTCTTAAGCAGGCTCCACGCCCAGAGCAGACCCCTATGTGGGGCTTGATCTCACAACCCTGAGATCATGACATGAGCGGAAGTCAACAGTCAGATGCTTAACCAACTGAGCCACCCACGCACCCTTTTAGTTTCTATTTTTAAATGAGAATACTAACAGTGGCCCTGGGACAGCTCTAAAGGAGTATCTTCTTAGGAAGATGATACACCTAAAAACTTCAACTTTGTTGACATTTTATATGTTGTTGCAAAAAAGACAATTTAATGGGGAACCCACTGAAGGCTTTTTATGGGGGTCCCTTTTCAAATCAGGGCTCACATTAGCATATCATTTTACCAGTGTCAACTATGTAAAAAAATGACTTCAAAATAGTTTTAAATCTCAACAACTAATTTAGACATTCTTATCATGATTTAAGAAATAAAATATGCTACAACTTAAAAAAAAACTTAGATTCTTGGAATGGATAAGAATATGATAACTCATTATTAAATTTTTCATTTTTGAAGCGATTGAAAGAGCACAAGGATAAAGCTGGTTCATCTTTACATAATATGTTTCAGTTAATCTTAGAAGAGAACCGCAAACAATAAAAAGCATTCAGAACATCCAAATCTTCTGAAACTTTCTAATCCTTGCATGCAGTGCTGATCAAAATTGGATTTCTTTGGAATTGTTCCATTGTATTTATTTCAAAACAGGTAATATTTTTCTGGTCCACTAAACTAAACCTTATTTCAACTTTGATGGACATAAAATAGCTCCATTTTATCTGGGAAGGATATAGCACATAATGCTTATGATTTTCTCTCAGAGAAGCTTATTTTGTTCATACTGTGGAACCAGTACATTGACTTTGCAAGCTTTTTACATGAAAATCTCATGTAGACTCTCTTCTTACCTATAGCAAATGGGATTATTAAGTGAAATATTAATAGGTGCAATTACCTGGACTGACAACAACAAAAAGTGAGAAATCAGAGGAAGGAAAAGCATATAATCAACGAGTATTTACTCCGGATACTCTTTGAAGAGTTTTTTTAAAGGCTTTTTTTTTTTTAAGAGGAATTTTAAGTTCACATCAAAACCTGTATTTTTTTTTTTAAACAATAGGTACATAAGATGCAAGAGGGGAGTATATAGGCAAGAATAAATCAAAGGAAGTAGAAAAATATGTAAGAATATGCCAGTACTAATAGCAAGTATTTATTAAGTCTCTGTTCCAGATGCTATCCAAAGTACTCTATATATGTCATTTAACTTTCACAATAACGTTATAGTAGCTACCATTACTTTCTTCATGTTACAGATGAAGAAACCAAGGGCAGAGGGGTGAAGTACCTTATAGCCCCCAAGTTAGTAAGGGGAGGAGACATATTTGAATGAACACAGCATGAGAGGTATTGCTTGGATTTCCCTTCAAGAAAGTTTGCCGTTTGGCTACAAGAAACACAGTTGGCTGACAGTATCTAACTACGATGTCTAAATTTTTGAACCAAAGCTACACTCCTCCCAGGTCTCCCCCAGCCAGTGATGAGTGTAGCAAAAATGTTAGAGTCTGGTGTTCCTGCCTATTGCGAGTCTCCTCTACCGGGTAATTTTGCTCCGAAACTCCTTTGGCCAGATGAAAATGTGACAGATCTCTACCTTAGTCTAAGATTCTTGCTTCTCTTTTCACAGAAGACAGTTCTGGATTGCAGTCTGAAGGCTTTTCCTGCCCCCCTCACCCCCAAGTTAAACTCCTGCACTCCTAACTCCAGCTCATGGTCTGCTTCCCAGAGACACAACTCATATACAATCACTCTTAATCACTCTGTGATGATGACCCCCTAAAAAAACAGTGTAAATTGAACTTGTGACTTAATAAAATTAACAATTTGTTATGTAAAGTACATGCCAAACACTATGCTAAATATTTTATATTTACATTGCACGTTCTTTAAGTCCTTATCATAAATCTTGAGTGATTATACTTTTTCAGAATTACAGATGAAAAAAGCTTCTAAAAGTTAAGAAACTTGCCCATACTAATAAGCGAAACAAAATTAGGATTCACATCCCTGTCTTCTTGAATCCATTAAGTCATCGTATTTCAAAAGAAGAAAATCCATACTCTTCTAAAGTTTTACTTGAAGAGAGATGAGAAGAATAGACATACTGCTTAGTGAAAATTTATTATTACAAATGAAAGAAGGAAGAATATCCAAATATTCTTTGAATTCCATCTTTTCTAGCAAAGAAAATGACCTTTGAGCTAAAAAAAGAACAATACCAAAAAAAGCTATTGCTGCTTGAGGTAATATGTAAATGGTCTGAGGCACTCCCTAGTTTCTTTAAATTAACCCAAGTCTCAAAACTGTGAAGATTTATATTCTAGGGAGCTGTAGAAATGTACAAATATGACCTCAGACTCATTTCCAGAAGTATTTTAATTATTCAGGAAGGGAAAAATGCAAGACAACCAGAAAGGAGCAAATGTCTCCATTTTCAAAAAGAGGAAATATGTGACTACATTAGATATTGACCTCTGGATGAAAAAAAACATGGAACGACTATCAATTAGACGTAATTTTTATTTTTTAAAAAGATTTTATTGATTTATTTGAGAGAGAGAGTAAGAGAGAGAGCATGAGAAATGGGCATAGGGAAGAGAAGCAACCTCCCCACTTAGCAGGGAACCCGACGCAGGGCTCAATCCCAGGACCTCAGGATCATGACCTGAGCCAAAGGCAGATGCTTAACTGACTGACACACCCAGGCATTCTTGTATATATTTTTTAATTTATATAAAGTCCAAGTAAAAAGATCAAGAAAAATACATGACAGCATATAGAAACTATAAATACCCTACAACACATGTATACATACACAGATACATTAAGAGAGAAATTTGGTTTTCCTCCCAAACTGTTTTATAATTTTCCAAAATCTACACAGTGAATGGTGGCTTAGAGTCATCAGTCTGGGTATTAGCAAGAATTCACACAGGCAGGGCCTCTTTTTACCATTTTGTGTTGCTTCCTTGATTTGTCACGAGGAGGTTGACTGTTCAGGCTACTGTAACAAGATACCACAGACTGGGTAGCCTATAAACAACAGAAACTTATTTCTCACAGTTTTGGAGGATGGAAGTTTGAGATCAAGACGTCAGCATGGTCATATTTTGATAAAGGTTCTCTTTCTGGTTCACAGCCAGCGCCTTCTCTGTGTCCTTATATAGCAAAAGGGGCTAGGGAGCTTTTTTTTTTTAAGTTCTTATTTAAATTCCAATTAGTTAACATACAGTATAATATTAGTTTCAGGTGTCAGGTGTACAATGTGGTTCAACACTTCCATACAACACTCAGTGCTCATCACAGCTAGTGCACTCCTTAATCCCCACCACCTACTTTCCCATCCCCCACCTCCCCTCTTTAATTGCATTCAAGAGGGCTCTACCCGCATGACTTAAGAACCTCCCAAAGGTCCCACCTCTTAATACCATCATGTTTGGGGGCTGGGATTTCAACATATGAATTTTGGGGCGACACAAACATTCAGACCATAACAAGGGTCCTCAGGAGACTGGCAGAGGGCTTCCATTGTCTCAAACTCAAAATCCAGAGACCCACTGATCTCCAATCATATGGAGCGCAAAGACGCTAGTAAAATTATATGTTTGTTGAATTGCCAGGTTTTTAAAAATGATTAGGTGAGTGAGATTTTTCTTTTATTGTTTTTATTTTATTTTTTAAGATTTTGTTTATTTATTTGAGAGAGAGAATGAGATAGAGACAGCATGAGAACGGGGAGGGTCAGAGGGAGAAGCAGACTCCCTGCCGAGCAGGGAGCCCCATGTGGGACTCGATCCCGGGACTCCAGGATCATGACCTGAGCCGAAGGCAGTGGTTTAACCAACTGAGCCACCCAGTCGCCCCTTTCTTTTATTGTTTTTAAAAAATATAAGAGTCTCTAAGAAAATAAGCCTCAAGATTTCTGGATTTAAATTCTGGCCTCTTTCTCTAACCAGAACTGTGACAAGTCACTTCATTTTTCTGGGTCTAAAATTTTCTTATATTAAAATAAATATATTTCTAAGGTTACCTGGAGCTAGAAATTTCTCTGTATGTGTTAAGAGGTCACTACAGTGAGTAGAGATACCTCTGAGCAGAAGTACACCTTTTACTTCATTTATTTTTTAAGTATTTGTCATTTGCACATGGCAAGAAAGCTTAATAAAAATCAGATTACCCAAGGAATTATCATTACTGCTTTTCACTAAGTTGAATAAAGAAATAAGAGGTTAATAAAATATTTTAACTCCAGAAAAAGAAAAAGCCATTTCAAATGCAGATGTTCATAGTGGGCACTTATTATACATCATGTGATTTTTTCAACTTTAAAGTTTGCCTAGAATTTATGAGAAAGGTAGTACTACTATATTACAGTGGGTAAAAGATGAACTTTTCAATATAGGAGCTGGGACCAACTGGGTATCTGTAAGAAAAATGTGTCTGGACAACTTATCACAGAAAAATAATCAGTTCAAAAATGCATATCTAAAAGTTAAAGGTAAAATAATAAAGTTTTTTTTTAAAGAAATCTTTATTAACTTGGATTATGTCAAGATTTCTTAAATGGGACCCCAAGGTAGGATTCACAAAAGAAAAACTCAATAAACTGTATTAGATTAAAATTAAGAATTTCTGTTATCAAAAAACACCTTTAGTAGAGGGATAAAACAATCTGCAAATAAAAAAACATTCTCACAAAACATATATTCAACAAAAGATTATATAAAGAATCCCTGTCAATAAGAAAAAAGAGACAATTCAATAGAAAAATTGGGGGCACCTGGGTGGCTCAGTAAGTTAAGCATCTGCCTTTGGCTCAGGTCATGATCCCAGGGTCCTAGGATAGAGTTCCGTGTCAGGCTCTCTGCTTCTCATTCTCCCCCTGCCCCTGCCTCCTGCTTATGCTCTCTCTCTCTCTAATAAATAAGTAAATCTTAAAAAAACTAGAAAAATTGGTAAAAGACATTAACACTTACTAAAAGAGCATATCCAAAAGGTTAATACATATGCTAAAAGACGCTCAACTTTGTTAATTACTAGGGGCTTGATAATTAAACCCTAATAAAAACCCATTGCATACCCATCAGAGGGCTAGGTAATGGCAAAAATATAAAATAACCAGAACCCCAACACACAAATGGTGGTAGTGTCAACTAGTAAAACACTTTGGAGAACTATATGCTCATACTACTAAAACTAATACTTATACTATGACTATATTTATAACTATGACGATATAACTATATAAAATTATATAACACATGCACACAGACACTATGATCTAGTAATTATACCTCTAAGAATATATTTAACAGAAATAAGCAAATATATTACCCCCAAACATCTATGCTAATTGTCATAGCAAAAATATTTATATGCTCCAAATTGAAAACTACTCAAATGAATCTTAATAGAATAGATAAATTGTATAAACACCATATAGCACTGAGAATGAATAAATTACAACCACATACAACAATATGAATGAAGATTACAAAAATAATGTTGAAAGAAGCCAGACACCGAAGACTATATACTTAGGACCCTATTTATATAAAGTACATAAACAGTAAAAAGTGGGCTGCTGTTAGCACATATAACACTGTTGTGCAAACAGCCAAAAGGCACTCTTTCTCCAGGCTGATGAAGAGCATATGGCTTAGTTGATGGAAAGGGATGAATTTCAGGTCCTGCCAGTGCTCTTCACTGGCCATCTTTATGCAGGGCGCAACAGTATGTAAAGGTTCTGCAGCTTCCTCCTACTCATAAGAAAATACTCTGTGAGAAGAAATACTGCTTTCTTTGCCCTATAGATACCACTGATCTTTCCTCTTTTCTTCTACTCCTTCCATACTACCTTCTTAAAACCAAGAGATGGGGCACCTGGGTGGCTCAGTTGATTAAGCGGCTGCGTTCGGCTCAGGTCGAGCCCCGCATCGGGCTCCCTGCTCGGCGGGAAGCCTGCTTCTCCCTCTCCCACTCCCCTTGCTTGTGTTCCCTCTCTCGCTGTGTGTCTCTCTCTGTCAATTAAATAATTTTTTTTTTAAGATTTTATTTATTTATTTGACAGAGAGAGAGATAGCGAGAGCAGGAACACAAGCAGGGGGAGTGGAAGAGGGAGAAGCAGACTCCCCACTAAGCAGGGAGCCCGATGCGTGGCTCGATCCCAGGACCCTGGGATCATGACCTGAGCCGAACGCAGCCGCTTAATCAACTGAGCCACCCAGGTGCCCCTATTAAATAAAATCTTAAAAAAAAAAAAAAAAGCAACCCTAAGAGATACTTCATATTTACAGATAAAATGGTCAACAACAATCAATGAGAACTTTTGATGGCAAAGTACAACTGGACAGCTGTCATCCCCAAAAGCAGGATTCTAGAGTGGAGGAGGGGAAAGTAATTCATGAGAACCCTGAATCTTAGGAGCCAAAGAGCAGATGACCATAAAGAGAGGATGAGGCAAACAGGTGAATACCTGTATGTAGAGGAAAAGAGCAAAGTAATGAATGCGATAAAAATAAGCTGATAAGATTGGAGGATAGACAACAATAGGATAGATATTGTAATTGATTTTATTGTTTACTACAGGTGTTCCCTGCCCTGTAAGAAGATGATATATTTTTACCCAATTCAACATGGCTTGCAATGCCTCCCTGAAGGTGGAGTATGTTTCTCAGTTTTTAAATCCGGTCATGGATTGCTTGGACCAAGAAAATGTGGTGGAAATAATAGTATGTCATGTCTAAGAAGAATTCCTTGAAAACATTCCATGTTCCTAACATCTCCCTTACCATTCCCTCTGCCACCAGGGTGCAAACTCCAAAAAGGAGCTGCTCTATTAGCCTTGATCAAAGGATAAAAAAATATGTGAAGGGTAACATAAGTGACATATCATAAGCAAGATATAAATACTTGTTGTGCAAATTACTGTGGTTAGGGTCAAACAAAAATAAACATTACTTTAGAAAGAAGATCCAGAGTGACTACAACAGGAAAAATAGACAAGGATATAATAGGACATTTCTTCAAGAGAGAACTGGACATACATGTAAGTTTAAAGGATTCATTCTTTTCTAGATAAAAATCGATTAGTGGAAATACTCTCTACTCAATACTTGAGGAAATTTTTTTAAATGCATTTATAAAAGAAAACAATTTACATACATCCAGGTAGAAAAACATACAGCTTACTTAAATGAATACAAACAGAATTGATATTAACTTCTCTTTTACAAAACTATGTGCAAGAAAAGCACAATCCGTGGACTATTGAAGAAATTAAGTAGTGACGATATTATACATGGTTAAGTTGTTGTTTGTAAGTGAGGCCACAGAAAGGCGTTCTAAGATGGGTATACATTCAGAAAATATATTAATGGCATTTCTCAAGCTTTTTTATTGCAAGAGTCAAAAACATTACATAAATTAGAAATAATGACATTTATTGGTTCTCAGAGTTCTATTGATAAATCCAACTGCAGAAAGGGCAAGGACACATTGCGACTCAGAAACAAGAATCTGGGAACAGAACCCTACCAGGGTTCTCATTTCTCCCTGCCTCTTTCCATATGTCACCTTGTTTCCCATGTGAAAGAAGTTGTATGTCACAGCTTAGAAAGCCCGGTAAAAACTCCCAAAACCAGTGAGGACAACAACAGCAGCAACAACAAAAAAAGAGAATGAGGGAGGTAATTTGTTTTAAATCTTGTTATAAAACATAATTTTAAAGTTAAAATTTTCAGAGGAGAAGCTCTTCAATAGTAAAATAATGTAATAATATCTGGATTAAAAATTCCAAATCAAGTCCTTAGAGGTAGGAACATGGATTAGAGAAAGGAACTGAAGTAAAAGTTTATTAAAGTCTTTGAATAAATAGGACAAAGCACAGGACAGAGACAGGAAAAGAAATAATCCATAGAGAATAAGTTTGAATAATTTTACTTTTTATTTTATTACTAAATTATAAATAGTGAAAATATTTTAAGCATTTTCTTCATGAAAGAGAACAGTAACCTAAGCTAAACTGTTAAGAAATTAAGACTTAGTAAGATAAAATCAGGAATAAGAGAGGAAAAAATAAATATTATAATTTATAAATAAATCCAAGAGGTAACTTTTTTAAAAGGTGATGTGGACAAACCTCTAGGAAAATAGAGAAATAAAAAACACAATGCATTAAATATGAAAAAAAGATAAATTAAGAGAAAAACATGTTTGATATTCAGTAAATATTTGAATTTTTCTAAGAAATAGTTTTTGAGGAAAATATAAATTATGGAGACATATTCAAACAGATGTGAAGAACCCCAAAAAGACCAATAGTGATAGAAGAAATGAAAAAAGGAATTGTCAAAAACCAACACAAAGTTAATCATATATGCTTCTAGAATACACAAAAGGTGGAGTTCATTTTTATGTAGACAGTACGATCAAATTGAAACCTAAAGAAAATATATCCTTATAGTCCTCAAAATAAATTCTAGGACTATAGATATAAATCTACATAGTAAAAATTAAGAAAACACAAGAGAACAAATGAATACTCAAAGGTGAAATGGACTTTGTAAAGGTGACCTAAATGGATGAAAATAAGAGAAAGTAATACCTAATTTTACTATATAAACATGAAAAAAAGCAAGATTACAAAGTAAGTAACCGACCAGGAAATGCTTTGCCAAGTATTATTATGGAAAAAAAAAAAAACACATTGTTTTCTTAGAATCTAAATTATCCTGGCAGATTTATCAAAAAAACATGAATTTAAAATGAAAATTTACATTGTGATATGAATGGTTAATTCACAACAGAGAAATTTTAAATAACCAATGAAAAGTTGTAGGTACATTCGACCTTGCTAGTATTCAAAGAAATGCAAATTGAAGCTACATTGAAATACCATGTTTTCATTTATAAAAATTGGTGAAAGATCTAATAACTTGGGTGTGAGAAAGCCCTTTTAATAGACTTTCTCACACATTGTTATATAGAATATATATTGGTACAGTTTTTCTAGAAGGAATTTGGTAATATGTGTAGAAAGCCACAAAACCTGCAAAATATTTATCCTAGCAATAACATTTTAGAAATTTATCCTAAGGCTATAATCTGAGATGGGCATTAAAATTTATGTATGAGTGTTTCTACAAAAATATTGTTTCAAATAATGATGAAAATTGGAATAAATTAAAATGTCCATTAATAAGAGTGTGGTTAAATTAGGAGACAACACATGATAGAATATGATTTAACCTAGTATTGATAATAAAAATATTCATGTGAAAAGATATTTTTAAATTTTCAAATGTTTCTACCATTTTTTTAAAGATTCATTTTATTTATGACGGGGGGGTTGTGAGTGGGGTGAGGGGCAGAGGGAGAGAATCTTCAAGCAGATGCCCTGCTGTGCACAGAGCCCCACGCAGGGCTCAATCCCCCGACCCATGAGATCATGACCTGAACCAAAACCAAGAGTCCGACACTCAACCAACTGAGCCACCCAGGCACCCCTCTACTACCATTTTTAAATAAAAAATTGAAAATGTGTTTACAGCAAACTATAACCATTGTTAACATTGGATGTGTAACCTGACTTTTCTATGCATATTTATGTAATTAGAAGATAATAGCTATTTCAAAAAGACTATTTTAAGGATTGGCTTTAAAAATTATATTCATGTATATAAAAATGTAGCTTAGATGATACACATCGACATGGATTCACAGCTGTTTAAACAATTGCATTTAAGAAGTGTTGAATAAAATCTCTGTGTCATCCTAATGGATTCAAATCCTTGTCCTTTTCCTCGGTAACAATTTTATCACTGTCTTAGAACAAGTTAATGGAGGTGTGACAGATGAGACAAAAGTGTAGAGTGCAGAATGTAAGGAAACCAGTAGCAATAAGGGCTATGTAAATGTGAAAGGTGTGTGCCCTTTCTGAATGTATTCTAACTCAGTTTTTGCTCTTCTCTATGCTCTGCAAGCCAAACCAAACTATCTCCAGGACCAGCAAGGCTAAAGAACAAGTTTGTGACCATGATGGGGTAATACTTCAGCTCAATCCATCATGCATCGATGTTGATCTGTAGTTGATCTGTTCTATGCATTTCACAGATATTAATACATTTCATCCCTATACCGGGGAATAGAAAGCAGGTAGTATATCCATTTTACAGAAGAGATACCTGAGACATGGGAAGATTAATTTGTCTAAGGTCATACAGACAGTAAGTGATGAAGCAGAAACTGGAAACCAGAGCTGGCCCCGGAGCTGGGCTCTTACCTATCACACTACCAACAGTTTTTGAGGTCCTGCTTCAAGCCCTATGCAACATACTTTTGACACAAGTGAGTGAAAAAGCCTCTTAGCAAACACATCATGTGATGATTGGCAAATATAACCCAATGTGGAATGTGTTCTAGTGGAAGAGCAAGAAGTACATTTGTAGCAGGGAGGCTGAAACCCGTTCTGCCTCCCAGAGGCTAGTTTGTCATGTGTGGTTCTTTCCTCTAAACAATGACTCCTCCTCCAGCCACTCAGCCCCTTACACCCATGGACTTCCTTTAGGCTCACTTACCAGTGTACAGACACTGCCAGGTATGCATGAATCCCAGCAATAATCATAGGTCGGGCTCTAAAAAAGGGTAGAAGTAGTAGGGGGCAGTGTCCTCACTACATATGTACATTTATATAGCATTTTCCATAACCAGGTGGTAAATTTTTAAGGTCTTGGATAAGGTTAGATACATCTTCTCAACATTCTTTATAATTTTTCATCTAGTTGTCCTTGAAATCCAGTGGGGTATTGTGGAAAGAGCGGTGGTTCTGTGATCACCTGGGTCTGAGCAGAAATCTCAGCTTGGTCAGGGACAAGGCAAAGGATCGTGCAGAAGAAATTTAACTTCCTTAACACCGTGTTAAGTGAGAATAATGAAAACTACTATAAGGCAGTAGGTATTAGAATGAAACCTACTTTTCTTCCACCTTTGAAATAAATTAATGAACTCATATATTCACAGCTCAGAGTGAAAGCAAACCTAATAAAAAGTATTAAAAAAATCTTGCAAGTATTCTTTATATGCATGAAATTAAAGCCCAAGATACATAAAAGATACAAAAAAGAAAAATATTATATTAGATTCCATTTTCTTGGCTAAAGGGAGGACCAAATTGTGTTTTATTCAACCCCCAAGACTAAGAAAGCAACAGAGTTCCCAACTTAAAACCAAATTAACAGCCTGTGGTTTCTGGAATAAATTACCCCAAAAGGACAGGAGATATCCCAGACCAGGAACCCAGAGGGGTGCTCGGACTTTATGCACTATAAAGTTAGATCTATGCAAATACATGGTCATTTGTGAGAAAGAAGCTTCCAGAAACTCCTGTCCCAGGAATCCTAGGAGCACAGAGTGGGAAACTGAGGCACTAGCTAAGTCTAATAGCCATATTTTACCGAGTTGTTTTAGTCGCATAAAACTCCACATTATTTCTAAGAGCAGATACCAGTACTAGGCTGGCCCATTACCCAATTTGGGTAATTGCATTCTGTCGTATTTCAGATCTTTTAATTAGCCATAATTTATATTCTTCCCAGTTTAGAATCAAAACTGCCTTGTATTGCAGTTGTGGGGTCACACAGAAACAGCAGCTAAATTAACAAACAACCAGTAAATTGTTGCTATTTTTCATTTCTCTTTTGCTTTACATTTCTATGGACTGCTAAAGGTCAGGGATTACTAGTTACATTTTATAAGACCACTGAAGTTTCACCGAAACCTAATATTAACATCTATGATTAGATTAGAAATTAAAAAAATAAATTCCCATTTGGGGATATACCTATATCTTAGGACAGAGATAAATAAAATAATGAATCTTTTCCAAAAGAAAAAAATCACCTCAGTATAAATAAGGAGTATAGTGTGCTCACTTTTCTTTTCTTTTTTTCCAATATTTATTAGATTTCCGCTTGTACCAAGTACTGTTCCAGGTGTTGAGTCCAGGGATGAACAAGAGATGGCATTTCTCAGATCTTTAAAATTCACTAGTCCTTGTTTAACTCATTTAATATTTGCAAGAGTTTTATGAGGTAAATACTAATGTAACCCCTATTTTATAGGTAAGAAACTGAGGCAAAATATGTTTTAATAACTTTCCAGAGATATGAACAGTTACAACCACACCTTCAAGGTTTGGCCACTGATACCAACAACTGTGCCCTCCACCACGGTGACCATCACTCTCACGGACAGAACAGTCCTGGGCTTTAATATTACATAGAGGAAGGTGGACAGTAAACAAATAGACAAACAAGCAAGAGACCTCTCTGCAAGTGATTACATACAGCTGCTGTGATGAGAATTAAAATATGCTAGCTGAATAAAAAATAATGAGGTAGTTGCTTTAGGCTGGGTGATAAAGAAACTTTTCTGTTTAAGCTGAGAGATCTGGAACACAAGGAGCCAGTTAAGCAAACATGAGGGGAACGATGTTCAAAGCAGACAGAAGAGCTGATGCCAGGACCATGAGGTGGAATAGACGTGGCACGTTTGAGAAATCAGAATAAGCCCAGAATGGCTGAAGCACAAAGGCTAGAGGGGAAGAGGCTGAATTTTGATTGGAAGCAGGCACAGGATTATGAAGGACTTGAACAGTTTAAGGTGTTTAGCTTTTATGTGTAATGTGGAACTTTGGAGGATTTTGAAAAGGTAAACAGCACATTCTGTTATAACCCTGGGTGATGGACATTAAGCAGGGCACTTGATACAATGAGCACTGGGTGTTATATGCAACTGATGAATCACTGACTTCTACCTCTGAAACCAATAATACACTATATGCTAATTAATTGAATTTATATTAAAAATAAAATAAAATAAACTGGGAGTAGTAGCTAAACTTCCTGACTTTTTTTAAAAAAAGAAAAATAATTTTAAAGGGAAAATCTATTTAAGGGGTGGGCAAGAGTGGAAGGAAAGAGAATTTGATGCCTCACATAAGAGATGACTTTTATTTGGACTAGGGTGCATTTAGAGATTATGAAAAAGAATAAGAAAAATTTAGAATATGTTTTTGTTGACTTTGCTGATGAACATCTGAGGGGAAGCAGGTGAGGAAAAAGAATCAAGTAAAAGCCAGAAATAGTCATTATTTAGGAAAACCTAAGTCTATTCTATCAAAGGGTTTCTATAGTTTCTTCTGAAAA
This sequence comes from Phoca vitulina, assembly GCF_004348235.1. Classification (NCBI taxonomy): domain Eukaryota; kingdom Metazoa; phylum Chordata; class Mammalia; order Carnivora; family Phocidae; genus Phoca; species Phoca vitulina. Next base: position 63,335,678 of record NW_022589712.1, on the reverse strand, counting down.
TTCATATTTAGACCAAAACAAGGATTAAATGTGATATAAATTTTACTTTTTAGGGGCAGTGGGGTAGGATGGGTGAAATAGATGAAGGGGATTGAGAGTACACTCGCCATGATGAGCACTAAATAATGTATAGAATTGTTGGATCATTATATTGTCCACCTGAAACTAATATAATACTGTATATTAATTATACTTCAATAAAAATATAAATTTTACTTTTTTAACTTCATTATCTGTGTCAACAGACCTTTATGTTTAATTCTTCATATTTTAAGAAATGACTTAAGGCACATATGAGCACTCTCAACCTTGTTTAATTTATTTATTAATTTGCATAACATATTTATGATTTGACAAGACTGCCTAGAAATCTACTCATTTGAAATCATTACCTAATATCACAGAAATAGCTACGCAGAAGGGTGTCTTGAACATATTTTTGGTGAACAACACACAAGACGACACTATTTTTAGCCACTGAATAGAACACTGAATTATCATGCTGAGCTCATATCTCCATAAACAGAAGACAGTATATTTGCTTTCTAAATTAAGGTGTGAGAGAATACATCATGGTCCTTAGGTTGTGTGAATTGTGTGAATAAAAGATGTCTAAAATAATTTAAATTGGATGTATTTGGCAGAAAATTGTTTAAAGATTTTGGAAAAATTGAAAGTATTTGCCATAGGTATTAATGGGATCTGAGATAATGGTAATACATTTTGATCACTAAAACTTGAATTTTACAAAGATTCTAAATAAAAAATTCTAATATGCAATGGGTCTGCATATGTTTGGGCTGGTGCTTTGACAGATTATCTCCTGAGGCCCTTTTCCAGAACTGTTTTGCAGTTTAAAAAAAAATACCCTGATCTCAGATGGTTTTGGTTAATTTTGGGTGGTCAAGAGGTCAGAGGGAAGAAGACATGGGTGTACAATGGTAGAACATTTATAGTAAGAGATTGCTATAGATGATCTATGATAAACTTCACATGCTATAGCCCCCAGTCTCTCCTGGGCTCCAAACTTACTAGAAGAGTGTTTCCACCTGGACATCCAGCAGGCTGACCCAACCTGGCTAAAAATTACAATAATTTAGTTTCTGCATTCCCTACTCCCATTAATAAAATTATCATTTACCCAGTTCTTCAAGCTCTTGTGTTTAGAGCCTTCTGTAGCAATTTCATTACCCTTATGGGCAATCTGTCACTAAGTCTGATTAATTTTACCTTTCAAATATCTGTCCAGTTTATCCCTTCTGCTCCTTTACTATCATTGCTGCCTTAATGCCTTTCTTTCTTCATCTCTTAGCTGGACTGTTGCAGAGTTCCCCGACTCCTCTCCACTCGTCCCCACCCCAACTCAGCATCCACACTGGTACCAGTTAGTTTTCAAAAACACAAACTTGATTACCATTTATAAAATACTTATCTTTCTCCTCATCACCGTTGAATTAAATCCACACAACTGAAGACGTGGTAAACACCTCTTCACAAAGTGGCTTTACTTAATTTTACCATCATCTTCCATCTTCCGGTATTTCCCAACAGAACTTAGCTGTCTTCCAAAGAACTGAGTTACACTGTACCTCTCACTGAGCCTCCTGAGCTTTTTGATACCTTGATTCAGCTTGCTTCAATAACTCTGCTCTCTTTTCATTTGTGTATATTTATCACGAAACTGGATTTTTACTTGTTTCCTATAAGGAATCTTATCTTTAAAAGCCTCAAAAGTATAAGCAGAGTATGAGCACAATCCCGAGTGGGAAGCCAACAACAATCCCAGCTCCTCCAAATGTCCCTCTTCCAGGATTTTTGCTTGTTTTGTTTCTTGTCAATTCCGGCCTAACATTTCTCAGATTCCTAGCTGAACTTAGCTACTAGCAGCACCATGAACTCTGATTTCTCCATATTCTTTTATAACAGGTTCAATTTTTTGAAGGAATTTCACTAGGACATTAGGACTGTAACTTCCGATTCAGTAAGTCTGGGTTTGAAGACTTGCATGTGTGTTTCATTTGCTACTAGACTTGAGAATAAAAGCACAAATGCATAAAAATTTAGGCATAAAATCTGGACATCTTGCTTTGCTGTCACCAAATCCCAGTCATAAATGCTATTGCTGGATCAAAGCCCCTTTCTACTCCTTTGGGGTCTCCTTGCTCCAAGTTTTGTTTAGAAAATCTCATCCCTAAAACATACCTCTTTCACTACCCCAAATCCTTCCTTGCCCTCCCCCCCACCCCCAGCAACAAGTTTGGACCAGGAGTCTTCTGGTGAGGAATGACTACTAAATGAATGTTCACATTCTCCTACATGAGCACACCAGACACTACAGACAGTCTGGTATTTTCTTCTTCTGCCTGATGAGGGACAAAGATTATTTCTTAATTTTTTCAATGAAATTTGGTTCCCAGAATATATGATAAATTCTAAGGATGCTGCTATGTCTAAATAATGGGACAGATGCAGATAGATGACAGACTGTTATTCAGTATAATAGCCTAAAATATGCAGAATGAAAGCTTTTAATTTTGATTGTAATTACTTGCTCTGGTTGTATAATTGCTTGTCATCTAAGTTTTTTGTCCTAATAATAATAGGGATTTTTTTTCTTCTCTGCAATTTCTCACTCAAGGGAGAATAAAATCTGACAAACATATTGCAAACAATATATTAAAAATTATGCGGATATGGAATCATGATATATGTATAAAATTCCTTTTAAAATGATGTGATGATAATATTATCATTCAGTCTAGTCCTTTATTGTTCTCATGAAGAATCAAATCTAGGAGATTAAATGACTCTTTAAAGGTTATATAAATATCTGATCTCTTGGTTCCTAGGAATCTTGACACTGAGTCTAGTGTCTCTTTCATCTATCACACTGCTTCAATACTCTTTAAAGACTTAGTAAAATCCTTTTATATTGACATGGCTAGTTACTTCTTCAGCAATCATCTACAAAACCCCTTGTCACTGAATCTACCTGGAGTACAGAGAGGTTCAACTGAACAGGCATAGTGAGAATGGCCTAGAACAGATCTCATCCTCTAAATCTGGCTTGCCTTTGTGACTATCAGTTCTCCTCAGGTTTTGATGTGTATTGTCATATAAAAGTTAAGAAAGAAAGACTTGAGATGTTATTAATAACATAGTGCTATAGATAAAACAAGATTTGTTCCTTTTTAATTTTTCCTAAAGAATGCCATGTTCCTAGATATAGGGCCAGGTCCTGGCAGGGGGGCTACTAATGCCACCCCATGCTTCTTCCAGATGTGATGACTCTTCTGCAGAAGTCTGAATTGTCCTAGTAGTCTGGAGTGTGTTGTCCATGGTGCTGAGGAACTGGTGCTAAATATAGCTCTGCTATAAAATCCTCTCCCCAAGTGCTTAGATGGGGCAGCATCTAACTTTGTGTTGCAGGGTCCTGGAGAAAGCTATGAAAGACATGCAACCATTTAAAAAATGTAACAGCTCGGGGCGCCTGGGTGGCTCAGTCGTTAAACGTCTGCCTTCGGCTCAGGTCATGATCCCAGGGTCCTGGGATCGAGCCCCGCATCGGGCTCTCTGCTCAGCAGGAGGCCTGCTTCTCCCTCTCCCACTCCCCCTGCTTTGTGTTCCCTCTCTCGCTGTCAAAAAAAAAAAAAAAAGTAACAGCTCAAAAAGGTAGCTTTGAGAAAATCTTATTTATAACCACAACTGAAGTTAAAATGAAAATTTCACATCAGTAGGAGAAACAGATTTAAATTTATTTGTAACTATTCTGCTTTTCCTAAAAGTAATACTCCTTATATGCTTTAAAAATTAGAGCAAGAGGGGCATCTGGGTGCTCAGTTGGTTAAACGTCTGCCTTCAGCTCAGGTCATGATCCCAGGGTCCTGGGATCAAGCCCCACATCAGGCTCCCTGTTCAGTGGGGAGTCTGCTTCTCCCTCTCCCTCTTCCCCTTCCCCCCTGCTCCTGCTCTCTCTCTTTCTCCCTCTCTCTCAAATAAATATATAAAATCTTTTTTAAAAAGTAGAGCAAGAGCTTTGGTTGCTGTGCTCCTAGTTATATTTCCTTCCAAAAATTTAAAGTAGTTTAGTGTGATATAGAATAACTGTCAACCAAAAGAATAAAGTTATCCAGAGAAAATTAGGCACAATTCACCCTGTGGATATAGGAAAACTAGATAGGTGTTACAATTCAGCTTTAAGCTGAGGTCTATGTGAAATGACAAAGCAGGAGCACTGGTGGACAAAGAAAGCTAGAAGTACCTCTTAACTGTGTAAGTTACTGCATATTTAGAAGACAGCCTCCATCTGCAGCCCCTCCATGTACAAATATCTCTTCATTCAACTGCTATACACTTGAAAATGGATATGCATAGGATATATGCACCTAATTATTCCAAATGTCTTTGGTTACTTTGCTGTTCATTTTTCTGGAGTAGGTACACTGTATTCTAATTGGAGATATTCTCTATGATGCACATAGAATCAAGATTGCAAACTACAGTTGCATCCATGGCCCCTCTCAGAGTGGCAGTGCACAATTTTTATTGGCATCCAAGCCTACTGACCTTGGTCTCTGCTAGTTCTATGTGAGGTCTCCCAAGAATTCCCTGAAATGTGAAGTTATGTGCCTAGAGGAAATTAGAGTCTCCATCTCATATATTTTATTTACAATTACTTCCCACCTCACTCAAAGTAGAAGGCTGTCCTAATATGAATTCCTAAGAGCTAGTTCTAAGATGCGCTTTGGAGTACCCCAACCATTCTAATATCACAATCATTGTACCTAATCTCTCTGAGTTTCAAACTGTCTAGAGCATGAAGGAAGACAACTGAGAGTGGTAGGGTCACAAAAGCAATAACAATGATAAATGTCACTGCAAGCTAGGTGCTCAAAGGCACTGTCTGTGCTACTTGTTAAGAACTGATGTCTCTGTAAACACTTTTCTCTACACTTTTCTCCACTGCCTCATGTTTTGGGCATTGTTGATACTTTCTAGGAAGTGGGTCCATTTTTATAAATATTTACTGTAGTCACTGTTGAAGACATTACTTTTCTCATCATTCACATTGTTTTTGTTATTTCCCTGTTGCTGAGCATTTTTCCATTAGAGTTACAAACACTTTGTTAGGCACCAGTGACCCCATCATTACTAAATCCAAAAGACAATTCTAATTCTTATTTAAATTCCTTTCTTCCGAAAGCACACTCTCACTGTGGCTTTATGAAACCACACTATTCTTTTCTTCCACCACTTCATATATATGACCCTTAAATGATAGTTTCCCTCAGCTTTCTATACCAGGTTCTCTTCTCTTTCCGTTCTACATTGCCTATGTCGTTTTGTCTGTTCTCAAGTCCCGTGATGACCTATTCCAACTACTTTCCAAAACTCAAGTCCCAAATGTCCAACTGTCTTTTCAACATTTCAGCCCTAGTGTCTTGCTGGTCCTGCAAATCAACATATCCAAAACTGAACCCATCACTGTACCCCCAACACACACACACACACGCACACACACACCTCTTTATTGTCATTTCAATGTTTACTCTCAAAGAATTAAGCTAACATCCATAGTTATCCACATCAAACCTCTGGCAGTCATCCTTCATGCCATCAACAAGACATTTTCCTCCCATACTCATTCACAGAAACTATTTCCTGCCCTTGGATGCTTCTAAATAGCTACTGGATGTTTTCACTTCTTTTTACCTTCAGTACCATGAACTCAGTGCAGCCACTGTCAGCTCTTTCCCGAATTGCTACAACAGCCTTGTTTTTACTGATACCCAGTACTACATTCCCCCACTGATTCTTCACAAAGAAGCCATAATAATTTTTTAAAACATTTTATTACATTGATTTTCTTAAACTCTTGAGTGTCTTTTCATTGCCATTAGGATGAAAACCAAACCTGCCAGATCTGACACCTCACTATTTCTCTGCCTTTCTCTCTCCTGTTACTTCCCTACCTCCCTTTGTTCTATGTTCCAATTATATTGACTTTTTAAAATTCATTGAATAGGCCATGTTCTCTCTTGACTTCTGATCTTTACTTGCTTTTTCTCCTACCTGGATATTCTAGTCTCTTCTCTTTATGTGGCTAACTTGTATTCATCAGTCAGCTCTCAGTTTAAAAGTCACTTTCTCTAAGAAACCATTATTGTAGCTCCCTCATTCCCTCTGCACAGATTGAGATACTTTGTTCTCCTTGCTCCTTGCATTTCCACCATATCACTTATGAGCATTTCTTTCTTCCTCTTTATCTCTAATGTCTAGCACAATACTTGTCACAGATGGACACTTAGTGTTTACTGGAGGGTGAACGAAAAGTACAAAGTGCATTTTTTTTCCATTGAGTTAATATGTATTCTTGTTCTGTCTACAATAACACAATGCTACCCTACATGCAAATTACACACTCATATATATGTTTAGTGTATCTGCAGAGAAACAGAGAGGGAAAAGAATTGAGGGTGAGGTCAGGAGAAATAGGGAACAGAGAGTGGTTTCAGGCCAGATACAGTTCTTCAAGGCTTCAAGTCAATTAAAACTGATAAAATTTAAAAAAAAAAAGGTAACTGGATTTTTTTTTATCATGAATAAGCTGTTTATTTTGAATTTCTAATTTTTGCCTTTCAGCATTTTGGGAATACTTATTTAAGAAGAATGAAAGAATTAAGAAGACCAGAACTCTGCAGATTTCAATTGAATTCTTGCTGAATAAAATAAAACTTTCATGTTTTCTTTTTATTTAGTTTCAGGAGAAAATAGATAAGCTATAAATGACATCTTGGGATACTCCAAACAAAATTATTTCTATCTGGGTTTAGAATTGAGAGTATGACCTTTTATAGGAATCAGAAAATGTATGCTGCTAATTATGATTTACTTAAAGATCAAGTAGGCTTTGTATTACCTTTACACATATCTGCCAGAAAGGCTCTGGACAGTTTGAGAAACATACATGGGGTTAGGAATTTTAACAACAAACCTGGAATTTTTTATAACAAAAATGAATAGTGTGTAAATAATCTAAAATTGTTTACAAATGAGTTACTGCACTTCTGTAGTAAATGCAAATGTATATACACTGAAATTTTTGTGCACTGATTGATATAATAAAAACAAAATACAACAATAGGCTAAACTATATTTTTGGTTCTACTAGTTTATGTTTCCCTAGCTGACAATAAGATGACCAGATTTTTTTTTTCCCAATCAGGAATCATATATATAAATGGTCATTTTAAAAAGACATGCCTGCCTGCCAGCCCCTCCCAACCTCCCTTCCCCCACTCCCCCACTCCCTCCTTCCCTCCCTCCCTCCCTGTGTGTGTGTGTGTGTGTGTGTGTGTGTGTGTGTGTGTGAAGTCAGTGAGAATCACATCTGGCTTGGTTTGGAGATCCTACTCAGAACTAAGCTGAATTAGCTTAGTTTATGGATCATGATACCATTTGTTTCATGTAATGATATCATTACAATAATATATAATAATACAATATAGTCAATATAATGATATTCAGAGCTCTGCTCCTTCTCAAGTCCTACCAAACAAGCTATGTTTACATGCATTTATGCATATTACACACTTTATATAAGGTATTTAGAAGATGAGAATTTACACAGAGCTCCAACTTTTTACCATTCTGCTCCCTTCTTTTCTGCCATTCCCCAAACCCTTGTTTTCCTCATGAAGAGAAGTTCCACCATCTTTTTGCTTGCTGTGTGCTAACTTATGTCTTTTGCCTTTCAGGGTCTTCTCTCCCTTTCCCCATAAGGAGCTTATCAAGCTATTTCATTAAACAAAAATTAGTCTCTCACTAAAAGCATTCTGTCCTCAGCTTTTTTTAAAAAAAGCAAAACCCAAAGAACTTTACCATGTTACAATAAAGTTGTGTCTTTTAAAAACTAATAAGCCTATTAGTTTATACTTCTACCATTTTCTAATAAAGTAATAAGGTTATGATGATTTATAATAATAAATTTGTGGGAAAGAAAGTAGTACCAGTGGTCTTTTAATGGTAATGGAAACATAATTAACCAATCCAAATTCCAAAATCTAAAATAAACTGATTATTTTTTTGCATTTTAGAATAATGGAACTATTATAAACAGTGGTTAGCAAAATTTTTAAGATTGTAAGTAAGTTAATAAATGAACATTTGGATGACCAAATTTGTGTGATTGGCATGCATATTATGCAAAAATTATAATAACTTAAGAGCAATTACTCTAAGTCATACTTCATTAACTATTTAAGTACCTATTTATGACTAAATACATAATAGTTTCCCTTTTATTACTATTAAAATGAATACTATTTTACCTTCTTAGAGTGGTAATTCAGAATTAACATCACTTTACTGAATAAATTAGGTAAGTTTGAAATGAAAGTGATGTATTGAACTCATCCTTTACAACAACTAGGGAAGAAAATCCATTGCTTTCTGGAATGAACACAGTAGAGATGATGGAAACAATATAAGACTAGAAAATTTGGTTCTGGCATTTTAATTGGGCAAGTATTGAACACAAAATCTGAATTCATTTCAATTCTGCCTTATTTGAAAAAGATTATTATACAAGTTCCTTTTTACTTTTTTTCTTTTCTTTTTTTTTTTTTTTTTTACTACCATCTCTTTCAGAGTAAAAGGGGAAATTAGAGGGCCGCCTGGGTGGCTCAGTCATTCAGCATCTGTCTTCGGCTCAGGTCATGATCCCAGGGTTCTGGGATTGAGCCCCACATCTAGCCCGCATCGAACCCGCATGGAGCCCTCATCGCTCCCTGCTCCGCAGGAAGCCTGTTTCTCTCTCTCCAACTCCCCCTGCTTGTGTTCCCTGTCTCGCTGTGTCTCTCTCTGTCAAATAAATAAATAAATAAAATCTTTAAAAAGGGGGGGATTAGAATAAAGAAAACTAACAAAAATCAAAATGAGGAGTCATTTGAGGAACAATTGGCAGCATAAAATGTTAGCTATTAACCTTTGAAACTTTTCTGTCCTAGTTATTGAGAGAGTCTTTTATATGAGAGATATGGTGAATCATCCATTCAATCAATAAATCTCCTTCATGGAAGTTGTGTTGTTGCCCAAGATTTGATAAGGCCAGCTAATGTCCCCTAGATCCTAAAAAGCTGTTAAGGTCTGCAAGATAATGCTATTCTTTAAGACTTCCTGGGATAAAGCAAAGAATATAAAATTACTACCATTAAATTGAATAAAAAGGCAAAGCTTACCAACCCTACTCTGTAATCTTGGAACTGGAGTTAGTTAAACCCCCACATTACTGCCCTTATGTGTTTTGAGTCTCAGTGTGAAGCTTGTGTTGGCAGAAATGATTGAATCTCACCTCTGAGTCACTTAGAATGGCCTGGAAGGATGGCAGATGCAACCAGAATGATCAGAAGTGTATTCTAAAATAAATTAATGAGACTGTTTGTATTATCCACTAAGTACCTAATGCAAGACCTTGGTCAATATTATTTAATGGAAAGAAAATTCACAGGCACCAATTTTGCTTTATGGAGTTATAAGAGGTATACCAAAGAACCAAAGATCACAGACCAGCTACTCAGAGACTTTTTCCCTTATTTCCATCATTCTGTTTTTTATGTCCAGTGGTGAAACTTACACACTGACTTTTTTTTTTGACGTTTAAGGACAAGAACAAGAAAAAATAAATGATGACAATATCAGAATCACTTTAAGGTTTTTTTTTTTTTTTTTTGAAGATTTCATTTATTTATTTGAGAGGGAGAGAGACAGAGACAGAGAGAGTGAGCATGAGCAGGGGGAGGGACAGAGGGAGCAGCAGACTCTCCATTGAGCAGGGAGCTCACTGTAGGCTCCATCCCAGGACCCCAGGATCATGACCTGAGCTGGAAGCTGATGCTTAACCGACTGAGCCACCCAGGCAACCCCCCTTACTTCAAGTTTTTGATTCAGTAAATATTCTTACATACGTACAAAACAATTGCATACAACTTGATTCCATGTGTTTAAACATATCTGTAGGTTATATTTCCTACCCATAAATTGAACCAATTTTCATTATTGGAAAGCCTAAGTTACAGAGAAATATTAATGTAAAAGAAAATCTACTTAAAAATATGTGTATTCTGTATTAACGGGAATACACAGATTTTCTTCCCTCATAATTCATGGTTATTTTGAGAGTTTCCTAGAAGAGCAACCAAGATTATTAAGGATTCATATTAGTTGAGTAGTAAAAACTTTTCTCTTTTTCTCTGTGACTGTTTTATAAGGAGAGGTTGATAAAAGAAAAAAAAGTGGATTGGTCATTCAGCTCCTCCCACATAAGTTAACTAAAGCAAAATTTGAAAGTTCTGGATTTCTACTTCATCTTTAGAAATACACACAAAATATTCAATTATATTTCTCAAAATTTCTTCCTACAGTCTGATGGCTTTCTAGTAATTTGGGTTTTAGAAAGAAACTCAGTTGGGCTGCAAATTAACTTTCTATAACTTACATACAAATAAAACCATAACTATTTCCTTCATTTTTCATTGGTTTCTCTGGTCTCTTTCATAAGAAACCACCCACTGGAAAGAAAAAAAATCAAATTTCCTATCCAGTTCAAAACCTGGACTGCTTATACTATTAAACCATCCTTCAGATAGCCTCTAAGGTAACTTCTCCACACCTTGGTTCTTAGCATAAGACAAGCATATGGTTGTAGGGAGGGCTGTGTGTATTGGCGGGCCTTATGCTAGCCCTGGACTGTGCACTAGCTGATACCTGCTTGCTATAGGGTGAATCCTATGTCTGTTTTGCCTTTAGGTATCCCTGGCTTTTAATGCTTAAGTCTGTGTCCATTAACCCTTTTTTCTACTCTCAGATCTACAAACAGCCCTAGTGGCAGTCCCTGATGAGCCTCACCTACCATGAACTAATCAGGGATCTGAGTGCAACTGTAAGAGATCTTAGTCAGAATGGTCTTCTCTTGTATGCTCCTTGTACTACCACAGGGATTCTAGCAAGCCTTTCACTTGCTCCTGGTTCTGTAATATGGGAAACAAAGGTTCCTCTGGGGAAATAAAACTCAACTGCTCCCTCTGCTGGACAGTGTGGCACCACCAAGGTTACTTTTTTTTTTCCCAAATGTTTAAAATTCTTTAATTTTATTTTATTATGTTAATCACCATACATTACATCATTAGTTTTTGATGTAGTGTTCCATGATTCATTGTTTGTGTATAACACCCAGTGCTCCATTCAATACGTGCCCTCTTTAATACCCATCACCAGGCTAACCCATCCCCCCACCTCCCTCCACTCTTTGATGAGTCTGTTGCCAGGTCATTGATTCTAGGCTCCTGAGAATCCCAAATGAGCAGTGCCCTAATATGTTCCATCCTAACATAAATGCCACTTTCTAGAAAAACATCTAGAAGAAGAAAGTCAGGACACCCATTTATAGTCATCTCCATTACCCCTGCTTCTAATCCATCCCTCCTCTGATTTCTCTGGGGTCAGAAAAAAAACTGGCTTTCCTGCTTGCTTTCTTTATTTGGACCTTCCTGGTGTAGCCCACACATCTGAGCTCTTGATATGCTAAAAAGAGACATAAAGAAGTTCGACAATCTTTCCTCATGACAATATCCTAGTTCTCAAGGTTATTGACTTCCTTCCAGATATTATTTTTAAATGTCAGAGGCTGAATCTTTTCCTTTGATTCCTTCTGTAACAAATCCGAATCCTCTTCAAGCAGGATAGAGTTGGGTAAAGAGGATGTGATACAAAGGAAAGTTTCAAAGGTTAAAAGGAAAAGCACATAAATAACCTTAGACCATCACACTCAGTACAGATTTTTTTCTTTTTATGCTTCTAAAAGCAGACCATGAATATAAAGTATATATGAAATTCAAAAGACAGTGTCTTAAAAGTAATAAATTCCAGAGTCAGAAAACATATAACACTGGAAAGCTTATGACATAAAAAATTAAACATTTATATAATAAAAATAGTGATTAAAAAATTAATTTATTAGAGAAAATACTCAATTATTGAAGCATTGAAACTAATAATTCTTAGAAGCTTATACAAATAAATAAGGAAAATATAGACATTCTATTCATAAATAAGCAGTGTGTTAAAGTAGAAATGCAAATGGCCAGGCAGCGTTAAAATAAATGTTCAGGAGATTTCTGATTTCTAGTTTTGCATGTAAAAAGTGTGGAAGTTGTCATTTTAATGATAAACAAAAAGCTGAATAGACTAAACAATCAACAACTTTTCTTGAATCCATAAGAGATAAGAGGACACAGAGCAAACTGCTGCTCCCACTATTTGTGGGACAGAAAGGTAAATATAGAGAGTCACAGCCTACTGATACAGAGACTGTCCTGGAAACCAGTGCCTAGGTAGGAAAACCTAAACTGTAATTGGTGAATTGCTGAGGCTTTGTGTGGACAACTCTGAGAGTCAAATCTCCAGTTAGAGTTAGTCACATGAGACCACAACAATTTGGAGGGATTTATCTCCAGGAGCCCAACCAGGTTCCCACAATAAATACTGGAAAATAATCCTCCCCTGATTCCAGCAAGGATAGTAGAAAGGGAACTATTTTGAAATATATGAGAGCACTGTTTTTCTTAATAAGACCTAAGCTTAGAAGAAACCAATTAACCAAAGCCTAACCTCCTGGGGCTTTATCAGAGTCTAACTAACTGAGAGAAAGGAAATACCCAAGTCCAGCTAGCTCTAGTAGTCCTGTCTGACCTAAGGGGGAAAGAAAAAAAAAATAAAAAAAACTAAGAAAGACTTGTGAAGTTCACAGTCCAGACTCAGGTTCACTAGAAGACTGAGACTAGTCATGGGACCATAGAATGCTTCCCCTTCTCCCACAACTTACCACCACATTACTAAAGGCCTATTTACAGCAATTGCTTTTACCAGGCACATTATGTCTGGCTACCAAGAAAGAAATTATAAGATAAGCCAAAAGGCAAAAAACACATTTTAAAAGAAACAGAACAGGCATCAGAACCAGACAGGGTAAAAATGTTGGAATCATCAGGTTCAGAATTTAAAACACCTATGATTAATATGCTAAGGGCTCTAGTGGATAAAGTAAACAGCATGCAAGAAATGGTGGCTAATGTAAGCAGAGAGATGGAAATCCTAAGACCCAAAAAGAAATTCTAGTATAAAAACAAAACAAAACATTGTAATAAACATAAAGAATACCTTTGATTAGCTTATCAGTAGACTAGATATAACTGAGGAAAAGATATCTGAACTGGAAGATATAGCAATAAAATCCTCAAAAACTGAAAAAAAAAAGAGGGAAAAAAAGATTTAAAAAAAACCCTTAACATAATATCCAAGGACAACTACAAAATGTATAATATATGCCTAATGGGAATAGAGAATAAAAGGAAAGGAACAAGAATATATGAAACAATAATGACTGAGAATTTCACTCAAATTAATGTCAGACAGTAAATCACAGATCTAGGAAGCCGAAAGAATGCCAACCAGGAAAAAGGTCCAAAATGCTACACCAAAGCTTTTATTTTTTAAACTACAAAAGATTAAGAATAAAGAAAAAGTCCTGAAAGAAGCCAGAGGGGGGAAAACACCTTACCTATAGAGGAATGAATATAAGAATTACATCCAACATCTCAGAAAGCATGCAATCAACAAGAGCATGGAGTGAAATATTTCAGTATTGAGAGAAACCCCCCCCAACCTAGAATTCTGTGCTTTGTGAAATTATCCTCAAAACTGAAGGAGAAATAAAGACTTTATTGGACAAGCAAAAAGTGAAGGAATTTGTTGCCAGTAAACCTACCTTGCAAGAAATGTCAAAAGAAGAGCTTTACAGAGAAGGAAAATAATATAGGTCAGAAAGTCAATCTACATGAAGTAAGAAGAACATTAAAGAAAGAGTTAAGTGAATATAAAATTTAAAAAGTATATTTTATTATAATTGATCTAATAAATGAATATAAACTTTAAAAATATTTTTCTTATTCTAATTGATCTCACACATAAATTTGTTCAAAATATTAATAGCAACAAGGTGTTTGATTTTATGCACACACACGTATGTATATATGTGAAATGAATGACAGCAATGACACAAGGGATAGGAGGAGGGAATTAGGATTATTTTGTCATTATAAGGATCTCTCAGTACCTGTGAGTGGTAGTGAGTGGTACTTTCTTATTACTACCTGTGAAATGGTATTGTGTTATTTGAAAGCAAACTTGGATTACCTATAAATGTATATTGTGAACTCTGGAGCAATCACTAAAAATAATGAAAAAAAAAAGTATAACCAACATATTAAGGAAAGAAAATAGAATCATAAAAAATGCCCAATTAAAACCATGAAAGGCAGATAAACAGTGGCAGACAAAAATAGGAACAAAGAATAAGGGCAACAAATAAAAGACAGTAACAAATATGCCAGATATTGATCTTACTACAATAATAATCACTTTGAATGTTAATGGTCTAAATGTACCCATTAAAAGATAGGGATTGTCAGAATGGATAAAAAAGAAAGAACATCCAAATATACATGTGTATAAGAAGCCTACTTTAATTATAAATACATATAGATTAAAAGTAAATGGATGGAGAAAAGTATAACATGTTAGCACTAACAAAATAAAGTAGGAGTAGTTGTAGTTGTTTTGAACTGAGCGAGCAGCATCAGAGATAAAGAGGGGCATTACATAATGATAAAGGGGTCAATTCTCAAAGAAGACATTACTACCCTTAACATATATGCACTGAACAACAGAACAAACTATGTGAGGCAAAACTAACAGAATGGCAAGAACAATAGATGAATCCATTATCATAGTTGGAGTCTTCAACATCTATCGGGAATACACAAATCCAACAGGCAGAAAATCAGAAAGGACATGGTTGAACTCAAAAATACCATCAGTAACTGGTTATAATTGACATTTATAGACCGCATTATCCAACAATAGCAGAATACATATTCTTCTCAAGCTCACATGGAACATTCACAAAAATAAACTATCTGGACCATAAAACACACCTAAAATTTTTAAAAAGAATAAAAATTATACAATATCTGCTCTGAGACCACAATGGAATTTAACTAGAAAGCAATAACAGAAAATAACTAGAAAAATCCCAAAATACGTGATTGAAAAACACACTTCTAAACACATGGGTCAAAGAGGAAATCTCAAGAGAAATGAGAAAATACTTTAATAAAAATGAGAACACAACCTATCAAAATATGTGAGATGCAGTGAAAGCAGTGCTTGGAGTAAAATGTATAGTATTAAGTACATATATTAGAAAAGATATAAAATAGATAATCTAAGTTTTTACTTTAGGAAACTAGAAAAAGAAAGAAAATTGAATACAAAGTAAAGAGAAGAAAAATATTAAGAATTAGAACAGAAATCAATGGAATTGAACATGGGAAAATATTAGAGGAAGTCAATGAAACCATAAGCCAGTTCTTTGATAAAATCAAAATGACTTATAAGCTTCTAGCCATGTTAAGAAAAAAAAAAAGAGAGAGAGAGAGAGAGAATACAAATTTCTAATATGAGAAACAAAAGAGGAGATATCACTATGATTACATGGACATTACAAGGACAATAATGAAATACTATGAATAACAAATTTGATAACCTAGATGATATAGACCAATTCCCTGAAAAATGCAATTTTGCAAAATCCACACAAAAAGAAATAGACAATCTGAATAGGTCAATACCTATTTTAAAAATTGAATCGGTAATTACTAAACTTTGACAGAAAGCATCAAACCAAGATAAGTTCATTGGTGAATTCTAACAAACATCTAAGGACAAAATTATATCAATTTTTTATAGTCTCTTTGGAAGACAGAGTCGAGGGAATACTTCCAGACTCATCCTATGAAGTAAGAATTAGCCCAATATCAAAACCAAACAAAGACATTATAAGAAAAGAAAACTACAGATCAATCTCTCTCATAAACATAGATGCAAAAATTCTCAACGAAATATTAGGAAATCAAATCCAATGAGTTATGAAAGAATTATACACCACAACCAAATGAGATTTATTCAAGGTACGTGAGTTTGGTTCAACATTTAGAAATCAATTAATATAATCAATCATATCAATAAGCTAAAACAGAAAAACCACACAGTCATATCAATAGATGTGGAAAAATCATTTGACAAAATTCAACACACATTCATAATAAAAGTTCTCAGTTAATTTGAAAGGGGAAATTCCTCAACTTGATAAAGAATATCTACAAAAAATCTATAGCCATCATACTTAATAGCGGGAAATTTGAAGCTTTACCATGAAGATCAGATACAAGGTTCAGAATGTCCCCTCTCCCCACCCCTTTGCAACGTTATAATAGAAGTTCTAGGTAATGCAATAAAACAACAACAAGAAAGAAAAGTTTTACAGTTTGGGGATGGAATAAATAAAGCTATCTTTGTTTACAGATGATATAATTGTCTAGGTAGAAAATCTGAAAGAATTAACAACAATTCTGGAATAGGAAATTGTGGCAAGGTTGCAGGATATAAGGTTAATATATAAAAGTCCATTGCTTTCCCATATACCACCAATGGACAAATATAATTTGAAATTAAAAATACAAGACCATTTCATTAGCACTTCCACAAATGAAATACTTAGGCATAAATCTAATAAAGTAGGTATACATTCTATATGAGGAAAATTACAAAACTCTGATACATGAAATAAAAAGAACTAAATAAATGGAGAGATAATCCATGTTTATAAATAGGAATACCCAATATTACCAAGCTGATAGTTCTTACCAACTTGATCTATAGATTCAACACAATCCCAGTCAAAATCCCATTAAGTTCTCCTACGGGTATCAATAAATTGATTCTAAAGCATATATGGAGGGGTCCCTAGGTGGCTCAGTCAGTTAAGTGTCTGCCTTTGGCTCAGGTCATGATCCCGGAGTCCCAGGATTGAGCCCCGCTTTGGGCTCCCTGCTCGGTGGAGAGCCTGCTTCTCCCTCTTTCTCTGCCCCTCCCCCCACTCATGCTCTCTCTGGCTCTCACTCACTTTCTCTCTCAAATAAATAAATAAATCTTTTAAAAAAGGTTTATATGGAGAGGCAAAAGATCCAAAAGAGTGCACACAACATTGAAGGAGGAGAACAAAGTTGGAAGACTGATGCTACACAACTTTAGAACTATTATAAAGCTATGTAATCAACACAGTATGGTATTAGATAGAGAACAGACAGATTATTGGAAAAGACTAAAAAGCCCAGAAATAGACACACAACTGTAGTCAACTGATCTTCAACAAAAGGCCAAAGGTAATAAAATGGAACAAAGATAGTTTTTCAGTAAGTAGTTACTGGAACTGGACATCCACATATAAGAAAAATAGGACAAAAACAGAGAGGGAGACAAATCATAAGAGACTGTAAACTATAGGAAACAAACTGAGGGTTGCTGGAGGAGGTATGGGGGAGGATGGGGTAACTGGGTGATGGGAATTAAGGAGGGCACTTGATGTAATGAGCACTGGATGTTATATGCAACAGATGAATCACTAAATTACCTCTGAAAATAATAATACACTATATGTTAATTAAATTGAATTTAGATAAAAAAAGAAAAGAAAATGAATCTAGGCACAGACCTTACATCCTTCACAGAATTATAGATCACTGACCTAAATGTAAAATACAAAACTATAAAACTCCTAGAAGATATAGAAAACAATTTACATGACTTTGGGTATGGTGATGCCTTTTTGATACAACAAAGACACCGCCCATGAAGGAAATAATTGATTAGCTAGACTTTATTAAAATTAAAGACTTCTGGGGTGCTTGGGTGGCTCAGTCAGTTAAGCATTTGACTCTTGATTTCAGCTCAGGTCATGATCTCCGGGTCATGAGACTGAGCCCCACATCAGGCTCCATACTGGGCATGGAGCCTGCTTAAGATTCTTCCTTTGCCCATCCCCCACTCTTTCTCTCTCTCCCCCCCCCAAAATTAAAAGCTTCTGAGAAAAACAATTTCAAGAAAATGAGAATATAAGCCACAGATTGGCAGAAAATATTTGCAAAAGACAATGTGATAAAAGAGCATTATCCAAAATACACAAAGAACTCTTAAAACCCAGCAATAAGAAAACGATTATATTTTATAAATGGGCCAACAACTTAATAGACACTTAACAAAGAAGATATACAGATGGCAAAAAGTATATTAAAAGATGCTCTACATAATATCATCAGGGAAATACAAGTTAAAATGTGATACCACTACACGCCTATTAAAAATAGCCAAAATTCAGAACACTAACAACACCAAATGCTGATGAATAGGTGGAGTAACAAGAATTCTCTTTCCTTGCTGGTGGGAATAAAAAATGCAGATCCACTTTGGAAGTCAGTTTGGCAGTTTTTATTTGTTTTACAAAAAACAAACAAACAAATGAAGCCATGATCCAACAATCACACTCTTTAGTATTTACCCAAAGAAGTTGAAAACTTGTATCCACACAAAAACCTGCACCATGCATGCTTACAGCAACTTTACTCACAATTGCCAAATTTTAGAAGCAAACAAGATATCCTTCAGTAGGCAAATGGATAAACAGTGGTAGCTTCATACATTGGAATATTATTCATCACTAAATGAAATGAGCTATCAAGTCATAACAAGACATAAAGGAAACTTAAATGCATATTACTAAGTGAAAAAAGCCAACCTGAAAATGCTCCAAACTGTATGATTCCAACTATATGAATTCTGGAAAATGCAAACCTATGGAGAGAATAAAAGGATCAGTGGCTACTGGGAGGGGTAGGAGGTAGGGGGGTTTGGAAGAATAGGGTGAGTAGGAAGAGCATAGAAGGTTTTTAAGGCAGTGAAAATACTCTGTATGATACCATGATGATGGATATGTTATTATACATTTTTTCAAGCACTTAGAATATAAAATATCAAGAGTAAACTGTAATGTTAACTATGGACTCTGGGTGACAATGATGTTTCAGTGTGGGTTCATCAGTTGTAACAAATGTACCACCCTAGTGGGAGATGGTGATAATGGGGAGGCTATTCATGTGTGGGGAAGGGGTATATGGGAAATCTCTGTCCCTTCCCCTCAATTTACTGTGAACCTAAAACTCCTCTAAAAGCATAGTCTTAATAAACAAAAAACATGAATTAAAAAAAATGTTCAACCTTTACCAGTTATCAAAGAAATGTGAGTTAGAATGAGATACCATTTCCCCCTATAGATTGGCAAAGACTTAAAAGCATGGTAAAGGCTGATAAGGAAAAACAGTGAGAAACCGGCACTCTTCTCCACAGTGACATTAGAAGTATATAGTGATTAAGATAATTGGTTTTGGAAATCAGATAATTTCTGGATTGAAATTACTCTATTGCTAGTTATCAACTTTATAAATTTGTCAACTTTATTCCTGCGATCCTTGGCTTTTTACTCTTGTAACTAGAAATCATATATATAAACCTCAAAAAGTTCTTGGAACATTTGTATGATATAATATATACAGTGTCAATAAAGAGTTGTTGTCCCTATTGGAATGTAAATTAATTAAGCCAGTTTGAATGGGAATTGGTAATATGTAGATAAAACCTTAAAAATGTATTGTCATATGCCAAAACTTTTAGAATTTTTCCAAAAGAAATAATCAGATATATATGTAAAACGTGTAAAAAGTAGTTTAATTACAGCTGACTTGTAATAGTGAAAAAATTGGACACAAATGTCCAAAAATGGGAACTTATTAAAATCTTGATACACCTACCACTGAAATAAAACATTTGTTGAATTGTCTTCGTTTGCTGTCTTTGATTTTGTTCCTACAAGATCAGCTATATGTTTTAAAGATACTGTTATATTTTAATCTATCATTTGGACCTGGACATTTTTCTGATGTTTTTAATATGTGATTTTATTTAACAAGAAATATATGTGTGATTTTTGATATTGGGACAAATTCACTATATGTTTAATTTGAAAGCAGTAATCTTTGAAACAGTATATAATTATTTTTAATGTAAAAAATAGAACAAACATTAAAACATTACTGTTAGGTTGTTGGATTATTAAGGATTGTGTATGTGCTTACTTTCCTATATTTTGAAAAATATAATTTTTTGGAGCATATATTAATGTTACAATTAGAAACACTTATTTAATAAGCTAATAAAATGCATATTCCTTTTGATGTGTGAAAATGTATATACATTTTACAAAGAAAAAATTCAAGAATTACATTTTGATTTTCTTTAGTACATTTTCTGCATACACAAAGATTTTTTAATTATTTTATAAAGTTATGATAGTATACTGTTTTGTTGCCTGTTTTAAAAATTAACATCTTATGATAATAATATTAAATAAACACACAATAGATTTTTCTGGCATTCAATACCCAACTCATTCTGATTCTGATCTATCTAGCCTTATTTTCTCTGACTCTACAGCACATTCTCTGCCTGGTGTCCAGCTGGTATGCTGAGTGTTTCTCAAGCATAGACTGCTGTCTCCCACCACCCTTCCTATTCCTCTATCTATAGATTGTATTGGCCATAATCTATTGAAACATACTCATTATTCAAGTCCCCACAGAAGCATTTTGTTCTCCATAGAATCTCTACCTTCTTTAATCCTCTTAGGATGAAAAAGTATCTTTATCTTAGAATTTCTATACATTCCTAATTTATGATTCATAACACTACTCACATAGAATCATGCATGGTAGCTTACGTGAACAACACTTTTTCCCCATTATGTTAAATCTTTCTTGACAGGGATTATTTTGTATTTATTTAGCATCTATCATCTTCCTGACAAATAATAGATGCTCAAGAATGTTGACAGAATGAATGAATTTTTCTCCAAGTTTGAGATTCTTAGCTGGAGATTAACAAAAATAAAAGTATATAATTAAAGTAAAAGTAATAAAAATATATAATTAAAAGTAAATAATTGTATTTGGTGAATCAGTTATGAATTATAAAAATGCAAGCCCATATATAATTTAAAATAATAATTACAATTAAAGTAATTAAAATAAACCCAAATGCTTATACTGATCAACTCATTTCACTCTGTCAGATAAATTTGCTATTTGATAAATCTGATTACTTCTTTCCCCTTATTAAGAAAAAAATCAATGTATCCTGAATCAGGTTTGAGTGCAGCACTTTTATCCTACATGATTTTCAAAGTCATGAAGGACCTTAAGGGATGCCTTAACGTGTTCTCTCTGGATTGATCTTTCTGAGGAGTTTGAATTTTAATTAGCATGAGTGTACTAAGGAAAAGAACTACCTAAAATCTAAGACTAAACAGGTCTTGCAGGATGACAATGTTAGGTTATTTTCTTTGTATGGTTTATTATTGTTTTGGTCAGTTGTATAGCATTATCATGTCATTGTATCTGAATTCTGATTTCACCTTGCAAACTAGGAAAGGCATTTGTCAACTGACCTACAAGAGTTCTGTTACACAGCTATAGACAGGGTTCCCTTTATATTAAAAAAAATTTCAGCGCTCACTACAAAATAGAATGAAATATAGTTTAAAACTAGGATCCAAATGTCAGTCATAGAAAGAGACTGGTCCATCAGAAGAATCATAATTGAGCGTTTCAGACAGGGAAGAAAAGAAACCCCCTAGGAACATGATAAAATTAGATCTGATTTGTGTGCACTGTTGATCTATATATTGAGGTTAGAAACTGTGTTTGAACCGCACCATTTATGAGCTGCTGTTCTTTGTCTCAGAAGTAATCTGAAACACTGCAGCAGAGGCTGCATAACATTATTTAATTGGGTTATCTTGCGTAGAACTTTCTAAGGGAAAAGAAGAACACAGTAAATTCACTGGAGGTCTAATTAGCCGCAGCTTTTGTTTTGACATCAATTAGCATATATTCTCATAGCTCTTGATATGTAGAAATAGTTTGCCTGTTTTGTATAGTATCCACAATATCTTCTCTATCAGAATCTTCAATGTTACCAAGGGTAAAAAAAAAAAGTTATTAAAGAAGATAGAAGGGGTGTTTATGTCTTTCTGAGTGATTTTTTAAAAATATTTTGAGAACGTGTGTGTGTGTTAAGTTATGTATGTCTTATATAATACTAAACCACACAATAGTACATTACTAGTGTTTTATGATCTTGAGATCTGACAGCACATCAAGATGTTTGGATGGAACAACAAAGTAAAAGAAGACAAAATACAAACAAAACTAAAAAAAACCCTTTGGAAACAAAGCTAAAAATTACTATTTTCTATTTTTTGATCTTCAATTTTTTTCTTCCCCATATTCAGAGGCAAATATAAGATTTTTTCCTTCATAATTTCTGTCTTGAAACCCTCTGTCTTAAATGCCTTATGTGGTTTTCAACCAGAGCTAACTGAAGTCTTGGGTAAAGTGTTTAAATTATTAAGCACAAAGAATACTTATATATTTTTCACCCATATTCAATTACTCTTACCCATGCATCCCTATACCCTGCTGGGATATAGGGAAGTGGGTCTTAATTTTCAAACTTGACTTTGAATTTCCAAAGTATTACAGTTAGATATAAAAGTCTTTAGGGAGTGAACACAGGGGGTTGATTATTTCTATGGGATATAATGTTTGCATTAAGATAAACACAATTGTAGGTTAATAGTTCTCATGTACACAATGACATATTATGAATACCTCAACAAACCTGTGTTCTCTCTGGTATCTGGCCACAGAAAGAGCTATGACTCAAACTGACAATATTTAGCTTCCATGTGGTTATCTGGGCCTGAAATTTGGAAGTCATCTTTGCACTTTCTTCCTCACTGCCATCCCCACAGAATATTAAGGCTTGTCAATTCTGTCTTCTTCACATCTCTTGAGGCAGTGCAAATTTTATCCTGTACTCTTCTCCTCATAGGAACATCAATTTGAACAACTGTCCATGCACAAAAATACCTTCACAAAGGCTAAAAATATTGAGGGATTATATCACCTGAGTGGAAAACAGAAATATGAAAAGATTCACTGAAGAGAATATGGAAGACAGTTGTGCACTGTACCTGTCACCCCTCCTCCAAGTCCAGGCAGCTCAGTGTGGACAGAGACACCCTCCATTTGGGGAAAGGAAAATGACATAAATTCTCAACTTCACCATGGACCACAGCACTAGGATTGCACCAGTGACAGGCCAGCCTCCATGGCCCCAGCCTCCTGACAGGATCCCAAGGATCCAGGCTCATGATCCACTCCAGTATCAGGATGAATTCAATAGATGCATGTTCCATGGTGGCTCCTGAGGATCCAGCTTCAGGCCATCTTGATACCAGATTGGCTCCCATGAACCTGGGTTCTAGTCTCACCCCGGTGCCAGACTGGCTCCTGAGGCAGTCTGGCCCCCATAGCCCCAGCATGCAGTCCAGTTCCCAAAGACCAAGGCTCATGGCATGCCCCAGTGCAAGGCTGCACCCTGTTGAGCCCAAATCCAAGGCAGTACCCACAGACCAAATCCCACGGATCCAGAATCTATATCCTACACCTGTTCAGATCCCATGCCTGCTACTGAAACTGAACATCAGATCTGCACTGTGGACCCAATGATCAGGTCTACTCCTATGGATCCAAGCACTGGTCTCACTCACCTGCTGACCCATCCACAAGACCTTCCCACTCAGAGACTCCAGCAGCGAGCCCACCTGAGATCTGTACCAGATGGGTCACCCAGAATATCTGAATGAGCTGACTGGTGAAGGGCATTCCCTGCCAAAGACAGTCTATAAAGACTGGAAGAAGTGTCTACTTCTTCAAATGTGCAGATGTCAATTCAGGGCCACAAAGATCATAAACAATCAAGGAAACATCATACTGCAAAAGGAAACTAACAGAGCCTCAATAACTGACCCCAAACAAATGGAGATTTATGACCTCTCTGACAAAGAACTGAGGATAATCTTAGAAAAGAAATTCAGTGAACTACAAGAAAAGAGCAACAGAGAACTAAGCACAATTTTTAAAAAATGTATAGGCAAAGTGAGAAGTTCAACACAGAAATAGAAACCATTAAAAAATCCTAGAGTTAAGGAACATATACTGAATTGAAGAATTCAATAGAGAGCTTTAATAACAAACTTGATCAACAGGAAGAATAAATCAATGAACTTAAGACATTTGAAATTATCCAGTCAGAAGAGCAATAAAAAAAGAGTAAAGAAGGTCTACATGAACTATAGTATACCATTAAGGACACAATTATGAATTACTGGAGTTCCAGAAGGAGAAGAGAGGGAGAAAGGGGCAGAGAGCTTATTTAAAAAAATAATGGCTGAGAAATTCAAAATGGGAAAGACATTTAGACATTCAAGTACATGAAGCTCATAGGTCCCCAAAAAATTTCAACTCAAAAAGATCTTCTCCAAGACACATTATAATAAGACTATCTAAAATCAAGGACAAAGAGTACATTTTAAAAGCAGCAATAGAAAAAAAATGCTCACATACATGGGAACCTCTATAAGGCCATCAGGAAAATTATCAGCAGAAACCTGGAAAGCCAGGAAAAAGTGGAGGGATATATATAAAGTACTGAAAGAAAAAAAAAATCTGTTAACCAAGAATATTCTATCCAGCAAAATTTCCCTCCAGAAATGAAAAAGAGATAAAGACTTTCCTTAATTAAAAAAAAAAAAAAAAAAAGCTTTGGGAGTTCATCACACTTTACCTGCTATACAAGAAATGACAAAATGAGTTCTTCAAGTTGAAACTAAAGGATGCTAACTAACAACATGAAAACATATGAAAATATAAAACTCACTGTAAAGGTAAGAATATAGACAAATTCAAGATATTCTAATACTGTATGGTTGTATGTAAATCACTTTTAAATTACTATAATAACTATATTATAGTATATTTATATTACATATAAAATATGTAAATTGTGACATCAATAACACAAAATATGGGAGGAGAAATCAAAATGTAACATTTTGGTACACAAAATTGTTACCAGCTTAAAAGAGACTGATATATATTACAATATTTTATATATAAGTCTCATGATAACCAAAAATAAAAATATCCATAGTAAAAAAACTAAGAGAAAGGAATCAAAACATGCCACTGGGAAAATAATAAACAAAAATAAAATTACAAAAGAATACAGCAAGAGAGGGAAAAAAGGAACAAAGTACTACATAATAGTCAGAAAACATTAATAAAATGGCAATAATACATTCATTTCTATAAATAATTATTTTAAAGGTAAATAGATAAAATTCTTCAATCAAAAGACATACAGAGTTGTTGAATGGATTAAAAATTACCCACAATATCCAACAATATGCAGCCTACAAGAGACCCACTGTCTTTAAGGACACATAGGCTAAAAGTGGAGGGTTGTAAAAATATATTCCATGCAAATGGAAACTGAAAGAAAGCAGAGGTAGCTATATTATATCATACAAAATAGACTAAGATGAAAACTGTAACAAGAGAAAAAGAAGGTCACTATATATTGATAAAGAGGTCAAATCATAAGGAGGACATAACAATTGTAAATATATATGTACCCAACACCAAAGGGAGACATAAGCAGTATGATAATACAGGGCGACCTCAATATCCCACTTTCAACAATGGATATATCATCCAGACAGAAAATCAATAAGGAAACATTGGAACTGAACAACACTAAAACCAAATGGACCTAATACACATATACAGAACATTCCATGCAACAATAGATTATTTTCAAGTACACATAGAACATTGTCCAGGATAGATCATAGGTTGGATGACAAAACAAGTCTTAACAAATTTCAGAAAATTAAAATCATAGCAAAAATAATTTCTGACAAAAATGGTATGAAATTACTACCTCAAAAAAAAAGAAAAATTGCCCATGCTAGGCGTGGAGCCTACTTAGAAAAAGAAAAAAAAAAAAGAAACAAGAAAAATCTCAAATAACCAACCTAACATTACACCTAAAATAGGTAGGAAAAAAACAAGTCAAAAACTAGTAGAAGAAAGGAAACAATAAAGATTAGGTCATAAATAAATGAACTAGAGACTAAAAGAACAGTAGAAAAGATAATGAAACGAGGAGCTGATTCCTTGAAGAGACAAACAAAATTAATAAACCTCTAGTGAGACTCATCAAGAAAAAAGAGAACTATGGATGAAAAATAACAGTTGACACCACAAAAATACAAAGTATTTTAAGAGATTATTAATTAATATACAAAATACAAAATATTTAAAAGATTATTAATAAATATTAATAATAAGAGATTATTATGAAAAATATACACCAACAAATTGGATAACCTAGAACTGATAAATTTCTAAAACTATATAATCTTCCAAAAATGAACCACAAAGAAATAAAAATTGTGAACATAATCATTACTACTAATGAAATTGAATTAGTGATCAAAAACTCCCAAACCAAACTCTAGGACCAGATGACTTCACAGGCGAATTCTACCAAATATTTAAAGAAAAGTTAGTATTTATTATTCTCAAACTATTCCAAAAAAATAGAAGAGGAAGGAAAGTTTCCAAAGTCATTCTATGAGACCAGAATTACCCTGATACCAAAATAAGACAAAGACATCACAAAACAAACAAACAAACACTACAGGCCAATATGAACATGGATGCAAAATCCTCAACAAAATATTAATAAACTGAATTCAACAATACATGAAAAACAATCATTCATCACAATGATGTAAGACTTATTCCAGGGATGAAAGAGTGGTTCAATATTAACAAATCAATCTGATACATCACATCAGTAAGAGAAAGAATAAAAACCATATAATATGTCAATAGATGCAGAAAAAGCAGTTTACAAAATACAACATCCATTCACAATAAAAACTCTTAACAAAGTAGGTTTAGAGGGAACATACTTCAACATGATAAAGGCCATATATGAAAAAATAACAGCTATCATCATAATCAAGGGTGAAAAACAGACTTTTTCCTCTGAGACCTGGAAGAAGACAAAGATGTCCACTCTCACCACTTTTATTCAAAATAGTACTGAAAGTTTTAGCTGCAGCAATCGGACAAGAAAAAGAAAAGGCATCCACATTGGTAAGGAAAAAGTAAAACTGTGACTACTTACAGATGACATGATACTATACATAAAAGCCCTAAAGGTTCCACCAAAAAATTATTAGAACTGATAAGTTAATTCAGCAAAGGCACAGCATAAAAAATTAATATACAGAAATCTGTTGCATTTCTATACTTTAATAACAAAGTAATGGAAAGAGAAATTAAGAAAACAATCCCATTTACAATTCACCAAAAAGAATAAAACACCCAGGAATAAATTTAAGCAAGAAGGTGAAAGACCTGTACTCTGAAAATTATAACACATTAATAAATGAAATTGAAGATGATACAAACAAATAAAAAGGTATTGCATGCTCAAGAATTAATATTGTTTAAATTTCCATACTAACCAATCTACAGATTTAATGCAATTTCTATCAATACCAGTAGCATTTTTAACATAACTAGAAAAAAATGTTAATATTTGTATGGAACCACAAAAGATCCTGAGTAACCAAAGCAATCTTGAGAAAAAAAGAACAAAGCTGGAGATATCACAACCCCATATTTTAAGATATACTACAAAGCTGTAGTAATCAAAACAGTATAGTACTGGCACAAAAATTTCTTTCATCAATATTTATAGTTTTCAGAGTACAGATCTTTCAACTCCTTGGTTAAGTTTATTCCCAGGTATTTTTATTCTTTCTGATGCAATTATAAATGAGATTTTTTTCCCCTAAATTTCTCTTTCAAAACAGTATGGTACTGGCACAAAAATGGACACATAGATCAATGGAACAGAACAGAGAGCCCAGAAATAAACCTATACTTACATGGTCATTTAATCTGCAACAAAAGAGGCAAGAATATACAATGGGAAAAAGTCTCTTCAATAAGTGGTACTGGGAAAACTGGACATCTACACACAAAAGAATGAAACTGGACCACTTTCTTGTACCATATGCCAAAACAAACTGAAAGTGGTTTAAAGACCTAAATGTGAAAGCTAAAACCATAAAACTCCTATAAGAAAATATAGGCAGGAATATATTTGATGTTGACTATAGAAAAAGTTTCCTAGATATGTCTCCTCAAGCAAGGGAAACAAAAGTAAAAATAAACTAGTGGGACTACACCAAAAAACAAAAAACAAAAAAACTTTTGCACAGTGAAGGAAACTACCAACACAATGATAAGGCAACCTACTGAGTGGGAGAAAATACTAGCAAATAATATATCCAATAAAGGGTTAATATCCAAACTGTATGAAGAACTTACAAACTCAATACTGAAAAATTATTTAATTAAAATTGGCAGGAACGTGAATACACATTTTTCCAAAAAAGACACACATATGGCCAACAGACACATGTAAAGATGCTCAACATCACCAATCATCAGGGAAATGCAAATCAAAATCATAAGGAAATACCACCTTACACCTGTAAGAATAGCTAGTATCAAAAAAATAAGAAATAAATGTTGATGAGGATGTGGAATAAAAGGAGCCCTAGTGCACTTTTAGTGGGAATATAAATTGGTATAGCCCCTGTGGAACACAGTATAGAAGTTTCTCAAAAACAAAACCAAAAACAAAAAAAACATATGATCCAACAATTCTACTACTGGGTATTTACCCAAACAAAACAAAACACTAATTCAAAAAGACATATATACCCTATGTTTACTGAAGCACCATTTACAATAGCCAAGATATGGAAGCAACCCATGTCCGTTGATAGATGAATGGATAAAAAAGATGTACACACACAAACACACATAAATATGGAATATTATTACTCAGCCATAAAAGAGAATGAAATCCTGCCATTTATAACAACATGGATATACCTATAGGGCGTTATGCTAAGTGAAATGAATCAGACAGAGAGACAAATACCACATGATTTCACTTATATGTGGAATTTAAAAAACCAAACAAAAAAAGATGCAAACAAACAAAAAAGACAGATTCTTAAATACAGAGAACAAACTGATGGTTGTAAGGGGAGGAGAGTAGGGAGACGAAATTATTAAAAAGATCAAAGCATACATAAATGAAATAGAGATTAGAAAAACAATAGAGAATATTAATAAAACTAGTTGATATTTTGAAATGATAAACAAAACTGACAGACACATCCTTAGCTAGATTAAAAAAGTACAAATAATATTATAAATGAAAGAGGTAATGTTATAATTGTACAGAAATGCAAAGGATTATAAGAGATATTATGAATATTTATCTGCCAATTAATTGGATAATCCAGAAGAAATGGATATTATTAGAAATATACAGCCTAATTCAAGGTTAAATCAGGAAGAAATAAAAAATCTAAACAGACCAATAATGAGTAAGGAGATTAAGTCAGTAATCAGAAACCTCCCAACAACAGCAAAAGAAGCCCAGGACCTTATGGCTTCACTAATGAATTCTAACAAACAAATAATTAAAACCAATCCATCTCAAACTCTTCCAAAATATTGAAGAGGAGGGAATACTCCCAAACTCATTTTATGCGGCCAACATTAGTGTGGTATCAGAGCAGACAAAGATACTATAAGAAATTATAGGCCAATATTCCTAATGTATGTAGTTGTAAGAATCTTTAACAAAATACTAGTAAAGTGAATCCAACAATATATTAAATGGATCATACACCATGATCAAGCAGTAACAATCCCTGGGATGCAAGGATGGTTCAATACTGTACAAATCAATAAATGTGATACATCACATTAACAGAGTAAAAAATAAAAATCACATGATTCTCTCAATAACACCATGATCGAGCAGTAACAATCCCTGGGATGCAAGGATGGTTCAATATTGTGCAAATCAATAAATGTGATACACCACATTAACAGAATAAAAAATTAAAATCACATGATTCTCTCAATAGATGCTTAGAAAGCAGTTGACAAAATTCAACACTTTCATAACAAAAACTCTGAACATATTAGGTATATAAGAAATGTACCTCAACATAATAAAGACCATACATGATATACCCCAGCTAACATCATACTCAATGGCAGAAAGCTTTTCCTCTAACATGAGGAATAAGACAAAGATGGCCACCACTTCCATTCAACATAGTACTGGAAGTCCTAGTGAGGGCAATTAGGCAAGAAAATGAGATTAAAAAAAAATTCCAACAAACAAAAAACTATAATTTTTCCCTATTTGCAGATGATGAGATTTTATAGATGAAAAACCCTACTGACTCCACCATAAAAATGTTATAACTATTAAATTAATTCATCAAATTTGTAGGATACAAAATCAACATACAAAAATCATTTGTACTTCATGGGTGCCTGGGTGGCTCAGTTGTTAAGCAACTGCCTTTGGCTCAGGTCATGATCCCAGGGTCCTGGGATGGAGCCCCGCATCAGGCTCCCTGCTCGGCGGGAAGCTTGCTTCTCCCTCTCCCTCTCCCCCTGCTTGTGTTCCCTCTCTCGCTGTGTCTCTCTCTGTCAAATAAATAAAAAAATCTTTAAAAAAAAAAATCAATTGTATTTCTTTTTTTAAAAAAGATTATTTATTTATTTATTTATTTATTTATTTATTTATTTGACAGAGAGATAGAGAGCACAAGTAGGCAGAGCAGCAGGCAGAGGGAGAGGGAGAAGCAGGCTCTCAGCTGAGCAGGGAGCCTGACGTGGGACTTGATCCCAGGACCCTGAGATCATGACTTGAGCTGAAGGCAGCCACTTAACCGACTTAGCCACCCAGGTGCCCCATTAGTTGTATTTCTACACACTAACAGTGAACTATTTGAAAATGTAATAAAGAAAACACATGACCAGTTCAAGGTGACAATGTAGGAACATCCTGAACTCACCTCCTCCCATAGACCTACTGAGTCTACCACTACATGTGGAACAATCTTCTCTTAAAGAAAACCAAAGGCTTGCTGAATGAAGACAATACATGAAGCAAAAAGAAGGAAATCACATCAAAGCAGGTAGGAGTGGCTGAGATACAATCTCACCATAAATGCCATTCCTGGTATCGTGACCCACAAGTGGGAGGGAACTTAAAATCTAGAACTTCTTCCTGAAGAGAAAATGTCTTTAACCCCAGATTAGGCATCTCAACTTTGAAGACATGTATTTGAGAGACAAGACCCTAAAACATCTAACTTTGAAAACCAATGGGACTCACATCCCAACATGTGCAAAAATGTAATGTTCTGAAAACCACTCTTAAAAGACTTGCATGCTCAAATTTGCCCTTCCCAGGACCAATCTCTGAGGTACATCCAGACTAATAGTGAAGGAGGCTCATCCATTTATATTCAAGTGTCAACATGAGGGGCAGGTATCTAATTTAATACACACATCTAGGAGACTGCTAAAACACTCCTGAGGTGCCACCTTTGCACTTTCTTTTGTACATCCAGATCCAGAGCACAGAGAACCTCCAACAAAATCAATCCAAGGAGGTATACATCAAGGCATGCAGTAATTAAAGTGCCAAAAAGTAGTGATACAGACTGAATTTAAAAAACAGTAAGAGAAAAATAACTTTTTATATACAAGGGAACCCCCATAAGACCAATAGACGTTTTAGCAGAAACTTTGCAGGCTAGAAGAGAGTAGCGCAATATATTCAGAGTGTTGAAAGAAAAATCTTTCAACCAAGAATACTGTATCCTGTGAAGTTATCATTTAAATGTTAGAGATAAAGTGTTTTCCAAATAAGCAAAAACTAAAGGATTTTATTACCACTAAACTGGCCTTATAAGAAATGTTAAAGGGACTTTAAGCTTGAAGGTGCTAATTAGTAACAAAAGATATATGAAAGAATAAATCTCACAGGAAAGGTAAATATATAGAAAAGGTAGTGGATTAATCATTTATAAAGCTAGTATGAGGGTTAAGAGGGTTAGATTACAAAAGTAATAAAAATAACTATAAATAATTATTTAAGGGATACATGAGCTAAAATGATATAAAAATGTGTGAAGAGTAATAATGTTTACAATGGGATCAAAATCAAGTTGTTATTAACTTAAAATAGATTGTTATAGATATATTATATGTATCCTCATGGCAGCCACAAAGCAAAAACCTATATTAAATACACAAAAGTAAGGAATATAAGCATACCACTAAAGAAAATCACCAAATTATAAAAGAAAGCAAGACAAAAGGCTAGGAATAGAGAGGAACTACAAAAACAGCCAGAAAAGAATGGACAAAATGGGAATAACTATATACTATACCTACCAATAATAATTATTATTTTTTAAAAGATTTTATTTATTTGAGAGAGCGAGAGAGCAGAGAGGGACAAAGGGAGAAAGAATATGAAGCAGACTCCACATTGAACAGGAAGCCCAATACAGGGCTCCATCTCACAATGGCAGGATCATGACCTAAGCTGAAGCCAGGAGTTGGATGCTTAATCCACTGAGCCATCCAGGCACCACCCTATCAATAATTATTCTAAATGTAAATGGACTAAGTTTTCTAATCAAAAGACATAGAGTGACTGGATTAAAAAAATCTATATGCTGTCAAGTGCTGTGATGAACACTTGCAACTTATGAATAACTGAACTTTACATCTGAAACTAATGATGTACTATATATTGGCTAATTGATTTTAAATTTTAAAAAAATTAAAAAATCCATATGCTACCTACAAGAGATTCACTTTAGATATGAAGACACACACAGACTGAAAGTAAGGGATAGAAAAAAGATACCCAATGCAAATGCAAACCAAAAGAAAGCTGGAGTAGCTATGCTTATATCAGACAAAATAGACTTTAAAAAGGACTGTAATAAGAGACAAGGAAGGGTATTATATAATGATAAAGTGGTCAGCCCAACAAGAAGATATAACAACTGTAAATATTTATCAACTCAACATAGGAGCACCTACATATATAAAGCAAATATTAACAGACCCAAAAGGAGAAATAGAAGGCAATTAAATAATAGCAGGGGATTTTAATACCCCACTTACATTAATAGATATATTATCCAGATAGAAAATCAATAAGGAGACATCAGCCTTAAACAACATGTTAGAAGGGATGGACTTAAGAGATATTTACAGAACATTCTATCTAAAAGCAACAGAATGCATATTCTGCTCAAGTGCACATGGAACATTTTCCAAGGTAGATCATATGTTAGGCCACAAAAGTAGTGTTAATAAATTTAAGAAGATTAATTCATATAAAGTATCTTTTCTGACCAAATGACATGAAACTAGAAATTAATTACATAAAGAAAACTGAAAAATCCACATGATTATGGAGTTTAAACAACATGCTACCAAATAACCACAGTCAAAGAAGAAATCAAAGAGAAATAAAAAACTATATTGAGACAAATAAAAATGGAAATGTAACATACCAAAATTTATGGGATTCAGCAAAAAGAGTTTTAAAAGGAAAATTTATAGCAATAAATGCTTACCTCAAGAAACAAGAAGAATCTAGAATAAACAACTTAACCTTACACCTCAAAGAGGTAGAAAAAAAGAACAAAAAAAGACTAAAGTTACTAGAAGGAAAAAAAATACAGAGCAGAAATAATTGAAAGAGATACTAAAAAGATGATAGACACTAATGAAACTAAGTTCTGGGTTTCTGAAAAGATAAAATTGAAAGACCTTTTTTTTTTTTTTTGGTAGTTCTAGCTTAAAAGAGATGACTCAAAATCAGAAATGAAAGATAAGATGGTAAAAATGATATCACAGAAATACAAATAATCATGAGACTACTTATAAACAATTATATGTCAACAAATTGGACAATGTAGGAAAAATGGATACATTCGTAGAAACATACAAACTAGCAAGACTAAATCATGATGAAATAGAAAATCTGATCACTAGTAAAAATATTGAATCAGTAGTCAAAATTCTCCCAAGAAACAAAAGTCTAGAATCAAATGGCTTTACTGTGAATTCTACCAAACATTCAAAGAATACCAATCCTTCTCAAACACTTCAAAGAGGAGAGAACTTTTCTAAACTCATTTTATGAGGTCAGCAATACCCCGATACCAAAACCAGATGACGGTACCACAAGAAACAAAAATTACAGGCAAATATCTCTGATGAACATATGTGCAAAAATGCTCAACAGAAGATTAGCAAACCAAATTTAACAATACATTGAAAACATTATGTATCATGATCAAATGGGGTTTATTCCAGTGATGCAAGAAAAGTTTAGCATCCACAAATCAATGTGATATACTGCATTAACAAAATGAAGGATTAAAATCATATGATCATTTCAATAGATGCAGAAAAAGCATATGATGAAAGTCAACATCCATGTGTGATAAAAATTCTCAACAAAGCGAGTATAGGGGGGGAACATACCTCAACATAATAAAGGTCATATATGACAAGTCCACAGCTTACATACTCAATGATGAAAAGCTAAAAGCTTTTCCTACAAGATCAGAAATAAGACAAGGATGCCTACTCTTGCCACTTCTATTCAACATAGTTTTGGAGGTCCTAGCCAGAACAATAGACAAGAAAAAGAAATAAAAGCATCCAAACTGGAAAGGCATACAACACACAATTATGGGTGTTGTATGCAACTGATGAATCATTGAACGCTACATCAAAAACTAATGTTGTACTATATGTTGGCTAATTGAACATAGTAAAAAAAAAAATTGGAAAGGTGAAGTAAAACTCACTATTTGCAGTTGGCATGACATTATATGTAGAAATAAAAACTCTACTTCAAACTGTTAAAATAAATGAATTCAGTAAAACTGCAGGAGGCAAATTAATACACAATATTTTGCATTTCTAAACACTAATAATGAACTATTATTATAAAGAAAACTATTATCATATAGTAAGAGAAATTAAGAGAACAATCCCATTTACAATTGCATCAAAAATAATAAAATACCTGGGGATAAATTTAACCACGGAGATGAAAGACCTGTGTATTGAAAACTATGAGACATTAATGAAAGAAACAAATAAATGGGAATATATCCAATGTAGATGGATTGGATAAATTAAAAATTGTTAAAATGTCTATACTTCCCTGATCTCAAGGGATGTTGAACATTTTTTCATGTGTCTGTTGGCCATTTTTGTGTCTTCTTTGGAGAAATGTCTATTTATGTCTTCTGCCCATTTCTTCCCTGAAT
Source organism: Phoca vitulina (assembly GCF_004348235.1). Lineage (NCBI taxonomy): Eukaryota > Metazoa > Chordata > Mammalia > Carnivora > Phocidae > Phoca > Phoca vitulina. The sequence continues at coordinate 63,300,421 of NW_022589712.1, read as the reverse complement.
TATTTGTTTTTTTGGGTGTTGAGTTTGATAAGTTCTTTATAGACCTTGGATACTAGCCCTTTATCTGTTATGTCATCTGCAAATATCTTTTCCCATTCTACAAGATGCCTTTTAGTTTTGTTGACTATTTCTTTTGCCTTGAAGAAGGTTTTTATCTTGATAAAATCCCATAGTTCATTTTTGCTTTTGTTTCCCTTGCCTTTGAAGACGTGTCTAGCAAGTTGCTGTGGCCGAGGTCAAAAAGGTTGCTGACTGTGTTCTCCTCTAGGATTTTGATGGATTCCTGTCTCACATTTAGGTCTTTCAACCGTTTTGAGTTTGTCTTTGTGTGTGGTGTAAGAAAATGGTCCAGTTTCATTCTTCTACATGTGGCTGTCCAATTTTCCCAACACCATTTGTTGAAGAGACTGTCTTTTTTCCATTGGATAATCTTTCCTGCTTTGTCAAAGATTAGTTGACTGTAGAGATGAGGGTCCATTTCTAGGTTCTCTATTCCGTTCCACTGATCTATGTGTCTGTTTTTGTGCCAGTACCATACTGTCTTGATGATTACAGCTTTGTAATAAAGCTTGAAGTCTGGAATTACGATGCCACCAGCTTTGGTTTTCTTTTTCAACATTCCCCACAGTCTTTTCAGGCTCCATACAAATTAGAATTATTTGTTCCAGACACATGAAAAAATGCTCATCACTTGGCAACAGGGAAATACAAATGAAAACCACAATGAGATACCACCTCACAGAATGGCTAAAATGAACATGTCAGGAAATGACAAATGCTAATCCCAAATTTTACACTGTTGTTCTGATTCATCATTTCAGATGTTAATTTCTCATTTTCATACTGTTTTAATTATAGTAGCTTTGTAATATAGTTTGCCAGTGGGGTCTTATAGGTTCCATACCAATGGTTCTATTTCTGTGAAAAATGCCATTGAAATTTTGATAGGGATTTCCTTAGATCTGTATATCACTTTGAGTAGTATGGATACTTTTTAAAATTTAAATTCAATTACCCAACATATAATAGATCATTAGTTTCAGATGTAGAGTTCAGTAATTCATCAGTTGCATATAATACCCAGTGCACATCCCATCATGTGCCCTCCTTAATGCATCACCCAGGTACCCCCTCCCCCTACCCATCTCCCCTCCAGCAATCCTCAGTTTGTTTCCTATAGTTGAGAGTCTCTCAGTTAGGAAAATGTCCTTTCTTCATTTTATACTAAATTCCAAAATAATTTTCATACATTAGATGATTCTGGGATTTTTGCTCGGTAACACTTTAATAGAAAAAAAAATAGAGCAAGTTTTCTAGGTTATACTTGAAGGGGCTGAATTAGTTTCCCAGGGATGTTGTAACAAGGTATCACAAACTGGGTTGCTTAGAACAGAAATTTGTTGTTTCACAGATCTGGGACTAAAAGTCTGAAATTAAGATGCTGGTAGGGCCATGTTCCTTGTGAAACCTGTAGGGGAATCCTTCTTTGCCTCTTCTTACCCTGATGGTTTATTGACAATTTTGGGGGGTTTTTTGGCTTGTAGTTGCATAACTCCAATTTCTGCCTTCAACATCATATGGCATTCTCTGTGTTTCTGTGTCTTTACAAGGCTGCCTTCTTATAAGGGCAGTTGTCATAATGATTTAAAAGTCTACCATACTCCAGGATGGCATCATCTTACTTAACTAATTACATCTGCAACAACTCTTTTTCCAAATAAGGTCACATTCTGAAGTACTAGGAATTAGAGCTTCAGTACATTTTTTTTTTTTTTTTGGTGGGCAGTGCACTTCAACCCATGACAGTGCCCAGCCATATTTAGAAGTGTGAAAGTAGGTATTGACACTTTGTCTGAGTTAAGGCATTTAGCACATTATCAATCCCCTAAGGTCCTATACTTCATACCATCTTTCTTTACTTGAGATGTTTTCTCAACATCATGCATGTCCCCTCCTATCTTCACTTATTTAAGTATTGCTTAGTCCCCTTCTGTATGTTGTTAGAGTTTTCATACCTGGTCTATGAAGCTCTGATCAGTTGTACTTATATGGTCATCATTATAACAATGATTTGAATGATGTCTTTCTCTTTAAATAGGCTGGAACCTATCTGAATGCAGAGGCTCTAATTCTTTTCCTAGTATTATAATCCCAGTGCCTAACACAAAATAAATATACTGTAATGATCTGCTGAGGAAATGAATAAATATGTTTATGTCAAGGGAAAATAATTGACACCATAATTTGAAACTGTTTAAGAAATGTGAAAATTAATAAAAGGAAGTCTCATTTAGAATGAATTTGGGAGGCTGGCACTGGGTAGCTCCTTATGACCTATCACTCAATATCAATTGCAGAAACAATAGGAAGAGAGGTATCTTACAATTGGGTACTACTTTACTATCCCAGTAAGTGGAAGAAAGTCTTCAACTCCTGGCAACAGCCACAACTCAGCCAATGAAAAGCCACTCTACTTCAAACTGATTTACTCCAATGGGTTTTTTGTTTATAATGCCCTTCCCAACTTCCCCTTTGCCTCTATAAAAGAACATTCTTCTCCTTTATTCTGTGGGCTTGCCTATGGTTTTACCATATCTTGCTTGTCCCAGATTGCAATTCTCTGCTATTTATGAATTTTTGCTGGTAAAATAACTGGCAGTTTTATTTCTTTTAAGGTTAACGGAGATAATGGAAAACTCTATATTATTGACAGGTATCATGGAAGAAGCATAAAGCTAGAAGTATACAAAAAGAAGGAAAACATATGGAAGCTTAGAAAAAGGAACCTAGAGGTGGGGAAATATAATGTCATAAAGTCATATAAATTAATAACTTAAGGAAAATACATTGGAAATAAATATTTGTAACTTCAGAATCATAAAGGTCATTTCTATTATGGGTTTCCAATGTATCAATTTTATTTGAGAGAGAGTGAAAGAGAGAATGAGCAGGGAGAGTGGCAGAGGGAGAAGCAGACTCCCCACTGAGCAGGGAGCCCGATGTGTGGCTCAATCCCAGGACCCTGGGATCATGACCTGAGCTGAAGGCAGATGCTTAACCATCTGAGCCACCCAGGTGCCCCATGACTGTTCATCCTTAAGTCAACATTGAGCATTGAGTTTTGGATATACACTGTAAGGGAGAAGTCATTTTAAATGCTGCATTGTCAACATCCTTGAGTACTGTGAAATTCTGGTAAGCAAGTAAAAAAGGACATTGAACCAAAAGATTTTAGCTATATATATTCTTGTAGCATCTTATCAAGACTGGTTTTGGGCGCCTGGGTGGCTCAGTTGGTTAAGCGACTGCCTTCGGCTCAGGTCATGATCCTGGAGTCCCAGGATCGAGTCCCGCATCGGGCTCCCTCCTCAGCGGGGAGTCTGCTTCTCCCTCTGACCCTCCCCCCTCTCATGTGCTCTCTCTCTCTCTCAAATAAATAAATAAAATCTTAAAAAAAAAAAACAAAAAACCGGTTTTATAATTGATGGACCTTACTGGCCAGGTTTGCTCATTAATAGTTACCTCAAACATAATCACACACGTCATTTACTTCAACAATTTCAAGGGTAAAAATAATAAAACCTTCACATAAAAGAGAACACAAACCACGTATTATTAAGCAATTGTGAGCTATTATGTATTTCTGGGCCATTTGATCTTCTAAAGAAGGAAAGATTTGTTTTATTTTGAATAAATTGGAAATATTTTAATGGGGATGGTACATTATTATCCCTACACAAAATTTTCTCTTAGAAGACAAACATGAGATATTTAATTTGATTTATTAATCTGTTTCTCTTGAAACCATATTGTCCTATTAACAACAATATTATATTGTATGAACAATGCCCAGACTCACTTCCAAACTCATTGGAAGGCAGCCTGCATATACACTAGATTTACTGAGACATCAGGATTTCATTTCATGAGTTCCAAATGTTCAATTATAGCCTGGGAGTTTTTATGGGTCTTCTAATTTGATTCTTGGGTATTGGAAAATTGGAAAATTAGCAGCATATTGTTAGTACCTAAGATTTTGGTAAATAGTGAATGGCAAAAAAAAAAAAAAGTGAAAGAAAAAAATCAGTATAGCTGGGAAATGGAGAATTAAGTTACGTTTACCAAATAGGTTTTCTCTAACTTGTATACTTTCAAATACATTTTGGAATAAATTAATCTGAGCAGGAACTCTTACATGTTCTTCAGTCCTGACAGGTCCTAGAGGGTACCTAATCTGAAAGCCCAAAAGGTAAAACAAATTTGTAGACTTCACTATCAATTTCACTAATAGTCATTGTGTGTAATTTTATGATGATTCAAACAGGAGAGCTGAAAAGCAATTGTTCCACATACCAATTTTTGTATTCATGTCCACCCAATATACCAATAGCCAAAACAAACAAAAGATCAACTATAGTTTAAAAGTTCAATAATTAACAATATAAAATGTAACTGTAGTATACCTTTTTACACACAAATGAAACAAACATGCATATATATTTAACATTTCTTTCTTACCTCTATGATTTGGAATGATTTGGGCTTGGATACTAAAGTATTTGAACCCTACAAATTCACAGGAAGCAAAAAAATCACTACTTGAGCCCTTACCATAGAGTTGCATTTTGTTTATAAAAGGTACAAAAGACTGAATTTTAAGCTATAATATTAAAAAAATAAATCCAGATACCCAAGATCAAGATGGTAGAAGAGGGAGACCTGAGCTCACCTTCTCTGATGGACACACCAAAATCTACAACTACAGGGCGCCTGGGTGGCTCAGTTGGTTAAGTGACTGCCTTCAGCTCAGGTCATGATCCTGGAGTCCCTGGATCGAGTCCCGCATCGGGCTCCCTGCTCAGCAAGGAGCCTGCTTCTCCCTCTGACCCTCTCCCCTCTCATGTGCTCTCTCTCTCTCATTCTCTCTGTCTCAAATAAATAAATAAAATCTTAAAAAAAAAAAATCTACAACTACATACAAAAATATCCCTGGAAACAAATTGAAGTCTAGCAAAACAAATCATACACAACAAAGGATATAAAGAAAAAGCCACATCAAGACAGGTAGCAGGGGGGAGATGCAGTTTTGTTAGGACCCACATCCCTGGCATAGTGACCCACAGCAGGAGGGATTTCATAATATAGAGGCCTTTGCTTAGGAACAAGGAATCTGAGCCCCATATCAGGCTCCACAGCCTGGAGGATTTATAGAAGGAAGACAAGCACTCATGATGTCTGGCTCTGACAACCAATAGGACTTACATTTACAACAGCCAGGGGTTAGTAGGAAACCATGACTCTTCTCTTAAAGGATGCATACATAGTCTCACTTACTCTGAGTCTCAGCACAGATGCAGCATTTTAAAAACTGTCTGGGTTACACACAAAGGAAATTCATTGATTAACTTCAGGGAGTATGCCACAGGGGCAGATAGTTTTTGGAATATGTTCTGGGGACAGAAGCTTTGGCAGGCACCATGTTTTTTTTATCCACTCACCTTATACTTAGCTGTCCTGATGCCAGCAAGAACAAATTCTGACACTCTCCATTTATTGTGCTAGCACCATTCACCCCACCCCAACATTTCCCTATGGACCTGACAAGCCCAGAGATCCTCCCAAAGGGACTCCCCATACCATCACACCAAGTGGGAACACTTGGCAGGCACTGTCCCACCAAATCTGTCCCACCCTGAGTTGGCATTGAAGCCCCTTCAAGTGTCCCTATCCTGGGGGGCCATACCCAAACATCTACAACAGTCACAACCAGACTTCATTGCAAGCCATGTCAGAGACTTGCCCGACCCACCAGCACACATGTCGCTGTTACAGACAGGCCTGGCAGCCTGCCATGCCAGGGAAAACCATGCACACCAGCATGCCCACGACAGTTGCAGCTGGGCCTCTCAGCCAGATAGGCTGGGGGACAGCTCTGCTCATCAGTGTGCCGACAACAGTTGCAGCCAGACCTTATAGAAAGCTGTGTAGTTCTGTGTACCATCAAGTTTGCACCAAACATTATCCAGCTACAATAGGAAGAGCACACAGCCCACATAGGGGACATCTTTGAGGAATCTGACTTGGGTGGCCAGGGGGTCTTGCACTACTGGGTTCCAAAGTACATATTCTGCTAAAGCCACTCTTTTAAGACTGGGAGACAGAATTGATCTACCTAATACATATATACAAACATGATGTTAGGCAAAATGAAGAGGCAGAGGAATATGTTCCAAATGAAAGAATAAGACAACCTCAGAAAAAGAACTAAATGAAATGAACTGGAGATAAGCAATCTACTCTTTAACTCAAAATCATAGTCATAAAGATGCTCACCTAACTCAGGAGAAGAATGGATGAACATGATGAAAACGTCAACACAGAAAATATAAAAAAGAACCAATCAGAGTGGAAGAATACAATAACTGAAATAAAAAAAAAAAAGACTAAAAGGAATCAACATCAGATCAGATGACTTAGAATGGATCAGCAATCCGGAAAACAGGGTAGTAGAAATCACCCAATCAGAGCATCAAAAAAAAAAAAAAAAAAAAAATTAAAAATGAGGATAGTTTAAGGGACTTCTGGGACAACAAATATACTAACACTTACATTATAGAGGTACCAGAAATAGAAGAGAGAAAAAATAGACAGAAAACCTATTTAAAGAAGTAATAGCTGAAAACTTTTTCTGATATGTTGAAGTGTCGGATGCAGAGAGCTCCCCAAATAAGATGAACCCAAAGAGACCCATACCAGACACATTATAATCAAAGTGTCAACAGTTAAAGATAAAGAGGGAATCTTAAAACCAGCAAGAGAAAAATAATTAGTTATTTACAATGGAACCCTGAAAGAACTATCAGCAGATTGCTCAGTGGAAACTTTACAAGCCAGAAAAGAGTGGTGTGATACATTCAAAGTGCTGAAAGGAAAAAAAAACAAAACAAAAAACAAAAAAAAAAACAAAACAAAAACAAACAAACAAAAAACCAAACTTACAACCAGGAATATTTTACCTGGAAAGATTATCATTCCAAATTGAAGGACAAATAAGGAGTTTCCCAGATAAGCAAAAGCTAAGGGAGTTCATCAACACCTAACTTTCCTCACAAGAAATTTCAAAGAGATTTTCAAATGGAAAAGAAAAGATCATAACTAGAAATAAGAAAATTATGAAAGAAAAAAACCTCACTCATAAGGGTTAATCACATAGTAAAGGTAGTGGATCAACCACCTACATAGCTAGTATGAAGGTTAAAAGACAAAAGTAGTAAACTCATCTGGATTTATAATAGTTAGTCAAGAGATACAGGAAATAAATTGTAATATATGATGTCAAAAACATAAAACATTGGTTGGGGGTTACAAATTTAGTGCTTTTAGAATGTGTTTTAAGCAACCATCAATTGAATATAGTCTGCTATACATATAAAATGTTATATATTAAACTAATGACAATCACAAATCAAAAGCCTGTACTAAATACACAAAAAAAAAAATAAAGAGAAAAGAATCCAAGCACATATATATCAATAATTACTTTAAATGTAAATAAGCTAACCGCTCCAATCAAAAGACATAGGATGACTGAATGGATTTTTAAAAAGAACCATTTATATGCTGTCTACAAAAGATTTACTTCAGATCTAAAAATCATACTCACACTGAAAATAAAGGGATAGAAAAATATATACCATGCAAATGGAAACAAAAAGGAAGCTGGAGTAGCAGTACTTAACAAGAGACAAAATAGATTTTAAAAACAAAGATTGTAACAAGAGACAAAGGCTCCTAATGATAAAGAGATCAATCCAACAAGAGGATAAAATGCTAGTAAATATGCAGTCAACACAGGGGTGTGTGTGTGTGTGTGTGTGTGTGTGTGTGTGTGTATATATATATATATATCTGTCTGTGTGTGTGTGTGTGACAAAAAAGGAGAGGATGACAGTAATACAATAACAGTAGGGAACTTTTAATACTCCACTTACATCAATAGATAGATCATCCAGACAGAAATTCCGCAAAGAAATAACGTTAAACTTGATAGAGATACAGAGTACTTCATCCAAAAACAGCAGAATGCATTCTTCTAAAGTGTACATGTAACATTCTCCAAGAAAGATCATATGTTAGTCCACAAAACAAGTCTCAATAAGTTTAAGAAGACTGAAATCCTATTAAGCATCTTTGCCAACCAAAACAGTGTGAAACTAGATATCAATTACAAGAAGAAAACTGGAAAAATATAAACACATGGAGGCTAAACAAAATGCTACTAGATAACCAATGGGTCAAAAAGGAATCAAAGGACAAATAAATACCTTGAGACAAATGAAAATGGAAACAAAACAGTCCAAAAGCAGTTCTAAGAGGGAAGTTTATACAGGTTCAACTCAAGATACAAGAATAAATATCAAACAATCTAACCTTACACTTAAAAGAACTAGAAAAAGAAGAACAAACAAGCCCAAAGTTGGTAGAATAAGGAAAATAATAAGAACCACAGCAGAAATAAATGAAATAGAGACCAAAACAAAACAAAACAATGGAGCAGATCGGTAAAAATAAGAGCTGTTTTTTTCAAAAGATAAACAAAATTGACAAACCTTTAGTCAGACTCAACAATAAAAAAGAGGGCCCAAATAAAATCAGAAACGAAAGAAGAAAAGTTACAACTGATATGATAAAAATACAAAGGGTTAAAAAAGACTGCTATGAACAATTACGTTCCAACAAATGGGATAACATAGAAATAGATAAATTCCTAGAAACATGCTATCTTCCAAGACTAAGTCAAGAAGAAATAGAAAATCTGAACAGAGAAATTCCTAGTAATGAAATTAAATTAGTAATCAAAATACTCCCCAAAAAACAAAAATCCAGGACCAAACAGCTTCACAGGTGTCCCCCATCCAAGTACTAAGCAGGCCCAAACCTGCTTAGCTTCTGAGATTAGACAAGATTGGGCGCGTTCAGGGTGGTATGGCCGTAGACAAACAGCTTCACAGATGAATTCCCTATCAAACATTTAAAGAAGAGTCAATATCTATCCTTCTCAAGCTATTCCAAAAACTGAAGAGAAAGGAATGTTTCCAAATTCATTCTATGAGGCCAGCAGTACCCCTGACACCAAAACCAGACAAAGATACCACAAAAATAGAAAATTACAGTCCAATATCCATGATAAATATTGATGCAGAAATCTTCAACAAAATATTAACCAACTGAATTAAACAACACACTAAAAGGATCATATACCATGATCAAGAGGGATTTATTCCAGGGATGGGAGGGTGGTTCAATACTCACAAATCAATCCAATACAAAAATAAAAAAATAATATGATCACCTGAGATGTAGAAAAGGATTTGATAACATGTAACATCCATTTATGATAACTCTCAGTGAAATGGATATAGAGGGAACATACCTCAATATAATAAAGGCCATTTATGCCAAATCCACAGCTAATATTATACTCAACAGTGAAAAACTAAAAGCTTTTCCTTTAAGATTAGGAACAAAACAAGGATGCTCATTTTGTCACTTTCATTGAACATAGTATTAGAAGACCTAGCAATAGCAATAAGACAAGAAAAAGAAATCCAAATTAGAAAAGAAGTAAAACTGTTACTATTTTGTAGATGACATGATACCACATGTAGGAAACCCTAAAGACTCCATAAAAAAAACTATTAGAATTCAGTATATTTTCAGGACACAAAAGTAAATACATCTGTCACACTTCTATACACTAATAATGAGCTATCAGAGGAAATAATCTCATTTACAATTACATAAAAAAATAAAATGCCTAGGAATAAATTTAACCAAGAAGGTAAAAGACTCTTAAAACTATAAGACATTGATGAAAAATATTGAAGACAACACAAATAAATGGAAAGATATATCATGCTCATGGATTAGGAGAATATTGTTAAAATGTCCATACTTCCCAAAGCATTCTACACATTCAACACAATCCCATTAAAATACCATGGCATCTTTCACAGAACAACAAATAATCCTAAAATTTGTATGAAACCACAAAAGACCCCAAATAGCCAAAGTAATCTTGAGAAAGAAAAAAGCTAGAGGTATCATGCTTTTTTGTTTCAAACTATATTACAAAGCTATAACAATCAAAATGGTATGGTACCAACACAAAAATCAGACACATAGATCAATGGAACAGCAGAGTCCAGAAATAAACCCATGCTTATACAGTCGATCTTTGACAAAGGAGGTAAGAACATACAGTAGGGAAAAGACAGCCTCTTCAATAAAGTGGACCACTTTCTCACAGCATATATGAAAATAAAATAGATTAAAAATGCAAATATAAAACTGGAAACCATAAAACTCTTGGAATAAAATGTAGGCAGTAATCTCCTAGACATCAGTCTGGGCAATATTTTTGGATTTATCCCCCCAGGTTAGGGCAACAAAAGCAAAAATGAGCAAATCAAACTAAAAATTTTTTGTCGGGGCTCCTGGGTGGCTCAGTTGGCTAAGCGACTGCCTTCGGCTCAGGTAATGATCCTGGAGTCCCGGGATCGAGTCCCGCATTGGGCTCCCTGCTCAGCAGGGAGTCTGCTTCTCCCTCTGACCCTCCCCCTCTCATGCTCTCTCTCTCTCTATCTCATTCTCTCTCTCAAATAAATAAATAAAATCTTTAAAAAAAAATTTTTTTTTGTCAACATAAAGGCAACCTACTGATTGGGAGAAGATATTTGTAAATCATATATTTGATAAGAGGCTAATACCGAAATATATAAAGAACTCACACAACTTTAATATTAAAAAAATCAGTCCAATTTAAAAGTAAGCAGAGGACTGAGTAGACATTTCTCTAAAGAAGACATACGAATGACTAAAAATTAGACCACAATAAAACATGTTCAACATCACTAATCATCAGAAAAATGCAAATTAATCCCCAATGAAATATCACCTCACATTTGTGTGCAGAATGACTATTCTCAACAAGTGTTAGTGAGGATGTGGAAAAAGGAAACCCTTATAAACTGTTGGTAGGAATAAAAAATGTTGCAGTCATGATGAAAAATAGTATGAAGTTTCCTCAACAAATTAAAAATAGAACTACTATATGATCCAGCAATTCCACTCTGTGGAATTTTCAAAAACACTGCTTCAAAATTATATATGCACCACTATGTTCACTGCAGCATTATTTACAATCGCCAAGATATGGAAGTAACCTAAGTGATCATCAATAAATGAATGGATAAAGAGGATGTGACATATGTACACACAAACATACACACACATACAATGAAATATTACTCTATCATAAAAAAAGGATAAACAAAGTTTGCCACTTGTAACAATATGGATGTACCTAGAGGGTATTATGTTAACTGAAATAAGTCAGAGAAAGACAAATACCATATAATTTCACTTACATGTTGAATCTAACAACAACAACAACAAATGAACAAAATAGAAACACACTCGTAGATACAGAGAAAAACCTGGTGGTTGTTAGAATGTGAGAGTGGGTAAAGGGGATGGGCAAAATAAGGGAAGGGAATTAAAAGGTACAAACTTAAGATAAGTTAGGAGAATAATAATAAGATAGGAGGATATAATGTACAGCATAGGAAATATAGTTAATAATAGGTAACAACTTTGCATGGTGACAGACAGTAGCAAGATTTACTGTGGTGATCACTTTGTGAGGTATATCAATGTGGAATCACTATGTTGTACACCTGAAACAAATATAGCACTGTATGTCAACTATACTTCAATAAAAAAAATTAAAACATCAAAATCTGGGTGAGGTATTTGTATTAAGTAGCTCTGACAGTAGGCTAAAGCTTAAAAAATTAAAGTTTAAATTTTCAGTCTAATAAATTATAGCTGAGTAATGTTAAAAATATTAGTTCATTGTGTGCATGTTTTCATCTGTAAATTAAGGAAAATAATTATTACCTCATAAATCTTTTGTGCAGATTCATGAGGTAGTAAATATATGATTGTTTTATATACTGCATAGTATAAATTATAGATGGAAAAATACAGATTCATTTCACTTTTTTCTGCCTACCCTTTTTGTGTTGTTTGGTGAATTAAAGAAATTTTTTGATTTGCTTTCTCATTTGCAAATTAGAACACTTAATGTACTATACATGGCTTACCTAAGAACTAGTAAATAGAAAATTAAAAGTGGTGAATATATGTCTTATCTGAAAAAAGAGGAAGAAAATGAAGACACAAGCCCGTTGTGGACATACTAAGATTTCTTTAATATAAGGATTTTAGCAGGGATATAGTAACTGTCAGGATTTTTTTATTATTATGTTATGTTAAACACCACACATTACATCATTAGTTTTTGATGTAGTGTTCCATGATTCATTGTTTGCGTATAACACCCAGTGCTCGGTGAACTGTCAGGATTTTAACAAGTAGACACAGAGGCCAGGATTGTTTAGGACCTTACCTAGATATAAAACCTCTAAGTAACCAAGATTAGCTGTGTATACAACCTAAAATTGGAAGAGAGCTGACTCATCCTACCATCTGATAACCTTGTCATCAAAATTTATGCCACCATTTTCTATTAAAATCCCTTATGGTTTTCTGAATACAGATCCTTTGCCTCTTTGGTTAGATTTATTCCTAGGTATCTTATGGTTTTGGGTGTTATGCTGAGCGAAATAAGTCAATCAGAGAAAGACATGTATCATATGACCTCACTGATATGAGGAATTCTTAATCTCAGGAAACAAACTGAGGGTTGCTGGAGTGGGGGGTGGGGTGGGAGGGATGGGGTGGCTGGGTGATAGACACTGGGGAGGGTATGTGCTATGGTGAGCGCTGTGAATTGTGCAAGACTGTTGAATCACAGATCTGTACCTCTGAAACAAATAATGCAATATATGCTAAGAAAAAAAAAAAAAAAGAAGAAGAAGAATGTAGCAGGAGGGGAAGAATGAAGGGGGAGAATCGGAGGGGGAAATGAACCATGAGAGACGATGGACTCTGAAAAACAAACTGAGGTTCTAGAGGGGAGGGGGGGGTTGGAGGATGGGTTAGCCTGGTGATGGGTATTAAAGAGGGCACATTCTGCATGGAGCACTGGGTGTTATGCACAAACAATGAATCATGGAACACTACATCAAAAACTAATGATGTAATGTATGGTGATTAACATAACAATAAAAAATTTAAAAAAATTCCTTATGACCTTACTCTTTTCTCAATCTTGTCCCCTTGAAGCATAGCTCCAAACAGCAAAGTGACTTTTAAAAATTCCAATAAATTCATGTTCCCTCCCTGCTCAAAATCTCCCAGTGGCCTCCCATGCTATCTAGAATAAAAATCCAGACTCCTTACCAAGACCTTCAAGGCCTTGTATCCTCTGGCCTTGCTTGTCTCTTCAAACCTTATATGCTACCTCTGTTTCTTACTCACTCTTCAGCCACACAGCCTTCTCATTGTTAGATGAGACACACTGAAAGGTTCTGTTTGACATAAACTTTGTTTATATTTTTACTGCTGTATTCCCACCTCAAGCAGGACCTGACTCTCAATAAATATATATTTAATAGATAAATCAGTTTCAACTCTGCTTTATTCTATGGCATACAGCTCAGCTAATTGAATTGAGCGAATTTATTGAACACATACTATGTATAAGGCACAGAGTTAAGTGCTATGGAAAAATATAGAGGTTGATAATATGTTCTTTACCTCAAAGAATTTACAATCTATTAGGGGCTCCTAATACAGAAAAAAAATAATACAATAAAGTTTAAATTAGTAAATGCTATAAAACTTAGAGTGTGCCAAAGAAATAATTGATGGAAGATTTATTCTTTTTATTTTTTAGAAATAACAATGGATTTAACAAGGTTGCAATACGTAAGTTTAACATAGAAAATCCATTGCATCTGTATATTTTAACAAAATAATTGGCATATATATTTAAAAATTCTATTTATGATGGTATTAAAAGTAAATCCCTAGTACTAATTTAAAAAATGGTATGTAAGTTCTTTACACTTGAAACTACCAAATATTGCTAAGATAAATTAAAGAAGTTCTAAATAACTAGAAAGATAGTTTATGTTTAATGATTGGAACATCTATTATTGTTAAAAGGGTAATTCTCTCCAAGTTGATCTGGGGGGGGCGTTTCATTTTTTTAAATTTAAATTCAATTAATTAACATATATTATTTGTTTCAGGGGTACAGGTCTGTGATTCATCAGTCTTATATACTACTCAGTGCTCATTACAACACATACCCTCCCCAGTGTCCATCACCCAATTAACCCATCCCTCCACTCCCCTCCCTTCCAGCAACCTTCAGTTTGTTTCCTATGATTAAGAGTCTCTTATGACTTGTCTCCCTCTGGTTTCATCTTGTTTCATTTTTTCCTCTCTTCCCCTATGGTCCTCTGTCTTGTTTCTTAAATTCTGCATATCAGTGAGATCATATAATTGTTTTTCTCTGATTGACTTATTTTACTTACCATAATACCCTTTAGTTCCATCCACGTTGTTGCAAATAGCAGGATTTCAATTTTTTGATAGCTGCATAATATTCCATTATACACACACACACACACATACCACATCTGCTTTATCCATTCATCTGTCAATGGACATCTGGGCTCTTTCCAAAGTTTGGCTATTGTAGACATTGCTGCTATAAACGTTGGGGTGCAGGTGGCCCTTCAGATCACTACATTTGTATCTTTGGGGTAAATACCCAGTAGTGCAATTGCTGGGTCATAAGGTAGCTCTATTTTCAACTTTTTGAGGAACCTCCATATTGTTTTCCAGAGTGGCTGTACCCACTTGCATTCCCACCAAGAGTGTGTGAGGGTTCCCCTTTCTCTGCATCCTTGCCAACATTTGTCATTTCCTGAAGTTAATTTTAGTTATTCTGACTGGTGTGAGGTGGTATCTCATTGTGGATTTCATTTGTATTTCCCTGTTGCCAAGTGATGTTGAACATTTTTTCATGTGTCTGTTTGCCATTTATATGTCTTCTTTAGAGAAGTGTCTGTTCATGTCTTCTGCCCATTTCTTGATTGGGTTATTTGTTCTTTGGGGTTTGAGGTTAATAAGTTCTTTATAGATTTTGGATGCTAGTCCTTTATCTGATAAGACATTTGCAAATATACTTCTTCCATTCTGTCGGTTGTCTTTCAGTTTTGTTGACTGTTTCCTTTGCTGTGCAAAAGTTTTTTATCTAGATGAAGTCCCAATAGTTCATTTTTGCCTTTGTTTCCTTGCCTTTGGAGACGAATCTAGCAAGGAGTTGCTGCAGCCAAAGAGGTTGCTGACTGTGTTCTCTTCTAGGATTTTGATGAATTCCTGTCTCACATTTAGGTCTTTCATCCATTTTGAGTCTACTTCTGTGTGTGGTATAAGGAAATGGTCCAATTTCATTCTTCTGCATGTGGCTGTCCAATTTTCCCAACACCATTTGTTGAAGAGGCTCTTTTTTCCATTGGATAATCTTTCCTGCTTTGTGGAAGATTAGTTGACCATACTGTTGAGGGTCCATTTCTGGGTTCTCTATTCTGTTCCATTGATCTATGTGTCTGTTTTAGTGCCAGTACCATACTGTCTTGATGATTACAGCTTTGTGATAGAGCTTGAAGTCTGGAAATGTGATGCTGCCAGTTTTGGTTTTCTTTTTCAACATTCCTCTGGCTATTCAGGGTATTTTCTGGTTCCATAAAAATTTTAGGATTATTTGTTTCAGTTCTGTGAAAAAAGTTGATGGTATTTTGATAGGGATTGCATTGAATGTGTAGACTGCTCTAGGTAGCATAGATATTTTAACAATATTTGTTCTTCCAATCCATGAGCATGGAACATTTTTCCATTTCTTTGTGTTGGAAGATTTATTCTTATTCAGGAGGAGGTATCTAAGTTAAGTCTTAAAATTTGGATAAGAGGGGCATCTGGGTGGCACAGTTGGTTAGGCATCTGATTCTGTTCAGATCATGATCTCAGGGTCGGGGGATGAGCCCCATGGCTGGCTCCATGCTCAGCAGAGTCTGCTTGTGATTTTCTCTTGCTCTCCCTCTACCTCTCCCACTGGTACACTCTAAGATAAATAAATGAATCTTTAAAAAAATATGAATAAGACTAATTAGCATTATCACCACCATTACTGTATAAGTAATATTGAAACCACATTAATAAAAATCAAAAGAAACATAAAAATAACCTATAATCCTAGTACTTCAAAAAATTTAATAATTGGCTCCTTTTCCTTCGAATCTCAGTTTATGTATTAAGACTATTTACACAGCTGCAATTGGGATATATGTTCAACTTTTTCTTCTAATTTTGTAGACAAAGTTTTTTTAAAAAAATATTTACACTTTTCAGTTTATTGACAATATTCTATAGTTGATCAACACAAAGTTGCCTAATTTCTTTTTATTGGTTATTTAGTTTAAGTTATTCCTTAAGGTAAATACCCTTGTAATTAACATGTTTAGGCACAAGGCTCCTTCAGATTCAGTAGAATTTCAACAGTGAAAAATGAGAGAAATTTCACTGTAGAGGTAGGAGATAAGATAGTATACAGTATAATTATTGCAATTTAGGATTAAAGGGACTTAAGAGATCATCTATATTGTCTCATTTTTCCAGATGAGGAAATTGAGATTCATACAAGTTAAGTGACTTTTCAAAGAAGACACAACTAGTCAGTGGCTATTCAAGAACAAGGTTCAATCTATACTCCTGTAGATCCCATAGCCACTCTAATTTTCAACTACCACACTCTAATTATAGAAGTTCGCACGTCATATAAGATCTGGTTTCAGCCTTTCACTTCCTGGAAATGTCTGCTTAATGCTCATTTTTCATTCAATCCCTCCTTGGGTTACTGAATCATGCTTTATGCTTATATTCAGTGACCCTGCTTTACGCCATCCCATAATAAATATATGTATCTGTTATATACAATTTCCTGCTGTATTCTTTGTTTCATGTGATTTTAAAAAATGAAATGAAGACTTATATGCATTTTCCTCTATTTTGTGTTTGTGTGTTTGTGCAAGCATGTGTGTGTGTGTGTGGTTATTCATTATACTGTCAATTGATAGGACTTAGTGGTCTTTGCACTGTGATCTTGACTTTCAGAAACATATAAACTGAATTACAAAATATTTAATCACAAGGAAATTTTATAGAACACACTAGATGTAATAATGTGGTAACTTGATTCCTAAGCAAAAAAAGTTAAGTTCTTCACCAATGGTGGGAGGATGGTAACAGTAAATGCAATTTTAAGCAAAATAACAAATTTTTCAGTCTAACTACCTCTTCTACTTATTGATCCATCACATTCAGATGTGAAATCCTTTCCTTTAATTCCATTACTATACTTAGGTCAATGTACATTATCATTGCAACATTTAAAAAACCAACTATCATCTTCAAGGCCTCTGAAAAATTAGGTTTTCTAAAATTTGTAATTTCCTATTCAGAAAAAATCACTTTGCCTCAAATAATTACTTGCTTCTCTGGAAGATATGTATTTTTTTTTTTTTTTGTATAATAAGAACTTACACCGAACTCTATCATTATGAAAGCATTTATTTTATAAATTCCAACCCTCTTAATCAGAACCATTTATAAAATCAGTAAAAGGATCCTGAGATGAGTTAGCAAATTATTTCCAAACCCAAATCTTAACAATGTATACAAATACATTTCTTAGAGCACAGCACCTTTAATTCTATCATGAATTCAAAGCAGCCTAAGCTGTGCTATTTTGTGTGTGTGTGTGTGTGTGTGTGTGTGTGTGTGTGTGTATGAATTATTGTGCAGAGAGGATGTGACCTGCAAAATTTAAAAGGAAAAATAGCAGTATTTTTTATTATGTGGCATGCAAGTAGATTCAAGCAGAGAGCTGTCCTTATAAAATCCCTCCATAGATTATCACATAATGGTGAATGATGTTCTGCAATGAAATTACATAACACATGAGCTACTTCTCCAAGTATGAAAATGAAGTTTTGATTATGTAAAAACAGAGCAAAATAGAAAAAGTATTTTAAAAATAACGTACCTAAAGAATGTTTTGCAGAAAAATGTATAGGTATTATATGTGGATATAGCTATAAAGATACAGAGATATATAGAAATTTTTGGGGTGCCTGGGTGGCTCAGTCTATTAAGCATCTGCCTTTGGCTCAGGTGGTAATCTCGGTGTCCTGGGATTGAGTGCCATATTGGGCTCCCTGCTCAGTGGGGAATCTGCTTCTCTTTCTCCCTCTGTCCCTCCCCCAACTTGTGTTCTTTCTCTCAAATAAAATCTTAAAAAAAAGAAATTTATTAGGAATAGGCTGGGTTTATCACAGATACTCAAAAAAAGTGCTTGACTGACGGTTATTATGTAGGCATAATATGCTTTATTCTAACTGGGTTATTTTGTCTATTAAGAAAATTTACAGAAAATCTATATGGAGATTATATAGTCTTAGAAGTGGAATCATTTATTGTACAGTTGAAGATTAAGTCTTCAAAATTAGAGAATTGTTTGGGGCACCTGGGTGGCTCAGTCAGTTGAGCATCCAACTTGATTTTTGGCTCAGGTCATGATCTTGGGGTCCTGGGATCGAGCCCCTTGTTGGGCTCTATGCTCTAAGTGGTGTCTGCTTGAAACTCTCTCTCTCCTTCTCCCCTGCCCCTTCCCCCACTGTCTCTAAAATAAATAAAATTAAAAAATTCAGAGAATGGTTTGAGACTAGAGTCCAAGTTTTTAAATTTCTTCTTACTAACTGTATGCTTCTGTAAGATCACTTGATTTCCTGAGATTCTGTTTGATCATCTGCAAATCTTGCATAATACCTCTAGGGAAGCACAGAGCTGACTCTGGATACCATAAGAAAAAAGAGATTCACTAGAAAAATATTGCAGAATCAGTGGGAGACTGAAAGCCTACATAAATGTGAGGGTAAGACTAAAAGAAGCCAGAAGGAAAAACCTCCAACAACATCAGCAACAGCAAAATCAGTTCTTTTTGACTTGGGACACATCTTCAGACAAGATGTCACAATTCTATCTTATTTGATTTCATCTCATCTCAAAGCCATCCAGACATAAGCTATGAATGTATTTTTTTAAAAGATTTTATTTATTTGAAAGAGAGAAACAGAGATAGAACAGAGAGCACTAGAGGGGAGGAGAGGGAGCCCAACATGGGGCTCCATCCCAGGACCCTGAGATCATGACTTGAGCTGAAGGCAGATGCTTAACTGACAGAGCCACCCAGGTGCCCCGCTATGAACTTATTCTTACTGAGCAACTGTAAACTCATTTCTGGGTCCAATTACTTAGTGTCTTATATAGTTAATGTAAACATTGCAAACAAAAATGTAGTTTTTACATTTATTATTTGTTGGTTGTTTTTTTTGTTCAAGCACATGTAGATATATGAAATAGTTGGGTTAGCCTTCATAAAAACCTTCATGCTTGACGTAGGTTAAAGTTTTATGGTGACAGAAAAATATTAAAATCATTAGATTGAAACATAGCACTTTAGATTTTAGACATGCAAATAAGAAAGTAAAGAGGACTAATACTGAAATAGCTAAAATGCAGAGTACTGTGATTTAAATTATGCCAGGAAGTAGCCATGGTTTAAAAGGTTTTCCCTCACTAGTACCTGAGCATCTTTCAATATTCTTATTTAAAAAATATTAAAAATCCCTTTACCTTCATCCGCATCTTTTTAATAGTGAGATTGAACATTTTACTATTTATTTCATAATCTCTGAATTTACAAAAATGAGGTAAACATTTACCTCCTGAAAAATTAGTATATTAAAGAGTGGTTTAGAGAACAAAATAATATTAAACCAAGAGTTGTAGTAGAAAGGGTACTGCTTAAACTTCTGAAAGAGTTTATAAATTTTCACAGGATCTTTAAGTCTCCTAAAGATCAGCTGTAACACAGTGTAGTGAACTTAGAGTCATTGTTTGGTTTGCAAAGACATTCATGTTATTCCATTGTTTGGATGCAAACCAGAAAGTCTAGGATTTAGCAATGTTGGGTGGAGAAATAAACAGATGCAGATATTTTGCTAACCATGATGCATCTGCAACTACTAAAAGTGCTTTGGGTCATTTTATTCATCAAGACAAGAATAATAGAAGTGAGAAAATTAACTGGTCATTAAGGGGAAGCTTTAATCACATTAGCTGACATTATTAAAATTGCAGTGCATTCTTGGGGCGCCTGGATGGCTCAGTCATTGGGTGTCTGCCTTCGGCTCAGGTCGTGATCCCAGAGTCCTGGGATCGAGCCCTGCGTCGGGCTCCCCCTCCGCGGGAAGCCTGCTTCTCCCTCTCTCACTCCCCCTGCTTGTGTTCCCTCTCTCATTCTCTCTCTCTCTCTGTCAAATAAATAAATAAAAATCTTAAAAAAAAAATTGCAGTGCATTGTTACAAAATGTTTTTCTTAATATATTCAGAATCATAAATTAGATAGATGTGTGTTTTTGTGACTCTGTATTGCATTTCCTAGGACATAGGTTTTATGGTTTATAATGATCTCCCAATAGTTGAGTGACAGTAAGATGTTGAAGGTGGCTCATGGTTGGTTCATAAGATCATAAGATGGCTCATGGTTGGATCAGCATTAAGAAACAAAGCATACCAGGTGCTCCCCTTCCCTAGTGGAAGAGGAAAGTACAAATTGTCAACACTGCCACTATTACAGTTTGCCAATGTGTTGGTGGAATCGAAACATAGAATAATTTTGTCTATAACCATGCTAGATTTTACTCAGATTCTAAGGTTTCATTTCAAATGTCTGATACTGTTCAATGCATATACTACTATCTGCTCTCAGAAATTATACACAAACTCATTCATTCACCTAAAATGTATTTTGAGCCACTACCCTCTGCTACCCATTGTAATATATGGGGTAGTGGGCAGCTTTAAAATATCAGGCAAGTTGTCTCCTCTTAGAGTTTTCAGGACAGTGGAGCAGTCAAAATTAAATAGTTAAAATAAAATGTGAATATGGTTGAAAAAGTAGTACAAAGAACCATGGGAGCATACAACAAGAGTTCTAACCAGCCTAGAAGATTAGGGAAGGCTTCCTGGAAGTAATGAAACATTCATTGGCATGGTATATGAAGGAAACCTCATTGTGAGAGGAAATAAATTTTGGGAGATCTTCAAGTTGGCTTACTCTATTTTATCACTAAAAGTGGACATCATACCACTTAACTTTTGATTTTTTTTAAGAAAATCAAATCATGAAACCAAAACTGATCAAAATGTTCCTAAGAATTAGAGATTTTATTTTCAAAATTAATACAAATAGTTGAATTATAAAAATAGTGGATTTTATTTATTTTTTAAAAGATTTTATTTATTTGACAGAGAGACACAGCGAGAGAGGGAACACAAGCAGGGGGAGTGAGAGAGGGAGAAGCAGGCTTCCCGCGGAGCAGGGAGCCTGATGCGGGGCTTGATCCCAGGACTCTGGGATCGTGACCTGAGCCGAAGGCAGATGCTTAATGACTGAGCCACCCAGGCGCCCCTAAAAATAGTGGATTTTAGATTGATAACAGCAAAGTTTTGATGAATGAAAGAAATTCTGAACAAGTTTTATATATTTACTCTTAAGTTCTTTTAGGAATTACTTACAAGCTAAATTGGAAACCAGAACTATTAAAATGAAGCATGAGACTATTCTTGACTACCTATACTGACTTGACTGACATTCACATATAATGGGATGTTAAAATTGAAGCTTTACCAAAGTGCCAAATGTAATATGTACTACATATCTAAGTGAACTGTCAGATCAGATCATTTGAAACAGGTTGAGAATTTATTTCATCATTTTTGGGCCCCTCATTCAGGGAGCCCTGACTCAAAATCTAGGATATAAAATGTACTAGAAAATAAAAAGAAATTATTTGTCAATAGGCTTTTTGAAAGAAACCCACTATCTATGCTTCTCTTCATACTCCCTCATCTCTTGGAAATGGATGGGAGAGGGAGATTACTTTCATATCACTCAGAGAAAGATGAATTTTTAAGTCTACTTACAGAAAGCTTGAAATATATCCCCTGCAGTTCAGGAGGAAGAGTAAGCAAGTAACAGAGATTAGTTGGAGAGTTACTTGGGCAGGGGAGTAACAGGGAGCTGTGACTACTTCTAGGGAATAACTGGACTACCTTTCAATGGTAACTCAAATATACACGAGTGCTTCCTTGTCACAGATGTAAACCACATGGAAGGGAGAGTGAGTCTAGAGCTCTTTTAAGTCTTATCCAAGAGGAATAAATGCCTGGAAGGCATGTCAAATCTCTAGAAAATATGGGGAGTATGTTACCAGAAAAAAACAGGAGCTGAAGAGGGAAGCCATCAACTGAAGGCAAAGTACTGCCTATGTCCTGAAAGTTTCAGCTGGAGTGTACCATCAGGAGAATGTGTTCAGTACCAAGAACAGATCCCACAATGTTACGTCCATTTAAGCATCAGCCAGGTACACAGCAAGAAGTCATTTTATGTCAGTAAAAAATTCATGTAAGAAATTTAACTGACCTCTTTCCTTAACTGGCCCCCTTCCCATGACATCTCTACTTTCTAGCTATGAATGAATATCAGCATGCCTACTAGAGATGGGTGGAAGTGCGGTAGGGAAGGAGATAAGAACAGAAATGATCATGCCTACCTGCCCCCAATGCAAATTGGTAGCTTATTGTGGGCCCATGCTAGAGAATGGGAGAAAAATTGCTGTTAAATCAGGTTTGGCATTGTGGTAGATTGTATTATTTTCCAAAATTTCTTTGTTTCCTCTCTGCCTCTTCCTTATATTCCACCCCATTATGGGAAGAGTGTAATTCCCCACCTCATTGATGTTGGGTGTGGCCAGGTGAGTGTCTGTGGCCAGTAGAATGTTAGTGAATATTATGAGTAGAGGCTTTAAATAATGTGCTTGCAGGGTTTGTTTTATCTCTTACACTCCTGCTATTTACCCTGAGAAGAAATTGTTCTGGGTAGTAGCTAGTTTGAAGAATGATGAAGACAGGTGAGACTGAACTGAAGCCTGGCATCCAGCTTAAACCAACTAAACCCAGGAGAGTTCACCAGAACTATAGCTACTCCACGGATCCAGGAGCAAGAAATAAATACTTGTTCTGCTAGCCACTGACATTTTGGAGTTATTTTTAATGCAGCAATAAAAGTGAGTATTGCAAGCATTTTGATTGGGGTAAAGGATTGGCAATTCTAATTTCTTAACTGAGATTCTGTTAACAACTTAATATGACTATAGAATGTTTTACTATCTAAAAATCAGTTTTAACACTTTGAGGCCAAAGATTGATATTGTTTTCAAGGGCTGGAGAAAACTTTTCCAATGATTACATGTTAAAGGGACAATGAGAAACAAGAATTAAATTGCATATTATTGAGTACCACAAATTGTATTTGCCTATTGTTCTAGTCTTAAACAGTTCTTCAGAATAACCCTTTTTTCATGTAAAAAGACAAACATCCATAGTACATGAAAGAGTACTGATTATTTCCAAACACTTTCCCACATAAATCTACAATTAACAGGCACAAAATATTTTCCAAATTTATGATGTCTAGAGCTAACTCAATAAAGACATAACCTGAATTAGTTTCATTGTGTGTGAAAAATTCTTTTACAGGTTTATTGTTCTCTAATGCTGAGGACAAGGTAAATAATGGACACATCTTTCTGATTCATAATCCAGTTGAACTTTGCCAACATTTGTTGTAGGCCCTTATATTTTACTTATCATAAAGAATTTATGAAGGTCATGGTCCAAGAATGAACAAACACCAGAATGTCCTTTAGATATAAAACGGTAAAGCTAAACATTTTTATTATAGACATTAGCTGATGTTATGCTGATATACTATGCTAAATTAATACATCTCATATTATCTATCCAGCGGCAATGTCCCTTTTAAACAATCAAGGGCAAAAAAGTTCTATAAATAGTTTTCATCACATCAGCCTGAGTCCAGGCCCATCTCATACTAGATAATAAGGTGATGTTAATCTTTTGATTTCTTTTTCTCTCTAGCAGATTACATCCTATTTTAAATCAGACACAAACAAAATCTTACAGGAAACATAATTAGAAGTGAAATTGCTCTAAATCACCTTTGTCTCTAGAGAAACCTTTTCACCCTCTGTGATGTGCTGGGGTGTATCTAATCTAATGATCAGCTGCCACCAAGTAATTGAATATCCTAGAGTTTGAACTGCTAGAGAACCTATGCATTTTACTCCTCTTATTTTTACCTCTAAATAAATAGAGGGGTAAAATGGACCTACATGATATTAAATTGCTATTTTTGATGAGAAGTTGCTTATATTTGCAATGTTCATTTCAAGGTTAATATGTTACATTTTTTAGCACACGCTCAAAGAAATATACTTGAAAATATAGTTACTTATCAGAATGAGTACATGGGGTTTTAAAGGGAATTTTAAAGTAGCTCTAAAAATTTGAATTTTACACCTTCAAAAAATGTTAGCATCCTTATTGATTACAAAATACAGATTTTTTTTTTTAACTATTATGGTCACCAAGGTGACAAAAATACTGACTCTTCCCTTGTAGAAAAACAAATTGAAAAAATACATAGGCAATGTAATTGAGTTTTATCAACCTGTTTTTTGATGAGATGGATTCTTATCATTTTTGCTATATGTTAACCCTCAAAAAAAGTGCTTTTCTATTCCTGCTATATTAAAAAACAAACAACAAAAAGAAAAAAAATGGTTAGGGTAACTTATTCTGACTATAATTACAACTGTGAGATTCTAAAAGAGTATAAAAATTATAAAGCCCTTAAAAACAGACCTTCTTATGACCTCAGATCTCTTTTACCTTCTCTATACCTTTTGTGAGGATTGATAGCTCATACATAATATTCCCTTTCCTGGTAATTAGCAGAGCTGCAGTCTAAAATTCCCCCAAGAGGGCAACAATCCCATCTCCAATGACAGCTTGGGAGAAATATGGTAGCAATGCAAGCTTTCTTATCTTTAGGACCCCTCAATGGCTAAATAAGAAAATTTGTGATTTAAAATAGCTAGTTTCCAACACACAAACTTGCTGATGGTTGCGAAGCTCCCTAATTAAGTTATATTATAGTCTTGGCACAACATGTGAGGAAAGCCATTCCTAACGAGAAACCTTTAATATAATTCTCCACATGTTTAATTTCAGATAATAACTAGGTGGTATGGAACTTATTTACTGAGTTGATTTGAAAGGTGAATTAGAACTCTCCAGAGTGGTAAAACTCCACCAGTATATAATCTTGCCCAGCCCATTTCTTTAACCATGCAAGGTGAGGAAATTTGTACAGAGTATCTTCGACAAAGTCCTTAATGTACAGGTGGTCCGTCTTCATGATATAGGTATGTCCATCTCCATGACAGTTTAAAAAAAACAAGAGCAGCCTGCTTGCCTAGCAGGGAGCTCAATGGCAAGGCTTTTCTCCGTCACACTCTCAGTACCATTTTTGGTGTCCTCTTTTCTCTACCTTATTTTTACAGACCATTCTCCTCCTTCTTCCCTAAAATAATTCATCATTGAATTACAGGCAATTGAATAATTGCAGTCATGAGCTCTTTTAGAAGAATTTCTCCATAAGAGTTCTAATCAAGGATTATAACTGTTTTTAAGTCTCCATTTTATTGAAAGTGAAAACTTGATTCCTAAGATTAATCCATCAATATTTCTATCTTTAAATTTGACAGTTATCTCAGACAAAAGAGTGAGAATTTTAGGATTAAGATGGAGTCACTTTTTCACTAAATATATAAGTAACACTTTGATTTATAATAAATGCACAAGCCTATTATATCTCCCTTTTGAGAAAGATCATTTTTCTAACAAATTTCTACATATTATCTACAGGCCCAAACTGAAATTCTACATTTGATTTATGGATAATTAATAGCCAGGCTATCCTATTTCTTGTTTCAAGAATAGAGCAGCTCTTATTTTATTAGACAGTTCAATATTCCCAGAAGTCAGCTTCTTCTAACTTCTTCCTTTTATACCAAAAATAATTCTTACTTCTATCAGTATATTCCCATCCCATACTCAGATTAACACTTGTAACCTGGATCAACTTCTTTATCATGTCTCATGAATGAAAGCAAATTATCTGCAGTTAGCATACACTCATATGTTAAAATCATTTAGAATAGGGTCACAAAAGTCAATTTTCTTTCATTACCAAAGGGATTTTTTTTGCAGTCCCATCAAATGTGTACATCTTTTTAAGTGTCAAAGAATGAATACACATAATTATAATAAATAGTTCATATTTTGTTTGAACATATACCCTTGTTCCAAGCAGAAGGATGACATAATCAGTTTTGAATTTTAGAAATATCAGACTGGGATGATTTTGGTAAATGAATACTTCTAACCTGTTCTTTCTTACTCTGAGCAAAACAGCACAAGGAACACAAAAAGAAGCAAAATCCATTATTTTAATCAGAGATAGATATGATGGACTAAAGCCAGTAGCCATTTAAACATATTTGGGGAGTATTTTCCTAAATGCAGAGGCTAGAATTCTGAATTTTCCAGGAACTCTTGCAGCTACAGCTCTGGATATAATTTTGTTTCTGCCAGTCAGACAAACCTCCATGACATTTGCATGGTTAGTGTGATATTTTTACTGTGTCTTTTGTTTCTGTTTGCAAAGATCATCAGAGGGGTGTCCGGTTTTCTATGACAAGATTAGCAGACATATTGATGTGTGGCAACTTGATCCATAGGTATTAATAAGAATTGTGGAGGGCATCCATTTTCCTAGTGACTTTTTGCAGGTGTTTATGGACGCTGCAGAGCTAATAGTAGCTTCTTAATCATGGAGACTTTTTGATGATAACTTTTTGATTGTAAGTTTTCTGATCTTGGTGTGGCCTCCTTATTTTGGTAATATGACACAGCATGGCTCAAGACCTGGCATTTGTCATGACAGCTTTCTAATTTTTCTTTTTTTTTTTTGGTCCAAATTTTTATTTAAATTCTTGTTAGTTAACATATAGTGTAATATCAGTTTCAAGAGTAAAGTTTAGTGATTTTACTTGCATCTAACACCCAGTGTTCATCATAACAAGTGCCCTCATTAAAACTGCATTATCCATTTAGTCTATCTCCCACTGGCCTCCCTCTATCAACCCTGTTTGTTTTTTTTTTTTTAGGATTTTTTTTTTATTTGACAGAGAGAGAGAGACACAACGAGAAAGGGAACACAAGCAGGGGGAGTGGGAGAGGGAGAAGCAGGCTACCCGCCAAGCAGGGAGCCCAATGTGGGACTCGATCCCAGGACCCCGGGACCTTGACCTGAGCTGAAGGCAGATGCTTAACGACTGGGTCACCCAGGCACACTCAACCCTCAGTTTGTTTTCTATCACTAAGAATTTCATATGCTTTTCCTCCCCTTCTCTCATCCTTTTTTCTCCCCTTCCCACACATTCATCTGTTTTGTTTCTTAAATTCCACATGAGTGAAATCATATGGTATTTGTCTTTCTCTGACTTATTTCACTTAGCATAATATACACTAGCTCCATCCATGTCATTGCAAATGACAAGATTTCGTTCTTTTTGATGGCTGAGTAATATTCCATTGTATATATATACCACTTCTTCTTTATCCATTCATTAGTTAATGGACACTTGGGCTCTCTCCATAGTTTGGCTTTTGTTGGTAATGCTGCTATAAACATCTGGGTGCATGTACCCCTTCAAATCTGTATTTTTGTATCCTTTGGGTAAATACCTAGTAGTATAATCCTAGGTCATAGGGTAGCTCTATCTTTAACTTTTTGAGGAAACTCCATAGTGTTTTCCACAGTGGCTGCACAACTTTACATTCCCACCAACAGTGTAAGAGGGTTCCCCTTTCTCCGCACCCTTGCCAACACCTGTTGTTTCCTGTGTCCTTAATTTTAGTCATTCTGACAGGTGTGAGGTGGTAACTCACTGTGGTTTTGATTTGTATTTCCCTGATGATGAGTAATGTTGAGCATTTTTTCATGTGTTTATTGGCCATCTGGGTGTCTTCTTTAGAAAAATGTCTATTTGTGTCTTTTGCACTTTTCTTAACTGGTTTTTTTTTTTTTTTTTTTTTGGTGTGGAGTTTAAGTTCTTTATAGATTTTGGACACTAATCCTTGATCAGATATGTCATTTGCAAATATCTTCCCCCATTCTGTAGGTTACCTTTTAGTTTTGTTGATTGCTTCCTTTGCTGTGAAGTTTTTTTTTTTTTTTTAAGATTTATTTATTTGATAGAGAGAGAGAGAGAGGAGGGGCAGAGGGAGAGAGAGTTTCAAGTAGACTCTGTCCTAAGCACAGAGTCCAACATGGAGCTCAGTCTAATGACCATGAGATCATGACCTGAGCCAAAATCAAGAGTCAGACACTCAATTGACTACAGCACTCAGGCACCTGAGGGGCTTTTTATTTTGATGAAGTCCTAGTAGTTCATTTTGGCTTTTGTTTCCCTTGTCTCTAGTGAAGTGTCCAGTAAGAAGTTGCTATTGCCAAGGGCAAAGAGGTTTCTGCCTATATTCTCCTCTAGAATTTTGATGATTTTCTCTCACATTGAGGTCTTTCATCACTTTGAATTTATTTTTTTGTATAGTATAAGAAAGTGGTCCAGTTTTATTCTTCTGCATGTTGCTGTCCAGTTTTCTCAATACCATTTGTTGAAGAGACTGTCTTTTTTTGATTGGATATTGGATATTCCTGCTTTGTTGAAGATCAGTTAACCATATTGTTGTGGATCCATAAAATACCTAGGAATAAACCTAACCAAAGAGGTAAAAGATCTGTACTCTGAAAACTATAGCACACTTATGAAAGAAATTGAAGAGGACACAAAGAAATGGCGAAAAAATTCCTTGCTCATGGATTGGAAGACTAAACATTGTTAAAATGTCTGTACTACCCAAAGCAATCTACACATTTAATGCAATTCCTATCAAAATACCACCAGAATTTTTCACGTAGCTAGAACAAAAAAAAATCTTAAAATTTGTGGAGAACCACAAAAGACCCCAAATAGCCAAAACAATCCTGAAAAAGAAAAGCAAAGCAGGAGGAATCATGATTCTGGACTTCAAGCTATATTACAAAGCTGTAGTCATCAAGACAGTTTGGTACAAGTGCCTATTTTTTTTAATCACATAAGAAGCATTCTCTCCTATTGTGACTCTTCTTCACTGAAGTTGTTTTGAAAGTTCAACCTAAAATATATTTCTACAGCTTAACCAACAACTTTTAAGTCATTTAATATCCTGTAATAAACCTTTGTGTGCTTAAATCATCCTTCATCTGAAATACATAAGGACCTTCTACAAATCAATAATCAAAAATAGATAATCCAATTAAAAATAGGCAAAGACCTTAATAGACATTTCAATAAAGATATACAAGTGTCCAACAAGAATATGAAAAGATTCTAAACATCACTAATCATAAGGTAAATGCAAATCAAAATCACAACAAAATACCTTCTTAAACACATTAGGATGATCATTATCAAAGCAATAGGAAATGAGCATTGACAAGAATGTCAATTGGAAATTGGAAACTTCTGCACTGTTGGTGGGAATGTAAAGTGGTTTAGTAACTATGGAAAACAGCATGGAGGTTCCTTAAAAGGTCAAAAATAGAATTACCATATGATGCAGAAATCCTACTTCAGCGTATATATCCAAAAGAATTCAAAGCAGGATCTCAAAGTGATATTTGCACACGCATGTTTGTCACAGCATTATTCAAAATATCAAAGAGGTAAAAATAACTCAAATATTCATCAACAGATAAATGTGTTACATAGATAATGAAATATTATGCAGCATTAAAATGGAACAAAATCCTTATCCCATGCTACAACATGGGTAAACCTCAAGATCATTATACTAAGCATAATAAGCCAGTCAGAGAAGGACAAATACTGTATTATTCTACTCATATAAATTATCTAAATTAATCAAAATCATAAAAACAGAAAATAGGTAATTGACAATGGCTAGGGGAAATGGGGACGTAAGAATTAGTGTTTAGTGGGCCTACAGTTTTAGTTTAAGATGAAAAAGTTCTAGATATCTGTTGAACAGTGTAAATATACTTAACACTACTGAACTGTATACCTAAAACTGGTTACGATGGTAAATTGAACATTATGTTTTTTATAACAAAAAAGCCCACATTCTCTTAAGCTGAAACTTGATTATTTTGCATTGTTGAAAGTCAAACCAATACCATATAATATCAACCAAATACTATAACTTGCAAGAAATATCTGCTCTTTGTGGTTCAAAGGGAGTATATTTTATAAAGTCACCAACAATGAAATCACAGCCTATTCTTAAGAAAGTTTCATTTGAGAGAATTAAATTCAAAAAATAGCAACTTTCCCTTATCAAAGTTTAGAAGACACCAAGTTATGAGATAAAGTGGGCTCGACTATTAGGAAATGCCATTTGGCATCTCCTATCAACAACATTCTAACATATTTGGAAAACTCACCAGTGACCATAGCGAAGTTTTGAGGCATAAGACTTTTCCTCTGCATAGATTTCCAAAGTATCATGACGCTTTTCCAATGTGAGGAACATTTTCCAGAACTGGAGAACAACTTCACCTAAATTTGTAGAAATGAGAGGAGCTCTGAATGTTTCCCATAAAAAGATGAAGATTACTTTGCTGTAAGCAACTTTAATTACATAAAGCCAGTAGCAATTAGATATATCAGCATGCATACAGCAAACCCAGCAAAATCTCAACCTCTGACACAATTTCTCACTGTGTGACTGGTTTAATGAGGATAGTACAATTTACTTAAATAGTAATGATTCTCTCCTTAAATGGGAAGTGGTTATTCTGCCAGTTTTTCAGTCAGATATCCCATGAAAAATATTCGGCACAGCAATGTTATTTCCATGAAAGCAGGCTAAATAGCAATTTATTTTAAAACACACTTTTTGCAGTGGCTTTAACTTGTTAAAATTTCTTCTAGTTTTAGCTCCCTCTTCTTTCCCTTAATCCTGCTGAATGTCTGATGGTAGTCTACACTTACAATATCTCCTCCAAGGTTGAGTACTTAAAAAAGATTCTAGTAGCAGTACCCAAACAGGGATATGGGCAGTGTAGGACAAAATCTATTTTTTTTTAGGTGGGGTAAAGGGGCAAATAATGGCCCAGCATAGTTTGCATCCATTCAAAAAAAAATAGAAAAAAAATAATATGGATGCCATATAAGTATTCTGAAATATATAGGAAGATAACCTATAAGAAATAAGTGAAGAACACACTTAAAAAAAATATTTACTACATAAAACAGAAATAAATTTTAGGTACCAGATGGTTTATAATTGGAAGGAAAAAAAGTAAAACACCACTATACAAGGATAGAAAAAAGATGAGATAAAATTATATCCAAGAGAAAAGCAGACATTTTTTTTTAAGTCAGAAGAAGTGCAACTGAAGGATTAGAAACAAATAAACAGAATTAAAATTCCGTAACAATAAAACATCATATAGAGGGGAAATTTAAAAGGCTATTTCTAACTATTAAGGACAAAAATGGATAAAAAATTGTCCAAGGTATATTTAGTGACCCAAGAAAGACAGGAGGAAGATTAAAAATACAGGTACTTTGTACTTTTTAGGAATAGAACAGAATAAATAAAAACACTTTTCAAAAGTCTAAGAAAAAGATGGTTCTTAAACTTTAAATTCCTGGATCTGTAGGTGGCAAGAGCTCATTCAATATCTGAAATTATTACTAAGAAGTTATTTACAGAACTTCCAGTTTCCCTGCCAGCATGTAAGAAGCTTGGAAGCTGCCACTTCATCCTAACAAGTAAAAAGCTAAACAAACTGAAAAAGCAACAACTCTTCTTAGATTCCTCAGAGAAGTGCATTCACAGGACAAAAAAAAAAAAAAATGCCCCCAAATTGGAAAGACTCACAGACAAATACAGAGAATTACAATTTACCCGAGCAGAAAACTGAAAGTTGAAACTTACAAAAGAACCAGTGCTGGAGAGAAAAACCTGAACTGTGATTAAGGAATTGCTTGAGGCCCAGTGTAGACAACTCTGAAGGTCACAAACTCCAGGTGACCCAGTCATGGAGGGGCCTCCAATTTGGTGAGATTTACCTCCAGGAGCTTGACCAGGTTCTTATAATAATTATCAGAGAAAAATCCCTTTAGACTTCTGGCAGGAAGAGGAGAAAAAGGAGCCATTTTGAAGCACATGAGAGCATTCTGTTCCTAACATGGCCTAACCTCAGGGTAAACTAGTTAACCAGAGCCTACCCTGCTAAGGTTTACTAGAGCTTAATGGACCTGAAAGAAAAGAAATACCCAACTCCAGCTGGCTCTAATCTTCTACTTGGAGAAAAGAAAATAACCCAACCCAATCCAGCCCACTTTAGCTATCCTGTCTCACCTAAGGGAGGAGTGGGGATGAGAAGAACCATGTGTGAAGGGCACAGACAAGATGTATAGGCAGAGGGCGCCTGGGTGGCTCAGATGGTTAAGCATCCGCCTTCGGCTCAGGTCATGAGCCCAGGGTCCTGGGATCGAGTCCCACATCGGGCTCCCTGCTCAGCAGGGAGCCTGCTTCTCCCTCTGCCTCTCTCTCTCTCTCTCTCTCTGTCTCTCATGAATAAATAAATAAAACATTTAAAAGAAAAAAAAGATGTATAGGCAGATCAAAATACTGGGACCCAATCATAGGACTATAGAAGGCTTCACAACTTACCACATTACTAAGGGCCTATTTACAGCAATTTCTTTTATCCAGTCCATTGTATCCAGTTATCAAAACAAAATAGAAGAGAAAGAGCATGTATCAGAATCAGACCCCAAAATAACAGGGATGTTGAAATTATCAGACCAGGAATTTAAAACAACTATGATTAATATGTTAAGCGCTCTAATAGAGGAAGTAAATAACATGCAAGTAGAGATAGGGAGTGTAAGAAGAGAGAAGGAAATTCTAAGAAAAACCCAAAAAGAAATGCTAGAGGTCAAAAGCACTATAACAGAAATGAAGAATGCCTTGGATGGGTTTATTAGTAGACTAGACACAACTAAAGAAAGACTTTGGTCTTGAGTATGTCTAAATAGTAATCTCCAAAACCGAAAAGCAAACAGCAAAAAGAATAGGAAAAAAAAAATAAGAATGGGGGTGCCTGGGTGGCCCAGTCTGTTGAGTTGCTACCTTTGGCTTAGGTCATGATCTCAGGGTCCTGGGATGGAGCCCTGCATAGGGCTCCCTGCTCAGTGGGGTGCCTGCTTCTCCCTCTCACTCTCCCTCTGTGTTCTCTCTCTCAAATAAAAAAATAAAATCTTAAAAAAAAAAAAAAGAACAAATATCCAAAAGCTGTGGAAGTACTATAAAAGGTACAACATACGTGTAATAAGAATACCAAAAAGGAAAGAGAGAAAAGAGCAGGGGCACCATTTGAAGCAATAATGACTGAGAATTACCCCAAATATGGTCAGACATGAAAACACAGATCCAAGAAGTTTGGATGACACCAAGCAAGATAAATGCCAAAAAAACTTCACCTAGACATAGCATTTTCAAATTACAGAAAATAATAATAAAGAAAAAATCCTGAAAGAAGCCAGAGGGGAAAAATGATCTTACTATAGAGGAATAAATAAAAGAATTATAGGACTTCTCTTCAGAGAGCATGCAAAAAAGATGGGAGTAGAGTGAAATATTTAAACTGTTGAGGGAAAAAGTCTACCAACCTAGAATTCTGTACACTGTGAAATTATCCTTCAAAGGTGAATATTTCTTTTTCCAAATAAAAAATTGAGGGAAGTTGTTACCAGTAGACTGCCTCGCAAAAGATGTTAGAAGTTCTTTAAAGAGAAGGAAATTATATAGATCAGAAGCTCAGATCTTCATAAAGGAAGGGAGAGTATCAGAGAAGGGATAAATGAAGATAAAATAAAACAGATTTTTCTAGATTGATCTAACAGAACAATCTGTTTGAAATAATAATATCGACAATGCATTCAAATATATACACATATGTATATATACATACACATATAGGTGTATATGTGTGTGTGTGTATGCCTCTGTATCAGCAAAATGTATAATAGCAATGATACAAGGGACAAGATGGAGGAATTAGGATTATTTTGTTACTATTATTTTGTTATTTTGATACTCATACTACCTCTGAGGTGGTATAGTGCTATCTGAAAATGGATTTGGATTAGTTGTAAATGTATATTGCAAACTCTAGGGAAGCCATTAAAAAAAGTTTTTAAAGAAATACAACTGATATGATAAGAGGAGAGAAAATAGAATCACATAAGATATTCAGTTAAAACCTCACAAGGGGGGAAAAAAGAGTGGAAGACAAAATTAAGAACAAAGATCAAGGGTAACATAGAAAACACTAACAAATATGGTGGATCTTTGTCCAACTGTATCAATAATCACTCTCAAGTCAATGGTCTAAATGAACCAATTAAAAGACAGAAGTTGTCAGAATGGATAAAAAAAAAAAGCCCAAATATATGTTGCCTATACTTTAAATATAAAGACATATAGATTAAAGGTAAATGGATGGAGAAAGAGGTTTCATGCTAACACTAATCAAAACAAAGTGGGAGTAATGATAATGATTTTGAACAGAGCACACATAAGAGCAAGGAAAGTATTAGGAATAAAGAGGAGCATTATATAATGATAAGGGGCTCAATTTTCCTAGAAGATGTAATAATTCTTATTGTACATATGCCTAACAAAAGAGTGTCAAACTATGTGGGGAGGCAAAAATGGAGAACTCCAAGGAGAAATAGATGAACCCACCATTATAACTGGAGATGTCAGCACTTCTCTATCAGAAGTGAAGAGATCCAGCAGGCAAAAAATCAGAAAGAACATATTTGAACACAACAACATCAATCAACTGGATTTAATGGATATCTATAGACTATTTCATTAAACAACAGCAGAATACATGTTCTTTTCAAGCTCACATGGAACATTCACCAAAGCAGGCCACATTCTGACCATAAAACACACCTTAACAAATTTAAGAGAATGGTACTCACAAAATGTCCACTTGCATTCAACAATGGAATTAAACTAGAAATCAATAACAGAAAGATGGCTGGAAAGTCCAAAAATACATGAAGATTAAACAGCACACTTCTAAATAATACTTGGGTCCAAGAAGAAATCTCAAGAGAAGTTAAAATATATTTTGAACTCAATGAAAATGAAAACATGACTTATCCAGGGGCACCTGGGTGGCTCAGTCGTTAAGCGTCTGCCTTCAGCTCAGGTCATGGTCCCAGGGTCCTGGGATTGAGCCCCACATCAGGCTCCCTGCTCTGCAGGAAGCCTGCTTCTCCCTCTCCCACTCCCCCTGCTTGTGTTCCCTCTCTCTCTGAGTCTCTCTCTGTCAAATAAATAAATCTTTAAAAAAAAAAAAAAAGAAAACATGACTTATCCAAATTTGTGGGATGCAGTAAAAAGAGGGCTTAGAAGAAAATTTATAGCATTGAATGTATGCATTAGAAAAGAAGACAGACCTCAATTATCTAAGCTTCTACCTTGAAATCAGGAAAAGATGAGCAAATTAAATCCAAAATAATAATAAGAAAAGAAATGAGAATTAAAATAGAAATCAATAAAATTGAAAACATAAAATCAGTTGAGAAAAATCAATGAATCCAAAACCGGCTCTTTGAGATAATAAACTTCTAGTCAGGCTAAGAAAAAAAGAGAGGACACAAATCACTAATATCAGAAATGAAAGGGGGTTATCGCTGCAGATTTCATGAACATTAAAAATATATTAAAGGAATACTATGAACAACTCTATGCCCACAAATTTGATAATTTAAATGAAATAGACCAATCCCTTTTAAGACACAATTTGCCAAAACTCGCACAAGAAGAAATAGACTATTTGAATAAGTCAATAACTACTAAAGAAATTGAATCACTAATTAATAATCTTCCAAATTATACAATTCTCTACAGTCTCTTCCAGAAGGTAGAAACTGAGAGAATTCTAACACATTCCATGAGCCCAGCATTACCCTAATACCCAAACCAGACAAAAACATTACAAGAATAGTGTTTAAAACTTAGGTCCATACAAAAACCTGCACATGGATGTTTATAGTTTTATTCATAGTTGCTAAACTTTGATGCAATAACGATATCCTTTGGTAGGTAATTGATTAACTGTGGTACAGCCAGACAATGGGATATTATTCAGCCCTAAAAAGAAATGATCTATCAAGCTTTGAAAAGACAGAGAACCTTGAATGTATATTACAAAGTGAAAGGAGCCAATCTGAAAAGGCTACATACTGTATGATTACAACTACATGACATTCTGGAAAAGGCAAAACTATATAGACAGTAAAAAAGATTAATGTTTGCCAGAGGTTAGGGGGGAGGAAGAATGAATAGGACACAGAAAAGTTTTAGGGCAGGAAAATCATTCTGTATGAAATCATAATGGTAGATATATGCCATTATTCATTTGTCCAAATCCACAGAGTACAAATGCCAAGTAAACCCTAATGTAAATTATGAGCACTAATAATATATCAATCTAGGTACATTAAATGTAACAAATATACAAAAATATGGGTTGTTATTAGTGAGGGAGACTGTGCATTTGTGAAGATAAAGGGTATATGAGAACTCTACTTTTCACTCAACTTTTCTGTGAACCTAAAGCTACTCTAAAAATTAAACTCTATTAGTAGAAAAGATATCTGAAAAGTAGAAAGTTATTAACATTTTAGTGAGCATTTGACAGTTACCTTCCCAGTGTCCATTAGCCCTTTTCGTCTCTAATCCCTATGCTTATTTCTGAGTCATACAGGATGGGTGGGATTACTCCTATCCCCAGTTCAACCTCTAGTTCTAGTAAGTTCTGAACCTCCTTCTCTTCTTCTAGAAATGATAGAAAGCAACAAGGAAAAAGGGGGAAAAGCAGAAATTCCATGACAACTTTCAACTTTCTCAAGCAAATATATTAAAGAGAATGAGTTGTGTGCAGAACTGAGATTAAATGAAAGAAATCCTTGAAGGAGATGAAGAAACATGCACAGAAAATGTGTCAATGTACAGAGGCAAGATACCTAAGAAAGCATCTCTTCCTGGGGCGCCTGGGTGGCTCAGTCGTTAAACGTCTGCCTTCAGCTCAGGTCATGATCCCGGGGTCCTGGGATGGAGCCCCGCATCGGGCTCCCTGCTCCGCGGGAAGCCTGCTTCTCCCTCTCCCACTCCCCCTGCTTGTGTTCCTGCTCTCACTGTGTCTCTCTCTCTCTGTCAAATAAATAAACAAAATCTTAAAAAAAAAAAAAAAAAAAGAAAGCATCTCTTCCTAACAGAGGCAAACTGGGAAGGTAGACGCAGTAGCTCTTGGAATTATATATCAGAAAAAAATTCCTGAAGCTAAGGGCTGCCAAAGAAAGCATTCAGTCATCTCCAAGTATGTTAGTTACAAGTTTTTTGTACATGATTTTCAGAAGGTTAAGAAAATTCCATTTCTAGTTTGTGAAGTATTTTTCTTTTTTTTTTTTTTAATCATAAGTGGGTGTTGAATTCTGTCAAAAGCTTTTTATGTACCTATGAAATCTCTATGTGGTTGTTTTATTTTTCCATGTGATTCTTTTAATTCCCCCCCCAACACACAAATACGTTGTAATAATACATGGATTGATTTTCAGAACCTAAACCACTATTGCATCTGTGAGACAAAACCCAACTTGTTTTAACTCCTTTTTTATTCCTGATTTAATTTGCTTGATTTGATAGGAGTTTTGATGTCCATGATGATGAGTTTTCTTTTGTCAATGTAGGTTTGGGTGCTATAATTATGCTGCCTTCATGAAGAAAGTTAGGAAGTATTCTTTCCTTTATTTTCCTGAAGAGTTTTTGTAGAATTAATATTTTCTCTACCTGAAATATTCAATTGAATTTACTAATGAAGACTTTGGGAACAGGATTTTCTATTTAGAGAGACACTCGAAAAAAAAGGCAAAATATTCGTATTTTCAGATTTTTGTGTCATTTACATTTAAAGAAAATAACTATATCTAAATTGTTCTAATTATAATAAATTTCTAAATTGCCATATTTACATAATTTTTTCATAATATTCCCTTACTATGCTTTTAATATTTCATTTAACACCTCTAGTCACCTCTTTCATTCCTGATATTAACTTGTTTTCTCCCTCCTGCCCCTGTTCATACATACATACACATGCACGCACACACAGACACACACACACACACACACAACTTTGTTAGGGTCTTATCAATTTTATTAAACACATCAAAGAACCAAGTCTTCTGTTAAGTTTTAGCTTTTCTTTTCTGTTTGTATAGTTTTTATTTCATATTCTTCTGTTCTCATCTTGCTTAGGGTTTATTGAGATTCTTGGATCTGTAAATTTATGGTATTCAACAAAATAGGGAGTTTTCTATCAATATTCTTCTTACGGAATCTTTCTTCAAATATTTTTTCTTCCCATTCTTTCTCTTTTCTCATTCTGCAGTTCCAAATGTTCATTATGATAGACTATTTATTTTACAGATCTTCAAAGCTCCATTCATTTTCCTCCATCTTTCTACTCTTTGTTCTTTAAATTGTTTTATATATAAAAATGTGTGTATATTTTTTCCTTTTTAAAAAAAAAATGTTACCTCATCTCTTTTCTATCATTTCCAATATGCTTTGAAGGCCATAATGGATTTTTCATTTTAGTTATTACCTCATTGTTAACATTTTCACTTGGTACCTTTTTATCATATGCTGGGATTCTCCATATCTTCATCTTGACTGAAATTTCTTTTAAAGTTCTATACTATATTTATAATAGCCACTTGAAAGTTCTTGTCTGATAATTACACTTAGTTCCTCTCACAGTTGGCTCTATTTCTTGCCTTTTCTCTTGAACATGGTTCATATTTTTCTGTGTTCACACTTAATGATTTTTTTAAAAAGATTTATTTATTTACTTGAGAGAGACAGAGAAAGCAAGAGAGAGAGCACGAGCAGGGGAGAGTGATGGAGGAAATGGAGAAGCAGACTCACCACTGAATGGGGAGCCTGACATGGGGCTCGATCCCAGGACCCCAGGACCATGACCTGAGCCAAAGGCAGACGCTTAACCAACTGAGCCACCCAAGTGCCCCATGTTTAATTATTTTTGAATGTATATTGGGCTTCATAAATATTACACTGTGCAGGTTCTGGATTCTGTTATATTCTTTGGAAGGGTTTGCTGTAGTACACGTTTAATTTAATCAGACACAGATTTCAAACTGTCTCTTCAGCTGTGGCTGAAATCTGTACTTAGCTATTTCAACTTCCAGCTGTTCTGAGAGACTAGGGCCTCTTTCAAGCACTTGTAATTTAATCAAGGATTTGAACACTTTGTGCAGATTTAGGTGTTCACTGCCTCTGCAGCCCCCTCCCTTACAGAATCCTCCCCCTACATTTCTGGATGCCCTACAAGACCTCAAAACTCTCCTCTGTCACCTCAAGCCACTGATAATAAACTTTTTTCTGCACTGACTTCCATGAGAATTTTGGGTAGCCCATGGGCAGAAACAAACTAAAGCCTCATCTTTCAAGGATAAAAAATAACAGTTTGTGATTACTCTCTAGTACCTTCAATATATCTTTTAATATTTTGTATGGTTTTTTTAAAAGATTTTATTTATTCATGATAGAGAGAGAGAGGCAGAGGGAGAAGCAGGCTCCTCGTGGGGCAGGGAGCCCTATGCGGGACTCAATCCCAGGACCCCGGGATCATGACCTGAGCCAAAGGCAGACAGTCAACTGACTGAGTCACCCAGGCACCCTGCATGGCTTTTATGAGTGTTATCTGTGAGAAGGTTTTCTCTGCTCCTCCCTCCCCAAGCTAATCTGCTATTATAGGAAGCCAGACTTAAAGAAAGACACAGAAGAAAAGCAAAGCATATATTTGTGAGTTAGAAAATAAACATTTAGATATAATGAATAAATTAGCAAGCTGGTTCTTTAGGGGAAAAATTAAACAGGAAAGGCCAAATACACATTTAAAAGGACAAAAACACATAGTAAAAATAATAACTGTATCAGAGAATAGAGAAACAGAAGATATTAGTCAACTGACTAACCAGTTAAGCCTAGATAGTGCAATAATAACTACACAAGAAGAGAGTAATAATGATGAAATAACCCCAGAGGATATTAGACTCATCCAGAAAAAAGGGAAAAGACATAAATTAAAAATGTTAGAAATTAAGAGAGGATATCACTATAAACCTGTAGTCATTAAAGAGTAACATGGGAATATCATAAACAAGTTGATGCCATATATTCAACAACTTCAGTGAAGGGTGCATTTTTTGAAAGACACAAATTGTTAAAGGTCAAGCAAGAATAGAAACCTAAGGGGCACCTGTGTGGCTCAGTGAGCTAAGCATCTGCCTTCAGCTCGGGTCATGATCTCAGGGTCCTGGGATGGAGCCCTGCATCAGGCTCCCTGCTCAGTGGAGAGCCTGGTTCTCCCTCCCCTCCCCAACTTGTGTGCTCAATCTCTCTATCTCAAATAAGTAAAATCTTAAAAAAAAAAAAAAAAAAAGAATAGAAACCTAGTAGTTCTTCCCCTATAACAGAAATTGAAAACTTTAATTAAAACATTCCATTAAAGAAAACTCCAGGACCAGTTAACTTCACTAGGAATTTTACCAAATACTGAAGGATGAAACAATACCAATTTTAAGTCTTTCAGAAAACAGAAGAAGAGGGAATATTCCTCCATTAATTTTATGGGGCCAGTATTACCCTGGGCCCCTCCTCAATCCCAGTACCTTGATTTTCTGCTCATGAGTTGAGCTACATTTTTGGGGGGGTTCACCCAGATAATGCTAATGTATAGCCAGATTGTGAACCACTGGCATAGTGAATAGGCAGGCCCATACAACAAATCTTCAGGTCAGGATACAACCTTGTATGGCTTTCATGGAAAGAATTGTAATAGGTACTAAAAGCCTTCAAACAGCTCTTGTTCTTTTAACCCAATTTTAGATATTTAACATAGAAAATGGGGGAAAAAACACATTGAATAATAAGCACAAAAGTGTTTCGTTTACATTCTTTATAATCATAATTAAAGTTTTCTTCAATAATATGTTGTTTGAATAATGTATGGCATATTCAGATAATTACTAAGTTATCCTTTAAAATGATTAAATTTGCATTTAGTGATATAGAAAGGTGTTTATGATATATTTCTTAACCAAAAAAACAGCTGTCTGACCAAAATAAAAAAATCAGATTTTATATTTTAGAAGGTAGTGAGAGTAAATTTATAATTACATTAAAATGGGGAAAAGTCTGGATGTATATATGCTGAAATGCTCAGTTATATTATGCAGTAGAATCTGAGTTGATTTAAATTTAATAAATGCTTCTTTTCATTTACTAATTTATTCACAAAATAATCATTATTTCTTGTGCAATTAAACTAATTATATAAAAACAAAGAAAGATCATCATGGCTACTCTGTGTGGAAACCAACTATCACAAAATTTAAGTAATCTGGGTAAGGGGTGATGATAGCAGTGGAGTGGGGAGAAAGGACTATATTCAAAAGTTAAAGAAGGTATAATTACTGGATTTTACTATTCCAAAATGCAGTATAAATTGGATTTTACCAACTCTTAGATTTTATTTCCTTAACAGAAGAGGAAATAAAAATATCTTTGTCTCATTTAATATCAGAGGTTTAGGAAGGAAACATAGAAATTATCCTTCTCTAACAATTAAAACCTAAGAAATTTGAAAGTATAATAAGTCTAAATTGTCTTTTATTTAAAAAGAAATTATCTTCTTCCTCTATGATTCATTTTACTCAGTCTTCCACACAACCAGCAACTTTTCAAAGATTTCATTTGTCACACAATTTGAGGGAGACAAAAGAAAAACAAGATATAATCTTTATGTTTGTATCAAATTCTTCTAAAACACAATAAAGTCTTACACTATTTTGGGTAAAGTGAAGAGT
This sequence comes from Phoca vitulina, assembly GCF_004348235.1. NCBI lineage: Eukaryota > Metazoa > Chordata > Mammalia > Carnivora > Phocidae > Phoca > Phoca vitulina. The sequence goes on along the minus strand of NW_022589712.1, from coordinate 63,258,278 downwards.
AATTTTGATGCAATCATTGACAATTAATCAGCCCTGCTATCTCCCTCCAAAATTCTAAACCACCATCTTGTGGCATAAAGAAACAGCGCTCTGGGTCCTAGAAAAGCAAAACACTATGGAATTACTCATGTCCATGCCATTTTAAGTTACATACAGAGCCAGATCTCCAGATGTGTTCACAGGAAACTCAGGGTTCTAGTTCCTATTGTGACTTTGACAATCCATCAGAGCTAAGACTGTGCGCAACATATATCAACACAGTGTCTCTAAAATGATCCACTGGCATCTGGATCAAAAAATCAGTGTGTTGTGATATGAGGAATTCTTAATCTCAGGAAACAAACTGAGGGTTGCTGGAGTGGTGGGGGGTGGGAGGGATGGGGTGGCTGGGTGATAGACATTGGGGAGGGTATGTGTTATGGTGAGCACTGTGAATTGTGTAAGACTGTTGAATCACAGACCTGTACCTCTGAAACAAATAATACATTATATGTTAAAAAAAAAAAAAAAGAAGAAGATAGTAGGAAGGGAAAAATGAAGGAGGGGAAATCAGAGGATGAGATGAACCATGAGAGACTATGGACTCTAAGAAACAAACTGAGGGTTTTAGAGGGGAGGGGGTTAAGGGGATGGGTTAGCCCGGTGATGGGTATTAAGGAGGGCACATATTGAATGGAGCACTGGGTGTTATATGCAAACAATGAACCATGGAACACTACATCAAAAACTAATGATGTACTGCATGGTGACTAACATAATAAAATAAAATTTAAAAAAATCACTGTAAAGAACTTCTCAAACTCAACATCCAAAAAACAAATAACCAAGTCAAAAAGTGGGCAGAAGATATGAAAAGACACTTCTCTGAAGAAGACATACAAATGGCTAACAGACACATGAAAAAATGTTCATCATCATTAGCCATCAGGGAAATTCAAATCAAAACCACATTGAGATACCACCTTACACCAGTTAGAATGGCAAAAATGGACAGGGAAAGAAACAACAAATGTTGGAGAGGTTGTGGAGAAAGGGGAACCCTCTTACACTGTTGGTGGGAATGCAGGTTGGTACAGCCACTTTGGAAAACAGTGTGGAGGTTCCTCAAAAATTTAAAAATAGAGCTACCCTATGACCCAGCAATTGCACTTCTGGGTATTTACCCCAAAGACACAGATGTAGTGAAAAGAAGGGCCATATGCACCCCAATGTTCATAGCAGCAATGTCCGCAATAGCCAAACTGTGCCGAGATGCCCTTCAACAGATGAATGGATAAAGAAGATGTGGTCCATATATACAATGGAATATTACTCAGCCATCAGAAAGGATGAATACCCAACTTTTACACCAACATGGATGGGACTAGAGGAGATTATGCTAAGTGAAACAAGTCAAGCAGAGAAAGTCAATTATCATATGGTTTCACTTATTTGTGGAACATAAGGAATAGCATGGAGGACATTAGGAGAAGGAAGGGAAAAATGAGGGGGGGTGGAATTGGAGGGAGAGATGAACCATGAGAGACTATGGACTCTGAGAGACAAACAGGGTTTTAGAGGGGAGGGGGAAGGAGGGATTGGTTAGCCCAGTGATGGGTATTAAGGAGGGCACGTACTGCATGGAGCACTGGGTGTTATAGAAAACAATGGATCGTGGATCACCACATCAAAAACTAATGTATTGTATGGTGATTAACATAACATAATAAAATTTAAAAAAAAAATCACTGTGTTGTCAAGCAAAACATGACCCAAACAGGTTTTCACATTTTAATAAAATTTAAACTACCTAGAACTTTATTGCTCTTACATTTTATACATCCTCTGCCATTGCAATGACAGTTTTGTTTTACACAACAATATACATTTAATTTCATAAAATTTTTGGTCAAAAAAAGATATATGCCCTTGTTGACATTTATTTTTAAAATTCCCCTTGTGAACTCCAAACATCAGGTAGACTACATGAATCACAGTTTGAACTTGGAGTAGTTATACATACATACTATGAACTATACTGTCATTCTACTTATATAATTTATTAATGTACATATATAGCTTTTTGGCCTTCACTAAAAATTCTGAGTGAGCTCTACAAGATATGAGCCAGGTTATACATGAAATGCACTCATTCAAACAACAGTCTGTCTATTCACTCAACAAGTAGTTAATATTTGTAGGTACTGTTTTAGGCCTCCTTATTTCTTCCCATTTTTTAGGCTGAATGTACTAGATTGATTCAGAGAAAATTGAAACAAAACACCAAGTGCCCTATTTAGCCTCTACTTAATTATGAAGCATTAGTGACTTTATAAAACTTTTATGGACTTTACCTATTAGTAGCACCCCCCCACTTTTTTTTTTTTTAACTTATTGAGTTGGCTGGCTACATTTCTGAAAAGTGGCTTCATGTAAAGAATTGCATGAGATTTCATCTTTTCTAAAGAAAAAAGCTAGTGGAACTCAAGGTGGCAATATCCAAATCAGGCAGAGCAAGATCAGAGGAGAAGCTTCCTGATGATTCCAGGCTAAGATGGGGGTGGTATCGACCCTGTGTTGGAAAGCTTGGAAGTGGCAAATAGCTGTCTAGGGGAAATGCTTTCCAACCTTTTTATATCATGATTCTAATAGAAATGACTCTACTTGTAAGACTCAGTGAAGGAAATGGATAGGACTTCTTACTTTAGGAGTCAGCAGTCCATGGTTCCTAGTCTCCCAGGCCCTACTCTGGCTTCTTACACCAATAATTATTCTCATACCTGTAAGTCAGTAAAAAGCATCCTTTAAGAGAAATATATGTCATATGTATATATGACTTATATATGATTCTTGAAAGATTAGAACTCATTGCATATGTCTCCAATTTGATTTTTATAATCATGAATAGGCTGGGCAATTAAAAAAAAAACTTGAGTAATGCCCACCTTAAATAGGGTATGAGGATTTATTATTTTTTTCCTTCATAAGCAACAAAAGGCAGCCTTCTCTTTAAAATTTGTATCTTTGTGGTATATCTGTGTGTGTGTGCATTTTCATTAAGTGGGAACAAATAAAAATCAGATTAAATGTATTTTATAGAGAGTATTTATAAAAACAAGCTTATTATTCTGAAATTTATCTAAATTAGATGCCAAATGAATGAGCGAAGTTTAGAAGTTTGAAATTTCAAAGCCATGGAGTATTTATATTGAGAACAATGAATCTATCAAGCCTATTTTATCCTCATGTCAATCAGGGCATATTTTCCCTTAGTCTGAATCCCTATGGCTTTAAGAATGGAAGAATTGGTTATGATGTTTTCAGAAGGTCATACCCAATTTAAGCTCTTCTTTCTTAGGGAATAATCTTTGTTTAGAAAATTATACACGTCTGCTGCACTCATATGAATCTGCTAGAGTTCCTAAGTTTTATATATTTTCCTACTATTTTTTTTAAAACTTACATTCAGCAAAACTTTGCTATATCAGAAGCATGTATCTTCTAATGTTCAATATGTAGAGGCAGACACAAACTTTGAAAATATATATATATATATATATATATATATATATATATATCATATATATATGATATCTTTTTCCATTAAAGTTTTTTGGGAAGACTCTTTAACTATACTTTATTCATTTGACTCATCAGCAACTTTTTAAATATCTGACAAAGAAAGTCAGCACTCTGCCTTCAACTTTAATATTTAACTTAAGCAGAGGGTCAAGGAAATTTTTTTCCTTGTGTTCAACCTCACCATCCAACTTTAAAAAGGTTAGACCCTGAATATAGGAAGGAGTTTAAGCACACATTAACTGGCACAAAGTGAAACATTTAATGTAATATTTGACATTTTTTGAGAAACTCTATCGGAAATTATAAAAAAGAAATTGAAGACTAGGTCTACTTGTATTTCTGGCATTGACCTCAGGACCACTGATCTGGAAAATTAACATCTGGCAGAGGATGATAAGGCCTACAATGCATAAGGAGCAGTTGGAAAATAGACTTCAAAAAATTCAAGAACAATTTTTTCCAATGTGCACACTTGAACCACATGCTGAATTTGTAAACTTTATACCTGTATATACACTCAGATATTTTCAAGTAGATTGTGATTAAAAGCATTTCTGTCTAAATAATGTCTAAAATTAGGTGAATGAGCAGATGCACAGACTGGCTTACCCAACAGTGAATCATTATTCCACTTCACATAATGATTTTTATTTCAAATTGCAATAATAGTATTCTCATTTTACCCCAAATTGTATTTGTGGAAAGGGAGATAAATTTGGTTAATATCCCTAATGCCCAAAACTTATGCTTGAAAGGACTAGAGGGTTTAGATTGAATTATTAGAGTTTAAGTGGAAGGTTATGCATGCTTAAGAGTTGACTAGAGAAAATTCCTCCTTAGATGTTCCTGGAATCTGTCACTATCAGACATGATCCTGGAATATCTTTCATTTATTCATATACAGAATTCAGTCTAAATCTATGTGTATCCAAATCTGGATGTTTTATCACTAAAACACTTCACAAAATTTGTTCTCTGCAGGGACCTGGCAATGATAACTACTTAATCTGCATCTGTAATTAATTTAGGAGGATGAGACAAACTGTTGGGATGTAGAGATAATGTCTACTTTTATAGACTGAATAGTACCACTGTAAAATATGTGGCCAGGCAATACTCCACAATATTTCCCGTAGGGGCACTATAGACAGTGAAGGCTGAGGATCATTTCCCTTGTCATTTACAAACTGGCTGTGACAAAGAATTGGCTTTTCATTCTCTATCAGAATCAGCTGCAGTTAGGTAAATTCACTAACTATTTTTCTATCTTATTTGAACAGCTTCTCAGGTCTGAAACAAAATACTGAGCGGTTTCATTTATAGCAACACATGCACTTGCAAAATCATACAATATATACCTTGCCACTTTCACCTGGCTGTATGGTTAAAACAAGCTTGTTGTTTGTTTGTTTGTTTGTTTTTGTTTTTAAAAGGCCACAGCAGGAATTTGGAAAATTGGGTTCTAATCTGCTTGGTCCCCAATATCAAGTTATAGGACTTTGAACATTTTCCCACATCTTTTAGGTTGAGTTAACTTCTTCCTAAAACAAAGAAATCAATGTAGATATTCTCCGGTTCTCTTGAGGGAACAATATTTCATCTTTTAAGTCTCTTTCTGATCTGACTTGTATTTTCTGTTTGCACAGATGGTGACAAAGATAAAAAACCTGCACAAGAAGGAAAGCAATCCAGGATCTTTAAGTGAGAAAGTTCTGAATAGGGTCCAACAGCTGCAAGCTTAGGTTGAGAATAGGACACTACCTTCGATATCTAGGAACAGAAGCTACAACAACACATTCAAGCAGAAGAGCATTATTTAAAAAGTGAGTCTGGGCACATGAGAAGTGAAGGACAGAGCAGGCACTCAGTGAGTAGTCTGAAAACATATTTACAAACCGCACACGTGCCTGGAAGTCAGTGAATGAATCCTGAGTGGTTTTCTTCCTGCTCTTTGATGCACTAGTGACCCAAAGACTTTTTGTTCTAAGCAGTTATCCTGGAAATCTGATCAGCCTAGAACATAAGGCTGGTCTCTCACTCTACCTATCTTACCCGTCTGCAACATCCTTACAAAACTTGGTTTCAAGCAGAAAAAAACATAGCTGTCTCCCCATCTACCGTATTCCCTCTATCCTTACAGCTTGTCAGAGACAAGTTTTATCATCTCCATCAAGCTTTTTCCAACTTAGCTGCTCCCTGAAATTGATATTTTAGTCTGCTTTAAATTTTTCTATGTATTAGGAATTGTCTACTATTCCATTATACATTTGCTTTTTGTTTGAAATTATTTAACAATTTCAAGAATAAAGATCTTTCAACTGCCATCAACAAGATGGAAACCTCTTTGATGTCCAAAACCATAGGTTCTATGGCTTTAGTCACCAGAGAGCAGCAAGTCTAGGTATATGATTGTAAGCAGAGTCTTATTAGAAAATTTTTTACAACATGTTCTTTTTCTTACCTTCCTAAGTGACAATTCATCTCTTAAAATTTTGTTTGTCACCTCAAATGGCAAAGACTAACACTAAAAAATTCTGACCAGAAACAAAAGTTTTTCTCTCTTTAAAAGAAAATGCTAATGGATTGTAAATCTCATTCACAGAAATGTGTATCAGCTCTTGTCAATTTCTAGTCTCTGTGATTTACTTGCTGCAGTAAAAATGTTGGTTTCAGTGTCTTAATCATAAAAAAGTATTCCACCTAAAAATGCAACAACATACATGTTATAGACTAAATTGTATACCCCCAAATTTATATGTTGCAGCTCTGACCCCCAATGTAACTATTTGAAGATAGGGTCTGTAAGGAGATAATCAAGGTTAGATAAGGTCATGGGGATGGGGCTCTAATCCAATAAGACTGGTGTCCTTAGAAGAGGAAGAGGCCCCAGAGCTCCCTTGCTCTCCCTGTAGGCCCAGAGGAAAGGCCATGTGAGGACACAGCAAAAAGTCTGCTATCCACAAGCCAGGAAGAGACACCTCACCAGAAACCATCCCTGACAGCATCTTGGTCTAGACTTTTAGCCTCCAGAGCTGTGAGAAAATATATCTCTGTTGTTTAAGCCAGTCTGTGGGATATTGTTATGGCAGCCTGAGCAGACTGATACAATACACATCCTTGTCTTTCATTTTCATATTTTAGAGGTCTTATTTTACTCATATAGGGCAAACTGAATGCATCTAATCTCCTGACCCCTTATGAAATGAAAATGTTTTTTGTTAGTCTTCTGAATTTACATTATTGTTTGTTTTCTAGTTCAACTAAATAAACATTGTGTTGAGAAAAAGTTTTGGTGCTAAATTGGCAAGTAAGAGACTGTTGCTACCCATCGGGGCGGGGGGTGAGGGTTATAATCCAGTATGTTGGGCTGCCCACCTGGACAATCTTCATGTCAAAATCCAGTGTATTACTTAAAGGAAATACAGAACTTCTCATATACTGAGATGATTCCAAACCACAACTGGGTACCAAAGAACATGTTGTATGAAAATGGTTAGGTGAGCTAAAAATTACATTTTATTCACATTTGGTCTGATTTGGTTGTGAAGGGATAAAATTCATAGCCAAAATGATCAAATGAGATTCTAATGGAAAGCAATTTTCTGAACCAATCCGTCTTTCAATTCTCAACTTTCTTCTGATATTTAGTTCTACATTTTAAAGTAATATGTTTATAATGTTATTTCTTGATTTATGAATTTTAAGCCCTTATTGGCTACATTTTACATGTACTCAGGTGTGTAGCTCTATGCAATTTTATCTCATGTGTAGATTCATGTAACCACCACCACAATGAAGATTCAGAACTATTCTATCTCCACAAAGATATGCCATGCGTTACCCCTGTATGGTCACCTTTCCTCTCCCTCCTTCATCCCTCGCCCCGGCAACCACTAATCTGTTCCCCATATCTATAATATTTCAAGAATATCCAAATAAATTTTAAGTTTTTGGTTATGTTTTATTTCTAAAAGTTTTGTTTTCTGTTACTTTTGTATAGCACTGTGTTCTCTTATTTTGCATGTAATAGTTTTCCATATCTCAAAATAAAGGGGACTAGGGGTGCCTAGGTGACTCAGTCGGTTGAGCATCTGCCTTGGGCTCAGGTTGTGATCCCGGGATCCTGGGATCAAGCCCCACATCAGGCTCCCTACTCAGCATGGGAGCCTGCCTCTCCTTCTTCCACTTCCCCTGCTTGTGCACTCACTCAAATACAAACACACACACACACACACACACACTCTCTCTCTCTATTCTGTCAAACAAATAATAAAATCTTTAAAAAAAAGGGGGGGGGACTAGTTACAGATTTTGTTAGTTCTGGAAATTTTTTTCCTGCTACATTTATGTTTCCTTCAAGCACCCCCCTTTTTATTGTTTTCACCTATCTCTTTATAACTTGAATGACACCCTAAAAAGTAAATTGAAGGCACTATGAATGTACAGGGCTTGTGGCCTAAATGTTAATCTATTCTTTGAGAAGACCCCAAATATTAGTGTCTGGATTATTTTTTAATATGCTAACACTCTATTAACATATACCCAAATCAGACTATATGATTTAAAACGTATTTGCAACAGAATCCATCTCATCACCCATCTGTGCAAAACCTTAAACTATTGGAAACAGTTTTTACCATTCTTAATGGGGACTTTAATTATGTCAGTCCAGTTCTGTTGCTGTGATCCATTACACCAGCATCAGGAATGCCAATATCACCTTTGCTCACTGTACATCCACATGCACTTTGACTTAAAAGAATATATATATTTATAAGTCAAGCTTTTCGGTACAATGTTGCCTTCAAATTACAAAAGTGTCTCTGCCTCGTTACAATACCATAGAGCCACAAACACAAGACATGCATCAACTTCAATGGATATCCTCTAAAAGAGGCTCCCCAGTCCCAGATCCCAGACATTATCACCCTGGCCCAGGAGCTCACGCCTAGAGAGGATATCACCTCTTGCAATGACTTCACCCCAAACACTAAAACCTCTGCCTCACTGAGATTCACAGGTTGCCTTTCTTAAGATGCTGATAAATTAGACATGAAACATTCATTATTTTTCTTCCTTTGATATTAGGGATTCTATTACATTTTCTGAGTTTGCTCTCTGTTTAACCCACATTCCTTGTATAATCCTTGCTTTGCTAACACATATATCCCTACACTCCCATTCCTAAGAAGGAGTCTGGTGGAGGGTACTGCAATGTGTGCCATTCTATAAGTCAAGGAAATAACAAATATTGTTAAAATGTCTATACTACCCAGAGCAATCTACACATCTAGTGCAATCCCTATGAAAATAACACCAGCATTTTTCACAGAGATAGAACAAACAATCCTAATATTTCTATGGAACCCAAAAAGACCCTGAATAGCCAAAGCAATCCTGAAAAAGAAAAACAAAACTGGAGGCATCACAATTCCAGATTTAAAGCTATATTACAAAGCTGTAGTCATCAAGACAGTATAGTGTTGGCACAAAAACAGACACATAGATCGATGGAACAGAATACAAAAACAAGAAATGGACCCACAACTATATGGTCAACTAATCTTCAACAAAGCAGGAAAGAATATCCAATCAAAAAAAGACAGTCTCTTCAACAAATGGCATTGAGAAAACCAGACAGCAACATGCAGAAGAATAAAACTTGACCACTTTCTTACACTATACACAAAGACAAACTCAAAACGGATGAAAGACCTAAGTGTGAGACAGGAATCCATCAAAATCCTAGAGGAGAACACAGGCAGCAACCTCTTTGATCTTGGCCATAACAACTTCTTACTAGACACTTCACCAGAGGCAATGGAAACAAAAGCCAAAATGAACTATTGTGACTTCATCAAAATAAAAAACTTCTGCACAGCAAAGGAAACCATCAACAAAACTGAAAGGTAGCCAATAGAAGGGAGAAGATATTTGCAAAGGATATATCTAATAAAGGATTAGTACCCAAACTCTATAAAGAACTTATCAAACTCAACACCCAAAAAAACAAATAATCCAGTTAAGAAATGGGCAGAAGACATGAATAGACATTTTCCAAAGACATCTAGACGGACAATAGACATATGAAAAGATACTCAACATCACTCATCATCAGGGAAATATAAATCAAAACGACAATGAAATACCACCTCACACCTATCAGAATGACTAAAATTAACAAATTAAAATTAACAAAAGGAAAAAAACAGGTGTTAGCGAGAATGCAGAGAAAGGGTAAGACTCTAATACCATTGGTGGGAATGCAAACTGGTGCAGCCTTTCCGGAGGACTTTGTGGAGGTTCCTCAAAAAGTTAAAAATGCAACTACCCTATGACCCAGCAATTGCCCCACTACGTATTTACCCAAGGATACAAAAATACAGATTTGAAGGGGTACATGTACCCCAAAGTTTATAGCAGAATTATCAACAATAGCCAAACTATGGAGAGAGCCCAAATGTTCATCGACTGATGAATGGATAAAGAAGATGTGGTGTGTGTGTGTGTATATATATAATGGAACAAAACTCAGTCATCAAAAATAATGAAATGTTGTCATTGGCTATGACATAGATGGAGCTAGAATGTACTATGCGAAGCAAAATAAGTCAGTCAGAGGAAGACAAATATATAATTTCACTCATATGTGGAATTTAAGAAACAAAACAGATGAACTTAGGGGAAGCAAACCATAAGAGTCTCTTAACTATAGAGAACAAACTGAGGGTTGCTGGAGGGGAAGTGGGCAGGGGATGGGCTAAATGGGAGATTAAAGAGAGCATTTGTTGTGTTGAGTACTGGGTGTTATATGTAAGTGATAAATCACTAAAATCTGCTCCTGAAACCAATATTACACTATATGCTAACTAACTAGAATTTAAATAAAATTTGGAAAAATACAAATTAAAAATTAAGGGAGATTACTGCTTTCTCCAGGAGGCAACTGCCTCTATCAGTCAACTCCTGAATTCCCGAGGAAAGGACCACACACTCCCTAGTGCCTTTTCCCATGATCCTCTTCAGCTTTTCACCATGACCTCCCGTCCTGAATCTCCAACCATGATCACCACCACCACAACTGTCCCTTTCCCCTGGTTACAACTGCCAATCTTTACATAGTTTTACTAAACTATTGATTCACACCCTCCACCAAACATACCTGTTGGACCAGCCACCTTGACCTGAGGAAAACACCAAAATGTCATCCAAAAATACATATGACTGCTACCTTTAACACATAATGCAATACCATCAAGATATTATCAGAGACAACAAATTTCAGATGTTTTCTTGGCTAATGCATTACAAATAACAAACTTAGTTATGAGCCAACCTATAAAGACTCCTTATATTTCTGCTTATGTTCCTCCTTTTTACTCTCATAATAATATCTTTTCTATGCTGTATAGGCCAACTTATGTCTATTCTTTGAAGGTCTCCCTTAATATTAAGGCCACTCAAATACCCAAATAATCAAACTCAAACTGGTGTCAGGACATCAAGGAGACAACTGTAACATAGTTTTCAAAATGCTGTCTTGACTCAGCTTTGAGGCCCTGGCTAGAAGCTGTTCAGTTCCCCTTCTTGAGCAGCTAGTTATGTCCATACCCCCAACTACCACCCTATTAGGCTCATACTCTGGACCACTATCCACTTACCTTAATCACCCCCAGAGCCATGTACCAAGGAACTACAAATTGTACCAGGGAACTACAAATAGTGCCTATGCCCCAAAGCTGCTAGAATTATTTAAACTAGTCCATTCTAAGCCTGCTTCCCCTGACTTGCCCATTTCTTCCCTTGGAAACCACAGTATATGCTCCTGCCAATTGTTCCCCCACTCTCCCTCTGCCTTGCTATTGACCTCAGGTGATTCCCAGTATGGCTCCTTGTGGTGTGTTTTCCCTCTCTTGAAATCTCAGAGTATAGCAAGTTATCTTTTTTTTTTTTTTTAAAGATTTTATTTATTTATCTGACAGAGAGAGAGAGAGAACAAGTACGCAGAGAGACAGGCAGAGGGAAAGGGAGAAGCAGGCTCCCCGCTGAGCAGGGAGCCGGATGCGGGGCTCGATCCCAGGACCTTGGGATCATGACCTGAGCCGAAGGCAGCTGCTTAACCGGCTGAGCCACCCAGGCGCCCCTAGCAAGTTATCTTTTAAAAGACAGTTGTATCCTGATCTGTTGGCCTTACCATACCCAAATAATAATAAAAACTATTAAAACAATATTTGGCTAAATCACACCATTTTTGACATTTCATCAAAGCCCTCTATCTTGAAGGCCCCATTTGAAAGTTCTCTAACAGCTTGGTATATCAATAATATTCTCTTTACTCAGGCTATGAGTAGAGGTATATAATAGCTATTGCACAATACACAGCAATTCAAGAGGAATTAGAAATTGCCAGAAAAGTAATCTTTTATCTTTATAGAAAGTTAAGTGAATAAGAGCCTAGCCATGGGCTCAGAAAGCAAAAATTACAGAATTCCAATGAGTACTGAAACAAATGCATTTTTGTTTTTGATGTACTGGACATATGTAAAAAGTCATCCTTCTACTTCCCATTTTTAATTACTATCAAATCAAGTGATATGATTCAAAACTATCAGTTTTCATTAACATATGTAAAAAGTCGTCCTTCTACTTCCCATTTTTAATTACTATCAAATCAAGTGATATGATTCAAAACTATCAGTTTTCATTAAAAATATATATCTTCACATCTGAGTTAGGGACATGAAGCTCTGATGTTTAGAAAGTTATTTTGCACAATTCTAATTATACCTGTTAAGAGATTTATTTGCTTTGAGTGATTTCTCCCTTTTCCTTTGAAGCCATGTAGTGCATGGGGTAAAGGAGGGACAGTGGGGCAACGGAATGGATGAGGGAGTAATATTTCTAATGGAATTACTAATCTTTGACCAAAAACGATCATACTTTAGAATTATAGCATTATTTATAAATATTGATGGCAATCTTTTAATTTCAACATCCTATGAAATCTTGACAAAAATGGTGAGATACTAAATTTAACTACCATTGCATATTCTGCAAGCATCAAGAAAGCACTGGTCGTTCTGGGATAAATCAAACAAAGCTTTGTGTGGCTCACAAGGGATTAATATACTTTGAATTATTTTAATCCTTTGGGCTCAAAGTAGTTGTTACACCAACTACATAAGAACCTCCCAGGAATAGAATTTCCCAGCTTTTTATGGATTTGTATAATGATTCATGTAGTATTAAAGGAGCAGTGTAAAACTGAATTGAAATCACCAATGCTGATATTTAAAGGTCAATGTCCCCCACCCACATACCTGTAGTTTAATTTCTTACATGGTATGAGTCACATTCATATTTATGTGCCTTGGAAATTCAGGAAGGATCCCAAGGTAACTGTGGAGATGGAACCTTCCCTACTGTATATAGTTGGGACCCACTTTTGCCTGCATGGAGTAGTTTTAACATAGATGCCTTAGTCCAAAATTTTATATCCAAAGAAAAGTTTCCCGTTCCTTTTTTTTTTTTTTTTTTTTTTTTTCCTCATTGGGTCGGTCCTCTATAAATCCCCTCAGGGTTGTCCTGTTTTCTTTTTTCTTTTTCCTTCCTCAGTCAGCTCCAGTTCCCATTCCTTTAGACAGATATTGATTGGCACGCTCACTCCAATTCTCCTTTGGGGAATTTTCTTACATGTGTTGCACACCTCTTTGTTCCTCAACAGTGGAATTATATCAATAGAACAGGCATCGTCTTTGCTCAGTACTTGCTTAGACTGTTTCAGAATGTCTAGTTTCAGAATCTGTCACCAGCAAACTAGTCTTCCCAGGTATGGCCATCTCTTCTCTCCCCCAAACCTCTTCTCCTTCTCTAATTCTTATTTACTGCTTAATATAAAATTCTTTTGCAGCTTTCTTCCATTGTTCTGATTCTATTGTATCCTTTTTTTATGTTATTCTCTACATAATCCACAAAACAAATGGAACATTCCAGACAATGGTAGAATTGGCCAAAAATACATGAATATTTGTTTGGTATCACTAACATCAAATAACCCTATATTAAGTAGTGAGCACAAAATAACATTCAAATAATTTTACGTGTATAACATATTCCTGTATACCTGAGCTCTCAGAAACTCATTGGTTTTATATATGAAAATATTTGAACATAGGTAAAAATTTCTGTGGAGAAATTTTATAGCTTTCCTTAGATTCTCAAAGTATTCCTTGAATCTAGAAAGATTTAAGGTCCACTGAATGCCCTTTCTACTAAGTAGGTAAAAGAAGTGATAGATGATTTCCTAGAATGCTTTATGTAAGGAATGAAGTCATTACAGAAGTGAAATCTATTTCACACCAAGCAGGATAAATGATAAAAATACTAAGCTAGGCATATCATTTTCAAACTACAGAAAATAGAAGACACAGAAAAGAATCCTGAAAGAAGCCAGAGGAAAAGAACACCTTAGCTATAGAAGAACAAAGATAAGAATTGCTTCTGATTTCAGAAACCATGCAAGGAAGATGAGTAGAGCAAAACATTTAATATTGAAAGAGAAAAACAATACCAACCTAGAATTCTCTACCCTATGAAATAATCCTTCAAAAGTGAAGGAGAAATAAATACTTCCTTAAAAAGAAAAAGAAGTAGAAAAAGAAAAATTAAGAGAATTTGTTGCCAGTAGACCTGCCTGGCAAGAATGTTTGAAGAAGTTCTTTAGAGAGAAGGAGAATAATATAGGTCAGAAACTTGGACCACTGAAGAAGAGACAAGTGAAGATAAAACTTTTATTTTTCTTATTCTTAATTGATCTGACAAACAACAGTTTGTTCAAAATAAAAATAGTGCCAATGTATTTAAATATATATGGCTATATTTATATTTGTATACATTTATTCATTTAAAATGTTGATATGAGTGGTTTCTGTTTCTGTAACTGGATCTTGAAGGATACTCCATAATTATGGGACTTAAAACCATGGATGTGGTTGAGGGGACAGGAGCAGAGATTCATAGTAGGGGAGTTCTGTCATCTGTGAACATACTTGTAGTGAGGAGTTTAAGTATGCTGGGTATTTGACTATGTTAATTAAAAATGGTAAGAAGGGGCAGAGGAGAAAAAAAGACTTCATTCAATAAATACCAAGGTCCTGCTCTGTGCCAGACACTGTTTTAGATGGTGGAGATTCCTGGGTGAACAAAAACAGATAAAAACTCAGACCTAGTGGGAGAAAAAGATGAGCAATGGCTTCTCTGCTGCTAGTAAGAGATTGCAATGCATAATGTTCACACTTAAGTCAGCTTCTCCAACAATTAATGTTGAGTTGACAGAGGGAGCCATGTTTAGAGAAGAATAAAAAGCCAGAGGAAAGAGATATATGTTCCTCTGCATGGCCCAGAATAGCTCAGTAGCATTCTAAAGACAAAGCAATAGTGTAGCGTGACTAGAGGTCTATTTGGTATTGATTAATCAGTAGGTACATGTTGACCCCCTACTATCTGAATAATTCTATGGTAGACACTGAAGAGGTTAGAAATGAAGCTGTTTTGCCTCCTAGAAGTCAAGTGATGACAGTGCAGTGTTTTTGAAAGCCGTCTCTGTTCTGCCACTTAGCTGTCTGACTTTGTGTCTAACTCCTCAAGGACTTGTGAGAATTAAATAAGCTAATACATGGAACATGCTTAGCACAGTACTGGCACATAAATAAAAACTCAGTAAATATTGGCTCATCTTTACTGTATGACTGATTTCAGAAAATTAGATTATAGCAAAAGCTGCCTGACAGTCAGGGAGCTGGTAAATTGGCCCTTAAACAAAAAAAGCTCTAATTTGTAGTGTGTGCCTGTAATGTCAGGTAAAGACTACCAGAAGCCACAGTAGGTCTTCTCAGCCTTTGATGTATGTATACATTCTTGGTTAAAGAGCATTGGCAATTTAACTGCAGGCAGACTGTAACTTCTAACGGTAAACAACAAAGTCTCATTTTGTGTTTTTCACAGAACCTAGCACAGGATAGTACTACATTAGTGCATAATACATATCCTTGTATTCTTCATTTCTTCTTTAATTAAAAAATAGTTTCATAAGCTTATCAGTGCTTTATACACTGTGGATACAAGCCAATTTGTAACTCTCAGAGTTAAGCGATTATTATATGGCTTGAGTTACCAGAAAAACTGAGTTGAAAATAATATAGCTATGGTTCCCGAAAACAAATTTTTGAGGCTAACAGAATTCTAGGTGTCATAAAATTTTAGTAGGTTGTTGATGAGAAAGACAATAAAAAAATACAGCAATAATTCTTCAATGTGTCTTTCATTTAGTGACATAACTTATGACAGCTTTTATAACAATACCTTTGCATTTATGCCTACCCAGAATCCATATTTTTACAAGCAAGCTAGGAAATGAGTCATTACATAGTAGAGAGGTAAAATTAATTCTGAGCCCCACTCGAAAATAGATGTAACGTTTTGCATTAAAATGTGTATGGAAACGTGACTTTTGATGAAATAGGAAGTCTTCTAAGATGATGACACTGGACAAATTTCCTTCATAAACAAAAACTTGCTTACCTGTTTTAACTTACTCCTTAGTCCTTACATGCCAGTCTTATGCAATTTAAAATTTAAAAGCTGTCAGCACTATTTTAGACTACTATACTTTGGTCTGAGAACATTGTCAGGAAACTTAGACTTAAATCTGAAGTTGTCCTTCTGTGTACAATAAGATAAAACACATCCTAAATGGCCCTTTGCCTTTAAGAAACAGAAATATTTCACTCACTCATAAGTCCTGTTTGGGCTATATAGAAATGGAACCACTCATTAAGGACAGGGGAGAAGTAGAGAGATTCTGTGGGATAGAGACCCGGCATTTTCCCCATCAAGTAGTTCATGCATTCCCTGTTCACTGATTCACTATTGGCTCAGTGTTCATTTAGAATTGTACTGAGTATCTACTATGTGATAGACACTATTCTTAATGTCCCCTTTACACAAGGCACAACCTAAAAATATCTCAGTTGTTTGATTTTGCATATATAGAATCATAATGTCCACATCATTTAACCCACAGGAATATTGTGAAACAATTTGAGACAAGCAGGGCAAAGCCCTTTGAAAAAATGAAAGCACTATAGAAATGAAAGGAATTGCCATTATTGAAAATTAAATGGCCTTTGACTCCAAGTTCATGCTCTTATGTCACCTCTTTTCATTTGACAAGGCCATAAAATTGTATATAGTATGAAAACTTACAAAATGTGCTGGCTGGACAAAACAACATCTAAGTAAGAATCACTTCTGGGAGTTGCTAAATTCAATTATCAAATAGTTTTTATTATTGAAACAGGATTTTTAGTGACCTTGAGAGGTATATCTTTAATTTTTCTTGTGTTTAGGTAAGTTTACTTAAAAATCTTACTTCCTAGATAAAGGCTTTCTTTAATTTATTTCTTATAGGTAAATAATCTTTTCCTTCAAAATTCATATTATTTTATCCATGTGTTTTTTTTATTCCTTTATGTCATGCATTGTTTATTCCTCTTAGTTACAAAAAGTTTGTTTGTTTTAATGCACCTGTCACATCTTTGACTACACTTTGAATGCTGGGATCTGTCTGCTTCATTTCTTTAGCTTCCACAATGCTTAGAAAAAGGGCCTTATTCTTATCGGTATTTAGTGAATAAAGAATGAAATATAAAAGACTGTACCATCTCTACAGCTGCAATTACCTCTTTACAAAATTACACATTTCTCTTGACCTTGTATGATAAAAAAATATAAACAGAAATATCAAAAGGAAACTACAAAGGATATGTATCCACAAATTTGTATCAACAATTGTTAATGTTTTTCAAAATACACTTTCTCTTTCTCTCTCTCCTTTCTAGACACACACACACAGAAACAAAATATTTTGTGAACTATTAAGTTACAGACAGCATGATGCCTCACTCCTGAATCCTTTAGAACAATCCTGTCCTGAATCCTTTAGATCCTTAGAATAGGAACACTTACATATATAACCAAAATACCACTCTCACTTCTAATAAAATTGACAATTTCTTAACATAATCTCTTGAATTTTCCCAATTTGCCCCAAATGCTTTATTGTTATTTTTCAAAACCAGAAAGCAATCAAAATTTATGTATTGCTTTTAATGATGTATCTTTAATCTCTTTTGGTCCAGGACAGTTTTACAGTTTTCTTTTTCTTTCTTTCTTTCTCTTTCTTTCTTTCTTTCTTTCTTTCTTTCTTTCTTTCTTTCTTTCTTTCTCTTTCTTTCTTTCTTTCTTTCTTTCTTTCTTTCTTTCTTTCTTTCTTTCTTTCTTTCTTTCTTCTTTCTCTTTCTTCTTTCTTTCTTTCTCTTTCTTTCTTTCTCTTTCTTTCTTCTTTTTTTTTCTTGATATTGGAGTTTTGAAGAGGTTAGGTCAGTTGTTTTACAGAATGTCCCACATTCTGGATTTGGCTGAACATTTCTTATGGCATCACTTAATTAGTTCTTCTGTGTCATATATTTGCTGTAAATGGGAAATTACATCTATCTACTTGATGAAATTCATATTAAGCATTTCTTTTCAGTAATACTACACAGATGATGCTGCATACTTCATATTGGATCAAATCAAGTGGCAGAAAATGTCACATCCCAATAGCAAGTTATCCCACTATGTTTAATGCCGACTTCTATCATTTAAGGTGAAAAACTCCCAAATTTGTTCCTGGTGAAAGTATGCTTTTCCTATTTCAAATTATTATAAACACCATGGGGATGTTCTGCTCCCCAATACCTCCCACCTAATGATGTTAGTATTCATGAATGATTCTTGCATAAAAATTTTATTTCACTTATAATTCTCTCATTTCCTCCATTTTATTAGCTGGTGTTCTTCTGTAAAAAAAAAGAGCTTTCTCTCTTCAACAATTGAACAGCAGTTCTACTTAAAACTTTGGTTAAATGCTTGATCCTTTACCTTTAATTGCCAAATTTCTTCCTTGCTTTCTCACACAGCAAAACATCCCAGGTTTGCCTTGCATTTTTTTTTTTTTTTTTTACTACCTCAGGTCTGGAATCAGGCATTCCTCTAAGGAGTCCTGTTTCCTTTTATTAAGGCATGGTATTTAGAAATCAGTAACGGAGGGGCCCCCGGGATGGCTCAGTCTGTTGAGAACCGACTCTTGATTTGGGCTCAGGTCAAGATCTCGGGGTCGTGAGATTGAGTCCTGTGTTGTGTTCCGCCCCCCAGAGTCTGCTTGAGATTCTCTCTCTCCCTCTCCTTCTGCCCCTACCCCCAGCTCTCTCTCTCTCTCTCAAATAAATAAATAAAATCTTAAAAAAAAGAAATCATTATCTGGGTGCTTCTTGTGCTCATTGGTATGTTATTGTTTCTGGGTTCTTTCAGCAGAACAACAAATATATATTTTAAAACTCATAAGTTCATATTAATATTTATCGTTCTGCTTTCACATTACCATATGTGCCTTCTGTGGTTTTCTATTTCTTATTTTTCTTTTACATAAAAGTCTTATTTTCTAATGACATTAATACATTTATGCCCTTCATATTTATTGTTAGTTCTAGTCTATATATAAAACATTTTCAAAATTACAATATCAATATGTTTTCTAACAATAATAACCCTGATTAAGATTTTTGTAGTTGTTGGGGCTCCTGGGTGGCTCAGTCTGTTGTGTCTGCCTTCGGCTCAGGTCATGATCCTGGAGTCCTGGGATTGAGTCCCGCATTGGGCTCCCTGCTCAGTTGGGAAGCTGCTTTTCCCTCTCCCTCTGCTCGACCTCGCCCCCACCCCTGTGAGTGTACAAGTGTGTGCATGCAATCTCTCTCTCTCTCTCAAATAAATAAACAAAATATTTATAAAAAAAGATTTTTATAGCTCTTTTTGTTTTAAAATATATTCCCTTAAGTATCTATTGTCATTATAATGTGTTTGTCATCTGAAATATTTTTCTCTGTGATTATTGTATTAATTTAATGCTCAATTAAGTTAATTTGTTTTCAATTATAGAATTTGAGGGTTTTTCTTTATTTTTTAAACTATGTAAAACTTATACATAGTTTGAAAACCAAAATTATTTTTTAAAAGGCTTTACACAAAGAATTCTCATTTTTCATTTTATTTTTGCCACTACTCCCACTTTCCCCCATATTCACTCATTTGGGTTTTTTTCTGATTAACATGTCCTGTTTTCATTTTGCAGAAGTAAGCAAATATGGACATATATTCTCATTTTGATATCTTTTATACAAAAGATAACACTATGTAATTGCTCTCCACCTAAATTTACGTCACTTAAAATTTATTTTGCAAATCATTAACATCCAATTATGCTAACATATCATCTCCAAATGGAGGACATTTAACCTCATCTCTTTTAGTTTCTTGACTCTCATTGTTTCCTAATATGTAGATTTCCTAATTAATACTATCAGAAATGGATATTAAATTAGATAAAATGCTTGTTCAATGTCTATGGATATGATTTTTCTCCTTTTCTAACATGATAAATCATATAATTAAGATTTTTTTATACATTGTATTTTTCTAGCTAAATTAACAAAAAACAAGCAATCAAAAATATTGTTTCTGTATAGCTTGAAACTGAACAATTTTAAGACTCTTAATGTTTATTAGAGCAAGGTTTAATATTTTACTAAATAGTGCTGGTATGCAAAAAGTTCAGGTAATATAAAAATAACTAACCACTAGTTTGCTTAAAAAGCAAAACATTGTAACTCTCTCACTTCATAGGTAATCACTATCTAAGTTGCTTTCAAAATGAAGTTCTTGATCCTATAAAATAGAATTTTGAAGGTTTAAGTCCGTGTATCAAAAATAAATTTGTTAAAAAAATAAATAAATAAATTTGTTATTACCTTTGCTAGACATCATCTCTGGGGAAAAATCACAGGATTTTTGTTTTAATACTGACACATCCCTGCATTTCTATAATAAAACCCATTTGGTCTTGATGTATTTTGAAAAGTGTTATCGGATTGTTTGCTAATATTTTACATAGAACTTTTGCATCAAGATTCATCAATTATCTGTAGCTTTTCTTTATAGAATTGTTATCACATTTATGTATTAATTCCCCAGTGAGTCATCCGAGCCTGTGCTTTTTGGAGGGACAATGATTTGAGAATCTTCTATTTTTATTATGGAAATGCATTATTTAACTTAATATCCATTTCATCAAGGTTTTGTTTAACTAGGCTACTTTTTTTAGCAATTGTAGTTTTATAGCTAAATTGAGTGAAAATTATAGAGTTCCCAAATATCCTCTTTCCCCACACATTGCAACCTCCCCCACTATCTAAATTCTGTACCGGAGTGCACATTTGCTGCTGCCAGTGAACCTACACTGATACATCATTATCACCTAAAGTCCATAGTTTATATTAGGATTCATTCTTGATGTTGTACATTCTATGAGTTTTGACAAATATATCATGAAATGTATCCACTGTCATACTACCAGACAAAATAGTTTCACTGCCCTAAAAATCATCTGGGCTTTATCTAGATTCATCCCTCCCTCCATCCTAACCCCTGGAAACCACCCACCTTTTTACTGCCTCCATAGTTTTACTATGTCCAGAAAATCATTTCACTGAAATCATACGGTATGTAGCTCTTTCAGGTTGGCTTCTTTCATATAGTTGATATGCATTGAAAATTCCTTCATGTCTTTTCATGCCTTGATAGTTCATTTATTTTCAGCAATGAATAATATTCAATTGTCTGGATATGTATCATGTTTTATTTATCCACTCACCTATTAAAGAGTATCTTGGTTGCTTCCAAATTTTGTGAATTACAAATAAAACTGCTAAAAACATCTATGTATGTGCAGATTTCTCTGTGGACATGTTTTCAACTTATCTGAGTAAATACCAACAGGTGCCATTGCTGGGTCATATGGTAAAGGAATGTTTAATTTTGCAAGAAAGTACCAAACTGTCTTCCAAAATGGTTATATCGTTTTTGCATTCTTAACAGCAATGAATGAAAGCTCCCATTGCTCCACAGCCTCATCAGCATTTGGTGTTGTCAGTGTTCTGGATTTTGGCCATTCTGATAGGTCTCTGCTGGTCATCAACATTTTTAATTTTAATGTGCAAAATCATCACTTCTGAGATTGTTTTTATTCAAATGTCTATTTTACATTTTTATTTATTTTTTATGTTTGTGCTCCTTTTTATTTTATTAAGAATCCAAGGATCCGGGAGTGCCTGAGTGGTTCAGTTGGTTAAGTGGCTGCCATTGTCTCAGGTCATGATCCTAGGGTCCTGGGATCAAGCCCCACGTCGGGCTCCCTGCCCAGCAGGGGAGTCTGCTTCTCCCTCTCCTCCCTGTTTGTGTTCTATTGCTATCTCTGTCTCTCTCTCGCTCTCACTCTCAAATAAATAAATAAAATCTTTAAAAAAAAGAATCCAAGGATATGTTTATTTTTTATTTCATGATCCAAGTATGTGTTTACTCATTCTATTTGTTTGTTTGTTTGTTTAGATTTGATTTATTTATTTGACAGAGAGAGAGAGAGCACAAGCAGGGGGAGCAGCCGAGGGAGAGGGAGAAGCAGGCTCTCCGCTGAGCAGGGAGCCCAAAGCAAGGCTCAATTCCAGGACTCTGGGATCATGACCTGAGCTGAAGGCAGAGGTTTAACCAACTGAGTCACCCAGGCGCCCCTATTTGTTTTGTTTTCTAACTCAATTTTTGCTTTTCTCGATGTTAGGTTACTCCTTCTTTTCTTTTACTTCAGTTTACGTTGAAGTTTTTTCCTATCCTTTTTAAGGAGTAAGCTTAATTCAGTTATTTCCATGTTTTATTTTTATTTATATAAATATTAAAGGCTATGGATTTTCTTCTAATCATAAATTTGATTGTATCCTATAGATTAAATCCTTCATATTTTATTGTAGATTTCGTTAACTTACATTTTCATTTAGGCAATGTTTATTAGATAATGTACATTTTGGCTTTTATGTCCCTTAGACCCAAGAGCAATTTAATAGAGAGCTTAAAAAATTTCTCTGTAGAAGTATTTTTACTGCCATTCTGATTTCTATTTATTTATAGACTTGTTACATTGTGACTAATGTATTATTTCTTTTTCATGCAACTTGAGGTTCTCTTTGTGAATTAATATACCATTATTCTTTGTGAATGTTCTATGTGCACCTGAAAAATTCCGTTGTGTTCTAATTTATCTTTTGTGTCCATGTGAACTATCTTAGAATAAAGTTGTATCAAAGTGGTCCTACATTACCTTGTTTCTCTTGTATTTCCTATTTTATTAAAATTCTATTTTATTAAAGTTGTTGCTATGTTATTTGGTGCATAGATAATCAGACCTACTCTGCTTTCATTGTGAGTCAGGCTTTTTAGCATTATAAAGTATTGTTCTTTTACTTTTTAATCCTTTTGGTGTGAATTGTATCTTTTTAGATATTGAGGCCTCAAAGCCTATTTTGTTTGTATTTGCCTGCCATACGTTTACTAATCTTTTATTTTTAATCTTTCCAAATCACTGTATTCTAAAAGTATCTTTTTTATATAGAATGTAATTGAATTTTGCTTTTTGAATTAACCTGAAAACATTTTCCCTTAAAGAGGGAGTTAAGGGCAAGCCTATTTGTATTTACTAATACATTTGATTTATTCAGCTTCATCTCTAGTATTTTATGTTCCACTAATTGTGTTTCCCACTATGTGATCTATTTCTTATTTTAAAAATATTGAATTACTTTTGGTACATGGAAAGGCTTATGTTTCTATTCTAGTGGTACTTTTATATTAGAATTTAGTCTCTTTCCCTGTTTAGATTTGTACACATGGTTTGTCAGCTTTAAAGAATATTTTTTGACTTCCACCAATTGTCTATGTGGCAATAAGTAAGGTTTTCTATTTTTTTGCTTTCTTCATTTCCCATTTGTTTTGTTGTTTCTTTTTTAATTTTATCAGAACACATAGTGTTTACATACTAGTTTTTCATCTTTACCTCCCATGTGTCTTAGTTTTAAATCTACAATACTAGATTCAATGGGTTTTTTGCTGATATTGCCTCCTGGTGGGATGAAGCTTGTTTTCTACTAGACTCCTCAAACAGGTCTTGGTAGTCCAATGTTCCCTGAGATTTTCAAGTTCAATTTTATTTCTATAGTTTTTATATGTGAAGGACAGGTTGATTGCATACAAAATTTGTCTTAAGATTCTGCTCTATTATGCTCTTGCTTTCAATGCGATGTGGTTGTTAAGAAATTAAATGTTGACATGACTTTCTTTCCTTTGGAAGTAACTAGGATTCTTTTGCCTAAAGACCCAGAGACTTTTTTCTTCTTCATTTTTAAAACCTGATATTTTTATTTATATAAGTCCTGGAGTTGACCATTCTGCTCAGTTTTTCCCAGGTAATGGGAAATGTGTAAATTCACATCATCTTTTGTTTGAGGACTTCTCCTTGTACTATAGTTTTAAAAATTATCTCTGTTCTGGTTTTCTGCCAATCTTCTCTTTGTTTCCTCTCTATTTATACCTTTCTCCATTTCAGTTGAATTTTCTTGGCTCTTTTGACTTCTATCCTCTTTGATTCTTATTGTATTTTCACCCTTGCCTATACTCCCTTGTGCATCTTATAATTCAGTTTTCTTATCTGAGATTTTATATTTTATTTTAACTTCTTTCCTGTGGTCAAATTCTACTTCACATTTGCTTGGAATTTACCTAATTTTATTCTGAGATTTTAAATTCCTAGTTTCTGGTGCTCTTTAATCTGTAGTAAATAATATTTAAGTCTTCTGTGAGTGTTGCATTATAATTTTCTTTTTATATTTCAAAGCCTTTTTAAAAAAGGTAAAACAAAAAGACTTTTAAAAATTCTGCTTCAAATATTTGTTTCGTATTTCCTAGTTTCTTCTTACAACTTTACACAGATGTTGAGTTCTTTCTTTGGTTCATGTTTATATGTATTGAATTTTCCTGTACCCACAATATATAGGTGATAGTATGAGGATGAGTGGAAGAAGGGGTTTGGATATCTTACCCAGTATCTTACTACATTTTTTTTTTCCATTGGTATAGTGAAGAAGTTTCTTTAATAATGGAGAATTTTTGCTCTGGTTTCATGAGATATTTTGACATGGCCCTTTCAGATTTTCCTTCTTCAAATTAAACATAAACATTTCAGGGTTACCTCTCCCTTCTAGGGTACTTCTCCTCTTGTCCAAGCTAGCAGCTCTCATGCCAAGCAATTTCTAAGACCCCTTTCCACAACTTCCTGGCAGCCAGTGCTTTGATCCACCTGATCTTATCCCTCTTGCCAATACTTCCACTCTAATTTGGATCCCTCTTTTTCTAGAAATTAACCCCAGCTGATATTATTTATATCTACCACTACCCAGCTACCACTGGGACCCTGCTTCACTCTTCTCCCTTCCACAAAATTCCTGATTGACTTTTTGCTTTGGTGTAGGTTCTGGAGACTACTGTACTGGTCTGAAATGTTTATTCATATTTACATGTAAATTTCATCTTATAGTATTCACTCACTTTTGATCATGCTATAAGTAGGTATATAGGTAATGTTACTTTCTTTCCTTTTTGATCTACATGCTTTTAAACTACATCCTATGGTAACTAAGAAAAATAGAATTTTTATGCTGATTTTTATCCAATGACACCAGGAAAACTTATTAATAAAAATAAAATTCTATTGTAAATGTTTTTCAGTCTTTTCAGTCAAAATCCCTGATTAGCTTAAAAGGTGGTAGCTAATCCTGGGAAAATTTCCACTGGACACTACATTTGAAAGAACTTCATTGTAATGGTCATTTTTTTTCTATCCTATGAACCAATCTGGGAGTTCCAATATTACTTCAGAAAATACCACTTATGGGGGGGACAGCTGCGTGGTTCAGTCAGTTAAGTGTCTGATCTCAGGGTCACAAGATTGAGCTCCACATAGGGCTCGACACTCAGCATGGAGTCTGCTTGTGATTCTTTCCCACTCCCTCTTCCTTCTCCTCTGCTCTTCCCTCTGCTCTCTCTCTCTCAAATAAATAAATAAATAAATAATTTTTTTTTTAAAAAAAGAAATACCACTTATGGGAAAGCTCTGCATAGGTAAACATAATTTAACTAGAGCCTCAGGATTTAATTGAATTTAGTAAGCAACATTATATCTTTCCTATATTGTCCACTCTGGTGAGCCAGGTTTCTTATTAAACTTTCTTACAATTTAAGAAATGACAAATTATATAATATATACATATAATTATATATATTCTGACAGGAAATTCTTTTCATGGACTCCTGATTTCCCAGTCTCTGGTACGGGGACATGGACATCCACAATCCCAGTGAAATTAGAATAAAAAATATCAATTAATACATTGGAATAGGCAATATAATAATTGTAGCTTGTGACCAAGAAATATTAACCCAAAATAAAAAATTTACTTTTTTCCACATTATGATATTTTGTTACTTTTAAGAAGATACACACTATGAAATGTCTCCCAATTTTATAAATGTAAAGTAATGAATCACCCGGTAGAGCTTATGATAGATAAGTGGGCTACCTTTTATATAGGCAGTTAGATTTTCATGTATATTTTACACTTACTAGTCAACCCAAGACAAGCAGGAAATTGAACAAAAATAAATTTAAAAAGCAAACATAAAATTACTAACTATGTAAGAAACATGTTCTTATCATATTATATCATTTAATGAGATCAAGCAAAACAAGGAATATTCCTTTGCACATGTAATTAGTAAGCAATCAAATTAAGACTGTAGTACATTCTAGTAATATATTAATGTACATAAAATAAAACTACTGATTCAAAAGCAATATATCATTTTTCTCATAATTTGGGAGTATGTCCAGAGCTTTTTAGTTTGTAAGGAATTAACTTCATCTCATGACAATGACCAAATCAGGATAGAACTAGATTGCTTAAGAATAATGGTGTCAAATAAGAAATACATCCATATAGTACATTAAAAAAAAATACTTAAAAAATGACACTTATGTTTTTCAGTTATGTTTCATTTAAAATGAATACTTATGGAATTAATCTTAATATATACCTTCTGTGCACCTGTCACTGTTCTAGGATCTATAGGGGATAAAAGTAATATATAATCTCTTTCCTCATGGGTAGTACAACCATTTGAGGAATAAAAGGCATGCCTCTCTAACAGTTAAATGTAAAACATGATTATATAACATCATGTTCCACATGTAACATACTCAAATGTTAAATATGTTACATCTAAAAAAGGTTAATTGAAAATCAGGAATATTAAAGTTTAGGAGCAATTAGGAATAGAAAGAGATTCAAAGGAGAGAAATATTGAGATGGATTAAGATTTATATAGCAATTAAGCAGCTGACCCTCGAAGACATGAACAGACATTTTTCCAAAGAAGGCATCCAGATGGCCAAGAGACACATGAAAAAGTGCTCAACATTGCTTGGCATCAGGGAAATCCAAATCAAAACCACAATGAGATACCACCTCACACCAGTCAGAATGGCTAAAATTAACAAGTCAGGAAACTACAGATGTTGGTGGGGATGCGGAGAAAGGGGAACCCTCCTAAACTGTTGGTGGGAATGCAAGCTGGTGCAGCCATCTGGAAAACAGTATGGAGGTTCCTCAAAAAGTTGAAAATAGAGCTACGATATGACCCAGCAATTGCATTACTGGGTATTTACCCCAAAGATACAAATGTAGGATCCGAAGGGGTACGTGCACCCTGATGTTTATAGCAGCAATGTCCACAATAGCCAAACTATGGAAAGAACCAAGATGTCCATCGACAGATGAATGGATAAAGAAACTGTGTTATATATATACAATGGAATATTATGCAGCCATCAAAAGGAATGAAATCTTGCCATTTGCAACGACGTGGATGGAACTAGAGGGTATTATGCTGAGCGAAATAAGTCAATCAGAGAAAGACATGTATCATATGATCTCAGTGATATGAGGAATTCTTAATCTCA